>NC_139720.1:27472922-27719588 GCF_964211835.1 Anser anser
CCTCCCCTCCCCTCCCTCCCCTCCCCTCCCCTCCCCTCCCTCCCCTCCCCTCCCCTCCCCTCCCCTCCCCTCCCCTTCCCTTCCCTTCCCTTCCCTTCCCTTCCCTTCCCTTCCCTTCCCTTCCCTTCCCTTCCCTTCCCTTCCTTCCCTTCCCTTCCCTTCCCTTCCCTTCCCGTATTTGCTTGTCACTGCATTTTGTAGGTCTCAGCAGAGCTCTAATTAACATGTTAGCATATGCTACAGGGTAAAATTCATTATGCCTCAGTGGGACCCAGATTTGAACAGTGAAAACAATGGTGATCTAATGAGAGAGGTCCCAAGCTGGGCTATCTGGGGGCTGACTACACGTGTGATACGTACGTTAAGGTTTATAGTAGCACAGGGACTGTTATAATGCATTTTTTTTTCTGTGTGCTTGAGTAAGTTGAAGATTATAAGGAACTGTGTGGGCTGCTAAGAAAGTATTTAAGACAGGTTCCTGCTAAGTGGGCCAGCTACATTTTGTAAAAGGTTGGGGCAGGAACGTAGGGTATGGAAAGCTGCTCAGCTCTGGCTGGCAGCTCCTGGTGCCTGTTGGTGCTCCAAGCCTGCCCCAGCTGGGGAAGAAAAACATCTCGTTCGGCCTTATAGCATGATCTTCAAACAGCTACTGCTGTTCAGCTGACCGGTGGTGGCTTGTTAAAATGTGGAAACCCAAGTGTTTATGGCTGTTTATTCATATAAGCAGAGCAAAGAAAGGCATTAACGTTTCATGTAGCGTGAAACCAGAACCCGAACGCTGATCAAACCTTCAGAGCTTGCGCTGTGGGCCCGCTAAGGTAAAAAAGGAAAAGGGTTACGGTGGAGGAGATACGCAAACAGCCCTGCTGGTGGTGTGATCCGCAGGAAGGACCAGACAAGGAGGTCTGTGTGAGCACCCAACAGTCAAACCGCAGGTTCTGTCGGAAAATCATTATAAAAGCAGTAGCTGTGCTTGGCCGCCATCCGTTGCAAATATTCAGGGCTTAGCTCTCTGTGATGGAGAGCCCTGCTTTTTAGACTGCGCTACACCTCGTCTGCTGGAGATTGTTAAATGCTCGGGTTTAGTAGGGCTCTTTTAATGGTTGTTTTATATTTTTGTCAACGGAGTGTTGCTTCACGGGGCACTAATGTCCAGATGATTACTGGGAGTTGCCAAGTGGCAGGCAGGCATGGGTGGAGAGCTCTTAAAGAATGAAAATCAAACTCTTCACCTTCTCAGTAGCTGCCACAAGTGTAGGTGCTTTGGACTTAAAAAAACAGCGTGATAATTTTTCTGAAGATGCAGATTCTTATCCGTTCAGCAGCTGGATCAAATACATCTCAGAGCAGTTTATGAAAGCTGTCCAGCTGGAATCTGACTTTAAATGTGACAATCACTTGATTTAGACTAGCATGGTTTAATTTGCATTTCTAAACCACACTTCAGCCATTTACTGCTACTAAGTTTTCCAGATGATTCCTGCAACTTACTATTTTACAATTCCCTATGATGAAAGCTCTTTGGTCTTTTCACAGGTTTCTGCTCTTTTCATACTTTGGATATGGAAGGGAAATACTGAGCATGTTATGCTTGAATTAGGTCATTCTCTTCTGCAGTTCTTGTGCCTTTACAAAAATACTTACGATCTGATAAACTACTTATCCTAAGAACGCATTTTTGGTCTGTTTGCAATATGTTGATGAGCCAGAAAGTCTCCAAGGAATTTAGGACATTCTCAGCAATAAATTAATCCAACCCTGGAGAAACAACAAAACCATTTTTTTCTAAAATATAGAAAAAAAAATCCATTCCTATTCATCATATAGGTTTTGAATGGCTAATTCTAAATAAATAATTCAGAAATAAATATAGGTTGGCTGTGTACAGTGATGAGTTTTTCCTTTCCAAGGCATTAGCCATTCTTACACTCGGAGTTCCTAAGGGACTGACTTTTACTTGCACAAGGAGTGTTTCACAAACAGCTTGTTGTGTGTGGCTTTTTGAATCTTGACTTCTTTAGGTAAATTAGTCATTAAGTAATTTTCAAGGTAAAAACTTCCTTTGTCAAAATGGATGCTGCTTTGTGGAAAGGAGAATTTGCAGGACTCTTTTTAAAAGGTCATGCAATTTAGAAATTTCTGCTTTGAAGACTGCACTGAAATGAAAGACTGGGAGCAAATGGAAGGCAATCCGTTTATTATCCATTTGGTTAACATTTGTTGACCATGTGAGCGATTCGTATTTCTGCTATTTACTTTGAGTTAAGTAAGTGTAGGTGTTCCCATTCCTGAAGGCACACCTGGGTTACATGTCTTCTCTCGTAAGGATTCTCTGATCTCGTTTGGATTGCCCCTGCTGCGTTCATACATGTGTGCAACCACTGCACATGTGTATTTGATATATATGCCGATACATTATATGGACGAATATATGCCTATTATAATGTTTTGCTCTGTCCAGCTTATCCAGAGGAAGGAGATAGGAGCAGATAGAATGCAAAGTTACTTCCCAGACAGGATGCACATGATAAACAGTCAAAGTCTAGCAAACTTTGATTCCTCTTCAGTTGGCTGCTTCTTTTTCCCCTCCAGGCTGCTCCCTTCCAATTCTACGTGCTTTTTCTCTTTCTGTCTTTCAAATAGCTTTCTATTGAATCCAGACGGAATAAGGAAACTCATACCTAAATGAGTCAGCAGTACCCAGTGGGTTCAACAAATCCTGGAAAAAAATTGTATGTATGTGATGCTTGCATCTTAAAATTTCCTTTGGTGTTCGTGCTTGTGGCAGCAGTGGTAGGAGTCATAGCAGAGAACAGTGACTAGGGTAGGGATCAGTCTGTTCAGCTTGTTCTCCAAAATTGTTTTGACCAGAGCTGGATGGTCCTTGAATAGAATGCCAGCTGTGTAGTCCTAATAGCATTGTGGAGAAGAGCAAGTAAGAACAGGAATAAGAACATTTTAGGAGACCTGCTGCAGACTGGTTTGGGGGAAGAAATCATTGTTAGTCTTCCATTAATCTTTATAAATCATGTTCCATGCTTGGGAGACTTCTCAGTCTATTTTGGATGTCCACAATACTTTTTTTTTTTTTAATTTTCTTATTTAGTTACTATTGCTCTTTGCCCTTCCTCTTTTGCCATAAAAGTCCCTTGCTTTTTGTATTTGTGCCTTTCAAACTGTACATCACTCTATCTTTTTACTTGTCACAGTGCCAAGGTCTTTAGAATCCAGTTCTATTTTAATCGCTCACTATGTATCTGCCTCTCCAGCTCTCTGGTCATTTTTGCTGTTTTCTGGACCCTTTCCATTTTCTCTCTCGGTCTTTCTGATAGTCAGACAGCTATAACTGCACGTAAAATTCCTGGCAGGCACACAGAGAGTAAGGTCATGTAGAGATAGTTTTTCACCTCCTTTCTCTTTGACATGATGCATTTGTGAAAACAGCTCAAAACTGTTTTGTTTTGTAGCCATATTACATTGCAAACAATGCATTTAGCTGTTCTGTGTGCTATTACTATGGGCTCTCTCATGCATTATAGCTTTAAGATTAATCAGAATAAATGCTTGGCCTCAGCTGCTCCTGTTTATGCCAGCTGAAGGTCTGCCCGTTTTATTTTCTGTTTCCAGTTTATAGCCGAACATTTTCTTTTCTTGTGTGTTCATGTTCCTTCATTGATGCTATTTATCACTTTTCCGTGCCTTTCTTTTCCTCTTTGACAAAGAATATATAGGATCTATAAGGATCCCCATCCTCCAGCGAGAAACCTGTTAGCCCTGGAGCTGAAATAAATCAGAGCTGCAGCGTTTCCAGCTGAACCTCTGGGAATAAGGGCAGAACGAGATGTGGATGTCAGAGTGCCGGGTGGCTGTATCCAGGCTATATATGGTAAAACAGCCCAGGCAACGCTCTGAATTCTAGGCCACTCCAGAGACCTACCCCCATCTCGCCCTTTGAGGCAGTTTTCCCTCGACCTGAGCTCTGGTTCCTTAAAAATCCAGCTCAGGCTGGGCGAGGCGATGCTCGGGGAAGGTTCCCGGGGCCCGTCCAAGGAAGCAGCTGGGAAGCATCTGCTCTGCCTCGTCCCCAAATGCCGGGGCAATGAGGGGGCATGTGCATCTACACGTTGTTTGCATGTTGATGACTAACTAGAACATGTGCTGGGCACTCTGAAACTTTAATATCAAGTTTGTTAGACAATATTAACATATTATACTGAGAGCATGGCAAGCCCGAGGCATTTCTTCGATTATGACTCATTCTGTTTTCCATTTCAGCAGCTCCAGGTTTATTTTGGTGCCTTAACCAAGCATTTTAGATTTGTTTAACCCTTTTCATTGTAGGCTTTCTACTTCAGTTCATATTTGTTAGAAAAAGGGAAGCAAAAGACTGGAAGAACACAGCCTTTGAGGACTCAATGTAAGTGGGAGGGTCCCAGTGTGGTCATCTGGATGCTGAAAGCTGATAGACTTGGATTTTGTTTTTCTCTGTATATAATGCCTGGCAACACATCTGAGCGTTTGTTCTATATTGTCTCTATCTGTGTGACTCATTACTGTTTCATTATGTGGGAATGAAATGGTGCAGTTTTGTCAGGCTCATGTTTATTAATCCTGGGAAACATATCAGGGAACCCCTTTGCCTCTTTATGTGCCCGGTGTGCCATTTAAAAACCTGTTAGTGTATACTGCACAATACGATGTGCATAACTTCCAGATATATCATGAAAATTCAGAACATTTTGGCAAACTCTCTTTTCTCTTGGATTCATTTTACAGTTCACATCCTGGTGGCATAGTATGAGTGCCCAAATTCTAAGAAAATATATTAAATCTTTTTAGTCATTTTGTTTGCCACCATTGGCATAGCCTTTATGTCTTGAACTGATCTGTAATAAGACCAAGTACTGTTCAGCGTGCTGGTAGGTAGACCCAAGGAATGTGCAAGATGTTTTAAATATACTCTGTCCATTGTGTGTGATAAGAGGGATGCAACACACATCTTCACCGTTCTAGATTTCACTGTATTTGAAGATAATCACACTGCTAGGAAGCAGGTGACTGGTTTCCCCATTGTGTCATTGCCTGTGATGATCTTTGTTAATTTCTTGGAGGAAAGCTCAGGTGCAAGGGGACACAGAAGAGTCCATTGCTTTCCACAGTGAGAGCACAGGAAGATGCACAAACCTGCCCAGAACTTCTTTCCAACAGAAGTGGCAGTACCTGATTTAGGGCCTGGCATTCTGTAGATTAAAGCAGAATGTATTTCACTAAAAATGTTCAGTTTGCCCGGGAACACTGCCTTCTAGAGGCTGGCTAGCAGGCATCTCTAAAAATAAATGAGAATGCAATTGCAGCACAAGGGCAGCGCAGCCTAACCTGCCCTCTAAAGGTGTCGGAATTAAAAAAGGCACAGCATCGCCTGTCATAGATAGGGTAGAGATTATTCTGATATTTTTAAAGATGCCGTTTTAAGACAGGCCTGTAACCAAACATATTTTCTTTCTGTTTTGTTCTATTCAGAGAAATTGTTTCCAGACCACTGTGACATGAAAGAGCATGTATTTACAGAATACAGCAGAGTGTCTCTGACAGAACATAGCTGAAGGCGATGTGATCTGGAGCAAGATGCCTCATAAATTCCACCCCATCTCATGACCCATCCATCAGAGGTGTTTTTGTTCAGGCACTGCTCACAAAACAGCTACCGTCATGTAGGCAAGATTAACAACAGACAATGTGAGCATCTACCCAGAGCCCAAAAAGGAGTGGGTGGAGAGCAAAAATCTAAAGGAAATTTGGGAAGAACACTGAAGCCTGCCTTGATTAACAGAAGCACATCTTTGTAATTAGCATGGTCTCAGCAGCCCAAGTTTTCTGCTGCTTGCTAGGCGCTCCTTAAAAGCCAGTTGGGCAGCGGGTGAAGCTGGCCAAACATCCCCATGTTTGCAGAGAAGTGCCGCATGCCTCTTCCATGAGCAATGTTTGAAGGTGCTGCAAAGTCATTTTTCCCGTAACATCCTCAAGCGATGAGTAAGGACTGAAGAATCAGGAGTGCTGGCTGCCCCCTCCTGCCGCCCATCAGCTCTCATCTGCCCTGGCAGCGTGTGTGCCCTGGGTGTGCATGGCCGCTCAGTGTCCCAGCGGTGGGAAAGGGGGTAAGCAGCACAACTCAACTCAAGTCAGGAAAGAAGAGGTGAAAATAAAAGGCAGGGCAGGCAGAAAGGCTGGTATCAAGGCAGCGCTGTCTTTTCCCTTTGGACATTACCCAAATTTCCGTTAAGAAGCTGTCTAGCGGGAGGATCTTACCTGTGTTTTTATCTCAGCACGCCTGGCGGAGAGAAGGGGCTTGACCTTTGGGGTCCCTGTACAGCTCAGCCAAATGCTCCGTGTCAGCTCAAGGGGAGGGAAATTGAAGAGAGATTCAGCACAAAGAAAGTGCTTTTGAGCTGGGGCTGCCCTTTTGCAGGTGTACAGCAGGGTGGCTCCAGCTTTTGGGCACCCAGGGAATGGAGGGTTTGAAAGGCTGAGAGCACCTTCCCCTGTTGCTCGCTATGTGAGGTGGAATTATTCATCTGATTCCTGTGTGGGGAGAGTATGAAAGATACTGAAGTAGAAATATGTATGGTAACAACTCCCTGTAGAATAAGAAATTTGTGGTTTATTAGTTGTATAGTGCAGGAATTGAGGTTAACTACCAAAACAATGTTTGTTGCTCTATGGTCAGAGCTTGACAGTGAAAATATGCTGTTAAATTATGGTTTTAAAGCCTCTTCTATTCAGACAAAGTTTCAAAGGCGAGCGCTGCCAGCATGTCAGTTAGCATCATTGAAGACCTGTCCTGTGCAGCACCTCTCTGCAGTCTGCACGGAGAAGAACTGGGGACGCACATACTGCAGGGAGAAGAACTGGGGACGCACGTACTGCAGCTCAAGCAGAAACTGGAGCTGAATTGCTTGCTGGACACAAGGCAGCAGTAATGTCTCCAGTGTTACAAGGAAAACCAGTACCTAAAGTCAGATTTTCACCAGTAAAACAAAGGAGAAATAACATCAACATCTGCATTAAAATGTGCTCAAGTGTGTTGCGAGATGAACTTTGGACTTAGTGATCTATCGCAGTCCATTTCCCTAGTTTCCAACCACTCTCACTGCTCAGGGATTCAGGGGGTTTTGGAAGAGCCCTGGGAGCAGGTCGGGTTTGATAACACTGTATAACGTGTAAACAGATGGCTGGTTTTTTGTTCCATTCACTGTCTTGAAATTACAGACACAGGACTCAGCCCACCATGTACCAGCACGTGCTGGCCAGCATAATAGTAGCTCCCTTATGCCTCCAGCAATGCACAGTATCCTTTTTTTATGACAGGCAGATAATTATTTTGGGAAGACCAAAGGATCAAGTCTAACAATTTATGACCAGATAAGAGATACATAAATATTACTTGATCAGAGCTGGCCGAATGCCAACCTGCAGCACAGTTATTATTAATCTGAGTTAACTCCAGGGACTTAACGTAAAGGTTCATCCACTGCCAGTAAAACAAAGAGTGGCAGCCTCAGACGTGGCTTCTGTGGTTCCCAGTTCCTCTGCACTCATTTAAAGACTACTCTTATTTTTTACCAGTGGGGTTGCAGTTTCATTTTGTGGAGTGTTAAAATGTTTGTAATCTTTTTTCATGTGGTTCTGTGGCACTGTCCACATCTAAAGTTTGTTTTATGTGAAGTTTGATAGACTGGCTGTATGCATAAGCTTCTTGCATGTTGTTTCAGTGTTAAATATGGATGATTTTATTTTTATTTTTTTTACTTTTGCTGAGCCATTTTTGCTGAAAAATTGGCTTCTTATATACTTTTGACAGAACTAGATATTTTTTACATTTTCAGTGAGGTGGAAACAATTAGATCATTTGTATTGTGTGCCAGTCAAAACCACAATATCCTCCTGCTTCCCCACGTTGGGTTGTTAGGGCACTTCCCTGTGATTTGCAGGCTTTAATTTCCAGCCTCCTGAGGCTGAAAAAGCCAAGAACTTGGAGCCCAAAGCTTATTTATAGAGTGATTCTGCTAACCACAGAGATATAGTGCAAAGGTAGACAGCACCACAGATCGTTTCGGTCTTAAAGCTATTAATGTATGCTGCCTGCAAGGATATCTACTGTGTAAATTGCAGATATTTTAGCTGGAGATCCATCAGCTCAACTCAACTAGAAAAGAATTCTTCTTTTGGGTGAGAATTAATGAGTAGGAGAAGCCAGATACCGATACTACTCTGATAATATAATGCATTACTTCCACTTGGAGCGACAACTTTCTGTATCATATGCTGCTGTTATTTCCAGCTAAATCATTTAGTGGGGGGTTTGTTTAGGCTGTAAATTTATCTTGCTGCTAAAATGGCTTCCAGAGAGAAAAACTGTCCTCGTCTCCTTTTGGAACCACCTTCATAGAAAAAAAAAAAATGAAGCAAACCAGATATATGCTCAAAATGCTGCCTTACACAGCATCACTGGAGTCTTCAGTACTGTGACTTTTACAGCCCGGTGCCCAGATCTCTTTTTGGCCCAAGTTTTTAATATATTGGATAGCAGGTTTACAGCCTTCTGCCAACAGACAAGGAAACAGAGAAAGCTTATTTCTTCTAAGAAAGAAAATGTAATTGTCCTTATGAGCGCTTTCTTTCTGTTTCATTACAGAGCACTAATCTACAACCTGTATAAACTATAAACTGTCTAAGAGTGAAAAATCACATTGTACACATTTCATTTCAGTTTCCAGTATTTTTTTGAGGATTCTTCCAGCAGGCTTTAGGATAGCTTATCTTTTTTTTTTTTTTTTTTCTCCTTAAGCCAGGGCAGAAAATCACCACTGGAAATGAAAATGGATCCCTGTAGGTATGAAGCACACCAAATACTATTGCGTAGTTTGATTTTGTATTTCTGTTTACATTATCAGTAACATGCTACTGTTTTTTAAAATTCCCTTGTGTCCTGCAGGATAAGATAGTAACATACTTCCCTTTGGCATTCAAGCAGTAATTAAGTTAGATTTAGTTTACAATTTTAATGGGGAGAACTCCCTACACAATTCCCTGTATCATGCATAAACACAGATTCCTGTTTATTCATACAGAGATCTGTTAGTGCTGTTTTATACTAACATTTGTGTTTTGAAACAAAATGAACCCATTTTTAAAAATCCATGAATGAATAGCATATGCAGTGAGGTTTATGGAATATTAAGCTGATCAAAAGTTCAAGTATAAACATCCAGGGTAAGCCACCTGAGCTTATTTTATTAATGTTCAGAAAAATGTGAACATCTGGGGAGAAATATTCCTGTATGTTTTGACACATTTCTTTGTTCTTCTACCCATCAAGATACAATCTCTGCACAATAGAGGTGTAGGGATTGTTTAATGTCTGCATGCCTGGGAACAGAATAAGGCCGATCCTGCCTGGTTTTGTGCCTTATATAGGGCTTGGCTGCACTAGGGATCTGTCAGGAATGTGCTGCAGCCCCCAGCCAGCCCACTCGGCTGGGCTGCCTTCCCATGGGAGCCAGCTTGTGATGAGGAGGGAGGTAGGGAGAGCACCCCAGCACCCTCCCATGCATGGGTCCTGCAGCTGGGGAGCCCTCCCAGCTCCCATGGGTGAGACAACCCATGTGGGCTGGATGCCACGGGACTTCGTGTGGGAGGCAGTGCTGGTGCAGAAAGTGAAAACGCTTCCTTCCTGCATGGGCTGCAACAAGACTGACTTGAATTACAGTCCCTGCGTTCAAGTGAGCACAGGGACCACTCCATGCCTGCTATTTTGATGTAATGAGGTGGTGTGAGAAGTTGGAAGAAAAAGTACATGGCTTCATGAAGTGCTCTGTGATGCAACCTCATGGATTTACTATAACAGACATGGCCATGCTTAAAGGGTGCTATCTGTTCTGAAGAACACACTTTTACCAACCAAGCTGTTTATTTTTAGACAACTGAATATTAACAAAGCATTTTCAAGTGGTGGTAAATTCCTTATGAATGCATATAGCCACACTCAAGAATATTTTACTTGAAATGACAGCATTCAAATAAAATATTGAACTGGTGGATGCCAGAGTGTGAAGGGGGGCATAAAGATGAACTTTTAGTGATAAAACAAAGGAGGAATTCCATTTTCAGAAGAAAAGAGAAAGCTTTCTCTAAGGCCCTTTATCACAGAATATGTGTCTGTCTCCATGAAACATAACCTTTGGAGCTGCTGGAGAGCTATGACATGGAGACCCCCCAAGCCCCAGCATTCGCTATAAGCGATGTTTAACTTAACATTTTACCCAGAACATTTTCACTGAATGCTGGCAGCATTTTAGCATCTCTGATGCTAGTTTGTGTCTATGGAGATGTTTTGAATAGTTTGATAGGAAAGAGCTTTAAGGTTGTACAACAAGAGATGTCTGTGTAACTTTCTCAGGGCACGGTCTAAATAGCAAGTTTGCATTCTTTATGAAATTGGGGCATTCCTTGAGCAGACATTGCTTTACTTCATAGTAAATCAGCTCCAGTACCTTTGGTACACATGAGTTTACCAAGAGCACGTCTCTGAAAGGTCAACAGATTGCTCAGTCTGGTCAAAACGTCTTTCCAAGTTTTAGATTGCACAAGCTTCAGTCTTGAGAAAGGTTCCCTTGAGTGATTCCCTTTTTAATAAAAGACACAGTGCTGTTTTGTCCATGAATTTTCAATGTGTTTCTTCTTCCTGAATTATGTTGCTAAGGCACACTGTCTTGTTTCCTATTCACCATTCAGGCAACACTTCTACCATGCATTGGGAAAATCACTTTGAGGAACGTGGGCTGCTGACTAGTCCAACACTGATGAGCTTCTGTCCATGACCACCTGTAGCACAAATGTATCCGCCAAGAAAGTGGGAGGCAGCACCATTTTATTTAGATTTTATTTACTGATTGAGACAAATATTTCATTTTTAGCAGTGCTGTGCTTTGAGACAAAGAAATCCTGGGTCCACTTCAGTCAGCAGAAAACACATTTGGCACTTCAATACTGACACTGTAATCATTATTTCCCAATGGCCTGTTGCAGTACTTTCCATCTCCACATTGTTTATGCCTTAATCATTTCCCATTCTAACTATTCCTGCTGCCACTTTTGTGCTCTTAACTCTCATAGCTTCTCAGTGTCCAAAGTTCAGTGGCTAAATCATGGACTTACTCAAGGAAATGGAAATGTCCCACCCTTCTCCTCAGTCACCTTTCACTGGCCTTCTACACAACTTTAAGGACAATTCAAAATTTGCCCTTTGTCTTCCAAGCCTTTCCTCTAAAAGCTGAAGTACAATGTCCACTCTGTGACTAGGACTTTGACCAAATTTTAATGAAGTTATTCATGATGTTCTTCTTTCAGAGGGTGGTGAGGCACTGGAACAGGTTGTCCAGAGAGGTTGTGGATGCCCCATCCCTGGAGGTGTTCAAGGCCAGATTAGATGAGACCCTGAGCAACCTAATCTAGTGGGTGGCATCCCTGTCTATGGCAGGGGGGTTGGAACTGGGTGATCTTTAAGGTCCCTTCCAACCCAAGCCATTCTGTGATTCTATGATTCAAAGGGGCCAAATGGCTAATACAGTTCACATTTTTAGTCAGGAATAAAAATTCTCATGAACTTCAAATGATGCTTAATGCAACATTTGTCCATGAGGAGGAGTTCCCCAAGATATCTCTGATCTCTATCTTCTAGGCGTCATTTTCTAGAGAGAGTGTGGAGATGGCAATGAACTCCAGATATCTTCAGGGGATCCCTGGAACAATTTGGTCTTCAAAGGTTTTATGGACCTGAGTTTCTCTCAGTTGCAGCAGTTATGTTTTTAAACATCAACAGCCGTTTTACACAAAAAGATTGGATGAAATCATGGCCATCTCGAGTCAATAATAAAACATATATAAAGATTTCTCTCTTCCAAATTTAACTGTCTTAAAAGTGGAAACTCTATAACTTAGATATTTAGCCTAAGCTAGTCCTTCTACAATTAGCAGAAGACAAGGCTCTTCAGAAAGTGATTTGCCTAATTATTTTAGACATGCATGTTATGGTTAGGATAAAATGCCCTCAGGAGGAAATTTCTCTCACTTGACTATAGACAGTGTAATAGCCTACAGACAGGCTTAGAATAAAATCCATCTGCTGTATAGCTTGTTTCAGTTATGTATTGACTTCCAGGTTTTTGTCTGTATAGCCTTGGGCTCAGTCCTGCATTGTGTGATCCTGCCTAGAGTCACCTTTATTTCCATTGCAAAACAGGTGGTGGTTTGGGTCACAATTAGGGGTGGCATCAACCAACACTTCTAAATTATTTTTCCCCCATATTTTGCTAAAATGAACTTGGAAAATATAAGTCATTTTCAGTGCTATTTTGGTAGGGAATACCAGAACAGCCTGATTCGTAGGAAATATCAGAGAATTCTAAAATTGTTTATTTACAATTTTAAACACATTTCGTATAATTTTCCACAAAATGGAAAATCTCATTCCCACAAAGTTCCGCCCAAGGTGCAAGCAGATGCTTTGCTGGAGAAACGTCAGAGGTTTGCTTTATTGTGCAAACTATGGATGAGTAATGGCTACACAGAATTTGTTACATATGACTTTAGTTAAGTGGTAACTAGGATGTAGTGAGTGAAAAATGGAAAATACAAACCTAACTGTCAGAGATTCAGAAGCTATCAGGTCATTAGGCTTTACAAGAGTAGCAGATTATAACAAACTGTAGAGATTTCCACTTGCTTCCATCATTTCGTGTACATAAAATTAGTCATCCTTTTGCTTCCCCTAGTTCTACCTTAGACAATAGACATAGAGGAATCCACTGGGATAACCACGGAGTTCCAAACCATTGAACTATATTTATTTAGATTACAAAAACAAAAGCAGCAAACCTTACTGATGAACATCACAGACTGAAGAAACAATGCCTTTAGAAACATGCAAATAGATTTCCTTTAATTCTGGAAGGAGGTCTTTGAAATAAACAGCGTGGTAAATTATTTAGCCTCTATTTTTTTGGAGGTTGAGCTTGCTAATGTTCCAGATGTGAGAGTACAGGAAGTTCTATCATTTCCTCAGAATATGTGATGTGTAGACTATTATTTTTACCATGGATTGGTAAAATAAGAAGAAAAACAAGACAATCATTCCCTTGTTAAATGTATTATGATATTAGATTATTCATGACACCACTTTTTCTGATTTTTCATTTTTCCTTGGCCACGTAAATGTTTTCTATGTTGTAAGAGTCACTCCAGCAATAGGTACCCATTTTTCCTAGAAGTGGGCTGAGAAATCATTAGGAAGGTATTTTGAAAATATAATTACAGAATATAAAGCACTAATAATTTAACAATGGAATCAATGTTGGGTATTAATGATGATTAGTAGTACATCTGTGGAAACATATTTCCCACACTGGTACTGTAAAATATGTGACATCATTGATTACGCAGATTTCTCCATCAGCTTGTGTGATTAGAAAGTCTGTCTTTGAAATTTAAAAAAGCCTGCATCATTACAATATACATAGATAACGGTAAAATTGTTTCCAGCCTGATAATAACTAAAGCAGAATATCTGTTTTCCTCATTGATTCATATTACTGCTAATTTTTTCAAGTTTTTCTTGTTCAATACACTCAGGTTTTCATCTGAGTTATTTCTTTTTTCTTCTTATTATTTTTGGTTAATTATTATTAATTATTTTCTTAAATATAGAAATTACTACATTAAACTCCCCACCAACACATACTTCCTTGTTCATACATGCAGATTTTATGTATTTTTCTCAAGAAAAATAGAGAACATAAGAAATGCTGAACATCTTTTAGTTATCCGTTTAAGAGCTCCATTTCATACTCTGTTTTTGTCAATAAAAGTGCAGCCTCAGGTCCTCAGAGTTGTGGATGGTAGGCTTGCACAGTTTAGCTGAGAAAGAAAGATTCTGTAGAAGGGACAACAGTGTTCTCAGATGTTAACAGAATTTTGAGTATGAGCAGAACAAAAAAATATTAAAAATGATTAAAAACATAGAATCATAGAATCACAGACAGTTTGGGTTGGGAGGGACCTTAAAGACCACCCAGTTCCAAACCCCTGCCATGGGCAGGGACACCTCCCACCAAACCAGGCTGCCCAAAGCCCCATCCAGCCTGGCCTTGAACTCCTCCAGGGATGGAGTATCCACAGCTTCTCTGGGCAACCTGTTCCTGTGCCTCACCACCCTCACTAAGTAAAGAATTTCTTCCTAGTACCTAATGTAAATCTACCCTCTCTTAGTTTAAAGGCACTACTCCTTGTCCGGTCACTACACTCCCTGACAAAGTGTCTCATTTGATGAGTTTTTGCTCTGTAGATCTTTGCAACCTGATAATTTTACTAATTCCGCAAATGCTAGGAAGTCCTCCAGGAAAAGTAAAACTTGAATTATGCATAAAATCAAACATCCTGAAGAGTAAAAGGGGCAAGCCAACATCTTTCGAGGACATCTTTCATTGGATCATCTTCTTGAAAATACTACATTCTATTAGCAATCCCTGTTTGGTCTTAAAATATTTACATTCCAAGATAAATGTTGACCTACTGAATAAACAAATTTCTGTGAATGGTTTTCTAGCTAAGTCATGAGTGGGTGTCCCAAGCACAGGAATCAAATACATTCACCAGCAAAACTTACAAGACAGGAATTCCCCTGGGTCTAGTGAGATTTAAACCTGATCTTTATTCAACAGCAATTGTTTAATTTAATCTACTGAACCATACTTAGATTATGTTTACTGTAAATCTCATGGTTAAAGATTAAGCATGCTGCATCTAAAGTTATGTTAACTTTGGGCAGCCAAGAATTCAAAATGTAATTCAAGTACAAGTTGCACATAGAAAGATGGGTTATAGTTCTGTTATTTTGCCAAATCTGCAAAGATGCTGTCATGCCTTTGTAACGAACCAAGACTGACAATATGTATGCAATACCGCAAAGAAAGCAACTATGTGGACAAATATCAAGAGGAGGCTTACCACTGTCTAGCTGGAGCTATACTGAGCCCTGAACTGCATAGATCCTGAGAAAAACAAAACAAAACAAAACAAAACAAAAAAACACTAATGTCTGTTTGTTTTATTTTTCCCACCAGCAGAAACCACAGACCAGGGAACTTGCACATTAAAGGGCAGTAAAATGATCATACAAAAAAAGGTAGAAAGGGATGTAATAACTCTATGCTATATTTAGAGAGAACGGAATATTGATTTTGAGTCTTGGTATTACTTAATAATTAAGGATCATTTCTTATTTTGTACTTCTCTCTAGAAAACAAAACAAAACACCACCTAAAACTGCAATATAGCAATATATTCACATTTGTCATTCATTCAGCTCAAAGGGACTTGTGGTCAGTGATGCGCCAGAATGCCTTGAATTTTCAGTAAATATCAATAAGGAGACTATTATAAATTGCTGGGCTTCACAGAGCTTGCCAATAGCCTACTGAAAATTGTGCTGGGAGAAGGCAAGAGGGGAACACACACCTGGCAAAAACTACTGTTTTCTTGCCATGAAAGACAGAAATATATGAGAGAAAGACATAGGCATGGATACCCAGCTATATTTCAAATGTCATCTGCAGTTGCGCCGATCACTCCAAAGACTTCAGAAACCTAAAGCTGCTCCCAGCATTGGATAGCAGAAGTATAGATAATTCCATACTTGAACATGTATCCAGTTACATTGTGTTGTTTCATAAAACACAAAAGAATCTAAGTTACTGTGACTTGAGGCAGCAGTAATTCTAAGGAAATCAATGACATTACTCTCAAGTTGCTGCAACTTTCAGAATAATTTGTTCCCCCAAAGGTCCACTTTTCAGAACTGTCTAAAAAACAGGAAACTATATTCAGCAATCCTGAAAACACCTTGGACCATAGTGAGGAAATAAATAGCTCCTTTCCACTCCAAGTTGTTGGCTGCACTCACGCATTGTTTTTTGGCTGGGTAACAGCTGTGAAGAGACAAATATTTTCCAAACGCAAATATAAAAATGCCCTTAGGATGCAGACATTTTTATCGCTTTGTGGGAACAGAGCATTCTGTTTTAGATATTAAAAATTCAGCAAACAGCACATACTTCACACCTATTCACTAAATCTCTAATGGTAGTTGGCCTAAAGAGCATTTTGCATAGCAAGGTTGTAAGGAAGGAAAGTCTTGATGGGCACTAAATGGCTTCTAACTATACAATCTTCACAGAATACTGTTTATACATTCTTACTCCAGTTTCTCTCCTTCTCTTAGTGAAATTAGTGACAAAACTAATGACTTCAGTGGTATACAGGCAAAATTCTTTGCTTTTAGCACTTTTTAGCACTTTTTTTTTTAAATATCAAGAATATCAAAATATATACTTTTCTAACACAGTAAGACAGGTTTTATTACATTCTGCACTAAATCATCTTCTTGTTATGAAATTGACATTCTGCAAGCTCTGAATCATTAAAAAGTAATAAGGATCCCCAGCAGGATTTTTTGCTAAAGAGTCAAAGAAGAAACTTCATTTAAGTATTATTTAATTTCCAAGGGAATTGTAAATGTATAATCAATTAGAATTCCAGGTCCTGTTTAAAGAACAATTGAAAAGTCATTCGTGGTCTATTGTGTTCTGATTAGGAATGGACCGAAATTTTCTGGAATAACAGTTTTCCGTGATACAATATTGATCTAATAATACTGAAATGTATCCGAGTATTTCAGTCAAAACTGCTAATGAAAGCCAGACCGGCTAACAGATTTCCATCTGCCTCTTGTCCCATTCACTTTGTCCTTTTCACTGCCCTTTTACTGACTCTGTTGAGCTAGAAAAAAACACATTTGCCTTCATGGAAAATTTGGTATTTTTCATTGTTCATCCATTTCAGAAGAAAAAAGGTAAGTATTTGATATCTACATATGATATAATTGTTATTTTTATTATTTTACATAAAGGAAAATGAAGGCCCTAGCCCCAAATCCAGAATGTTAAGAAGAGTCAGGATATTCTGAAATTCCACCTGACCTCAGATTTGATCTGAAATAAAAATCTGCAAGGAAATAAGAATGAAAAGTTAGTGTCAATAAATAAAACCTCTTATTTTTAACTTTTTTTTCTCAGGTTTGATATCAGTTTAGTCATGTTATCCTATCTAGAACTGATGTAAATGTGTGACTTTCTTATACAAAAGTTGTGTTGTTACAGAAAATATTATAATGTGAATTAGAAATTAGGAAGGCATATAAGACCTGGGGAACTACAGACCAGGAGCCTCACGACTGTGCCTGGCAAGATTGTGGAACGGATCCTCCTGGATGCAATGTTAAGACAACGCAAGACAAGGAGGTGATCCGAGACAGCCAGTGTGCATTCACCAAGGGCAAATCATGCCTGACCAATCTGGTGGCCTTCTATGATGGAGTGACTGCATCGGTCAACAAGGGAAGACCAACCGATGTCATCTCCCTGGACTTCTGAAAGGCCTTTGACATGATCCCACATGACATCCTAATCTTTCAGTTGGAAAGATACGGATTTGAAGGGTGGACCATCTGGTGGATAAGGAATTGGCTCAGTGGCTGCACCCAGAGAGTTGTGGTCAATGGTTCTATGTCCAGATGGAGGCCAGTGACAAGTGGTGTCCCTCAGGGATCTGTCTTGAGACTGGTGCTTTCCAATATCTTCATCATTGACATAGAAGATGGGATTGAGTGCACCTTCAGCAAGTTTGCAGGTGACACCAAGCTGAGTGGTGAGGCAATTCCTCAGCCACCAGTGAAAGGACCAGTTGATGTAGCACAGGATGCAGTTGGCCTTCTGGGCTGCAAGCACACACTGCTGGCTCATGTTGAGCTTTTCATCCACCAGAACCCCCTGAATCCTTCTCTGCAGGGCTGCTCTCAATGGATTTTTCTTCCAGTCGGTACTCCTGTCTGGGATTTCCCCGACCCGGGTGCATCACCTTGCACTTGGCTACAGTTCCTTTGGCTAAATGAAGCTGCTCTGTGTGTTGATTTGCTGGAAGTGGTCCCAGTATAGCAAGAGATAACCATAAACTCCCTAGGGAAGAGGCAGTGGCCATGTTGTCCCGATGGCCTAGGGGCAAAGCACTTGCCTGGGAAGTGGGAGATCTGATTCAGTTTCCTCCACATCCTGAGGAAGTCCCAGCCCCCTCCCATTTCCCAGCTTCTGCGCTAGGCTGGGATGGGGTCACACTCCATCCTTCCTATTGCTGATAGAATACTGATAGCATAGGTGAAGAAATCATGAACCCAGAGAAGGGGTAGACAAGAGGGCTCCCATGTGGCTTGTACTCTGCTAGGAGTACGGAATCTCATCTCTGATTTAGAATGAATATGTAAACAGCCTGGGAAGCGGGCATCAGAATTGAAGAGCTGCCTCTAAATGAGTCATGTCTTTTCTGGGCAATACCACAACCTGTGATTTTGGATTGATGTGGATGACTCAGTGGCACTAATGAAGTCTGCGATACGCCTGCTCTTCTGAATACATCACCACTGTCAGTGGAATTAATATACCCATTTTGGCCCATTTAGCAAATTAGCAAAAGTTATGAATAATATCCATGATGAGAAAACATGAGATGACTAATGAGTTAAGACTTTCTTTTTGGTGAGGATGTCAAAACACATTAAGCATATTTCAGAGATAAGAAAAGTAATAACCCTCTGTGCTGCCATTAAAAGGCATTGCTAGAGCAAGAAGCAAACACTTGCACCTATTTCCCAAACAGAGGGGGCTGAACGGTTCAAACTGCTCATAAATGAGACAATAGAATCACATGCTGAGAAAAGAAGAGGGAATAAAGCAGCAAAAGGCTGTCAATTTTTGGACAATTTATTTGCTGGCACCCCTATTCTTTCCACTATCCTTATCCTTCTTCCCTTCTGTTCCATCTCCCACCATCAGACTGCAGCATGGAGCTATCGTGATATTGTGATTAGCCCAGAGCATTCAGCAGCTTTAATCTTAAAAGCCAGTATGTGCTTATGCATACATATATGTGGGTATATTCATGCACTTGTACAAAATTCTATTTGATGTAGACAAAATACATCCAAAAGAAGAAGTGATGGTATTTCCTCCTTTTGTTCTTGAGGAGGGTAAGATATTTTTCTCTGCACACAAGTGCTCCCCTGTTCCTAATGCAATCACTTTCAAAATGTGCAGTCCCACCCAAATGAGGATTGCATCCTACTTTTCTCCTCTGGGGACTGCAAGCTTTGGCTTTGAGGCCTTGTCCTTACAAGTACAGCCTTTACTTCGCACTGCTTCCGTGTAGCCAAAGAAAGGGGTGAACCCTCCAACCGTTGTGTGTGTCCTGCTCATCAGTCACAGTCAACTATTAATTTTGAAAAACGGGACACCTCTTAAAACTTGGATGGAACCTTAAGACTGATAGGAAAAAAATGTCTGTGATGTTAAAATTGCATTTAATAAATAATAAAGTCTTAACTCTGGGAATTTGGTACTGTTTTGCAATGCCTGTCTATATCACCTGCCATCTTTTGAATTTGTGTCTCCAGGGGCCGCAGCGGTAGGTGATGAGCCTGGAGCTGATAGCTCTTTCTGACTCAGAAAGGCACAGGGCCAGGAAAAATGGTAGTTCCCAGCTCTTATTAATGAGAGCATGGGGAGACCTTTCTATTTACAGGATCAAAGACAAGTTGACACTTGTTCTGGCACTAAGAAGATTATAAATAGGGATTCTGCTTTTGTGAGTTCCTGAGCACCTTCAATTCTCCTTGACTTTGATGAAGAGGAAGAAGAAATTGTAAATATAACCATCTGAAGATTCTCTGTGAAGTCCTTGCATTCATGTAGGACAGCTATGAGAAATGTCAGGAACCAAGCAGCCTCAAGATGCCATGACCTCAGGACTGTTTTAATCAAATTTTTTTTGCTGAAGCCAGCAAAAATATTTTTGGATTACAAAGTTATGTTTTTCATTGGAAGAAATGACCTTCTGATATCAGTGAAGTTGTACTGAATGTCTTAGATGATGAATGACGATATTATATTGTATCCGATTACATAGTTCCTGAATAAGCATAGTTTGGCTACAGGAAGGGTATTGGCTTGGATATTTGTTACTATTTCCTCTTCATAGAAAGAAAACACAAAATATGCAGATTGGTATGTTTTGGTTGGGTTTTATCAGGAAGGCAACATCATGCTTTGGCAATTAGGTGTAGTTTTGTCTTCAGTTTATTTAGTCTTCAATTTTTCCAATCTTTTGTCAATAATTGCCTGTTAAAACAATTATTAATAACACATTAATTATATCCAAAATACAAATAATATGATAAAATGTTTGTAAGTAGCTTGGTTTTGTGGAATACCCCCTTAACTTCTTAATGACCTATGGAAAGCAAATTGTTTTATGCCTGACTAGCTTAGCTGCATCTGACTTCAATTTATGCTCTGCTCCTGAAACCCTTGCTCATCAGATTATTATCTGTGTGGTGCATATAAGCAACTACTTGATGAATGTTCTGAAATTTGCCTATATTTACCTCTGAGGCAGAATTTTGAATGTTTTCTTCCAGAGGATCTTAAACAGTATATCAGCTCTAGTTCCCAATAAGCTCATCTTTATTTTCAGCCTTTTTCTCATTGTAGAGCAAGAAATGGGTAGATTCACATTTAATAGTTTGTTTGTTTATTTATTTATTTATTTTTAAAGTAGAGACTATAAGAGAACATCCAAGATATTAATGGAATCTAAAACCTTTTTGAACTGTTCAGTAAGTTACCTTTAAGCATGGTAACAAAGGAATGGTAGCAGGAGTAACTATAACCCAAGATCAGTAAAAGGAAACAGAGCTTGGCAAATGACTTTTTGATAGAGTGATCTATATATTCACCATAGTGACAGAATATAGCTGAGATTAACTCACAACATACATACAAACAAGTAGGTGGACTGTCAGATAAAGATGTTTTTCAAACCAATATGGTCATCATGGGCAGCAGTTATTTACAACACAACATCACAACTGTCACTATGTGTAAAATGACTCTCTTTTTTTGACTGAAACAAAGTTAATTTAAAAAGGCAAGAAAGCAAATTTTATTCACTGTGGATATGTCCATAGTGTGTGTAACTTGCAGTCAAAGCCAGACATATATGAACAGAAAAATCAGGATCAAAAATAAAATTTGTAAGATAAAGAGGATTTGTTTTATATGTAGGTGACTTCTCATAGCACCTAATACACCTAAACCCTTTGCCTCTAATGCTCTGCCCATAGCTTCCCAAGTTCAGTACAAAGAGGTCTGCCCGGAAAGGAGAAGCAGCCCCAGTGGAAAAGTAAATTGGCACCAGCCCTTCAGTTCTCGCTGCTTTTGACATCTGCCTCCTGCAAACCAACTGTAAATATATATAAACTGACTGTTGTCTATGCTGGACAACTATTGGCCTGAACACTCTTGACCATAGCAAACAATGCTGAAAATCTAGTTCACTTATTAAAAAGCATAATTTAAATATTCCAAAAGCAGTGATAATTAAATGCTGGATAATTATCATATATTTAAATAATAACATTATCTACATTATCTATTTGATATATGGCTTTGCTCTAGCAAAATATGGAGAAAGTATACTGTAAAGACTTAAGATGAAGAATTATGCATTTTGGTGACAATAACTGCAGTCCAACTTTGTTTTTTTTTTCTTTTAACATCCAATTTCAATGAAAGAACATATGTTAAAGAAAAAATATATATATATTTTTGAAATTCTGGGTCCTTTTTCTTTTTTTTTTCTTTTCCTGGCAGCAGCTCAGCAGCCTTATTTTCTTCTGCCCTGTGAGTGTCTTGTCCCCCCTTCCCCCAACTTTCCATTTATTTTTTTTCCAGTGGGGGTGCGTCACCATTGCTTCTGCAGTCTGTGCTCAGCTCCTGAGGAGTCTGCCTGGGATGTACCACCGCTGCATGGGCCAGGCTGCTGGGAAGAAATGCACAACGGGAGGATGGGAGGGCATCTCACCTACTTACTTACCAAGGAGGAAAGTTATATACCGTGGTATCAAAGAAGGGAAACGCAAGCACAGACATGGTGTTTGGGAGCCATACAAGAAGTCTCAAACACTCCCAGATGCTGGATCTACAACTCTAAGGGCTAGCTTGACTTTTTTGTCCCTTTACCTTTTCTCCCAGCTTCTAAGAAAAGGATCTAAGAAAAAGCACTGGGATATAGTCAGTCTCTGTCAAGTTTCAGCTAAACCAGGATATTTGGAGAACTCTGTGGCAAATGTCTTTGTGACTAAGAGCCTGTAAAAATGTTTCCAGATTAAAAGTAGCATTCTTTCCAGTTCAGCTCTTAAACAGATCAAATGTTCTTAATATCTGCCTTATAAATGCTTATGCTGACAGTAAAATCTCTAAAGGAAAGATTGCAAATTCACCTATATTAAATGTTGATCCCACGCAGAGACATTTAACTCCACTTTCATAAGGGAACCTTGTTTACTGTGCTGGAATGTATAACTTGGAGGCTTTTCAAATGAAATTGTTTTGGAACAGCTTTTCTCTTTTCACTAGTTTCCTGAGCAAAACTTGCAGGCTGTCAAATATAAACACGTATTGCAGTGGGATCAGTTTATGAGTTTCATTCTAATGTAAATTTATACAAGTTTGCGTTGGTATAACTGCTGGCTCCAGACGAGCATCAGATGTGAGACCAGGATCAATCCTCGCCTGGTAGCACAGGCGCACCGGGCCCTGCAGTGAGGATCTGGTGGTGTGGCCGTGTGTAATGTCCCCCTCCTTCTGTCCATGGTAGAGGTTCGTTCCCCCTTGGTATTGTGCACCCTGAACTCCTCCTGGCTACCAGCTGCCCTTCTCCAGGAGGTGATAACTGGCCCTGCCAGGCCCCAGCCAGGAAGGAATTAATCTGTATTTAAGCCCTGGAGCCGAATCAATTTCAGGGCTTGATAGGGCAGGGAGTAATGGTTTTAAACTAAAAGAGGGAAGATTTAGATTAGACATTAGGAAGAAATTCTTCACTCAGAGGGTGGTGAGGCCCTGGCACAGACTGCCCAGAGAAGCTGTGGATGCCCCACCCCTGGAGGAGTTCAAGGCCAGGCTGGATGGGGCTTTGGGCAGCCTGGTCTGGTGGGAGGTGTGCCTGCCCATGGCAGGGGTTTGGAAATGAGTGGCCTTTAAGGTCCCTTCCAGCCCAAACCATTCTGTGAGTCTGTGATTCATCCAGACTGGGGGAGCTTGCCTTGGTAGCATTTCAGACATCTTTGCTATTTCAGCCAGGACATGTAAATTCACATTGCTCCAAATTCAATCTGATTTCCCACCCATTTTCATTTCTCAGCTGCTATAGGTTCTGTCCCTGTTCTCAACAGCATTGCAATCAGCTGCAGGCTGAATTAATGCTCTGTTTACCTTCTAGTCCAGATTGTTACAGCATGCCCCTGGTGCATGGAGTTCAGTGGTTTTTATTGTTTTTAAATTGGTCATTTAACAGTGCTGCTGATTCCCATCAAAGCCTGTGAAGCTGTTTTTTTTTCTTTTTTTAAACTCCCTGCATCCAAAACAAAAAAAATCAGAAGCACCCAATACCTCTAGAGTAGTTACATTTCATGTCAGCACAGGTTTGCTTTTATTCCTGGTATTTCTACTGTTTTTCTTTTCAGTTATAACCCCTTGCTCAAGAAATTGTTCTTTCTTTATTTTTTATTTATTCATTTATTTTTCTGGAAAAAAAATTGCTCCCCTCCACCCTTCAGCTGCCCCAAGCCTTTGTGCTCTTCATGGCATCGTTCTTTGCAAATCTGCAAAATGTGAATGTCGAGGACCTGGGCTGCTTGCAGTTACTGGAATGAATCTGCTAATCTCTTCCTGCATCTGATTTATATGTAATTAACAAGGAGGTGCCTTGTAGGGAGCCCAAATAGGAATCCCTTCTGTTATAGGAAGCCACAGCTATGAGTCACTCCAAGTGAGAAGCTTAGTAAAAACATCAACATCCCTAAAATATTCTGGGGGGGAAAAAAAAAAAAAAAAAAAAAGAATCCATGTAAAGGAAAATTAACCTGCAGATTCTACAGCCACATTACAGGGTGGCTGGCTTTTTTTCTGAATGTTATTTTCCTTTGCTTGGGCTAATAACTTTGCTTTACTACAGAAAGTGATTTTAAACAGTAGACAGAGTCATGCCTTTGAAGCTTAATGGCAACACAGAGGTGGGTGCTGCTTTCATGTGTTGTGCCCTCAGAGGACCACTGGCATGAATAAACATTGCAGAAGAAAAGAGATAAGCAAAATTGCAGGCATTTCAGAGCTACTGTGAAGTTTATGGCATTATTGAAATGCCAAACTCTTACACATGATCTAAAAAAACCATTGGAGACCTTTAAAAATGTAAAAAAAGCCCAAATAAAATTCTCAATACCCTTTAACTATTGATACTTCTGAGTTCTCCCCACAGAAAATATTATTTACAGACCTGACTAACTCTCCTCTTCTGGGGTTCCTTGCCCCTGTCTGTCAACATGTGTGCCATTATTTTACTTTTCTCCCACTTGCCCACTTGCCGCGGCACTTGCCCCCAGGCATAGCAGTGCCAGGCCCTGGGCCACCAAGAGGAGCCAGCAGCCGGCTCCAAGCACGAGAATGGCCAAGAGTGGAGCTCACTGGGTCTGTTCTTCTCTCCTACTGCTTTCACCAGCAGGTTATTGCATCTAGTCCCGTTTGTGGCTAGCATGCTGATCCTGTGAGTGCTGCCTGGCTTCTGTGGCCAGAAATCGAGTTTCAGGCTCTGGGGTTGGAGGCTGATGTGTGTCTGTCACTGTCTGTGCGGGCAGAAGTGGGAACCCTCTGAGCCACATCTGGTTACAAGGCTTCCCTTTTTCAAGCCTCTTACTTTTGTTTACTCTCTCTATATATCTTTTTACCCCTCCTTCTTTTTCTCTTTCCAATAAGAAGAAACACGGTAGGTAAGGAAAAGCTCAGCTCAGATGGATGAGTAGCTGCTACCAGTCGCGTATATCATTCACCTCTCTGTAGCTACAAATAGCTTTGCTGGGGAGTGGTGGCTTCCTGAGCAACATCCAGAACTGTGATGTATTTCTCAGTGCAGACAGCCAATTGCTACCTAGACATTTTCCTCTGCAGTTTAAAAGGCTCTCGGAATATGATGGGAAACCTTGGACATCACCCCCAGGTTGAACCAGTGCCCCTGCCTGGACCAAGAACCCGTCACTTGGGTTTGTGATGCATGTGGAGATGCTCAGCCCTGTGAAGGTCACGGCTGCTGCTGGTATCATACAAAGGTGGGGGATTAGACCTAAACCAGGGTGCTGCAGGCACATCTGCTTCCTGAATGCCACATTAATGTTGCCAAGCCCAGGTGATGGCTCTGCGTCCACTCCCTCTCTCCCCTTTTCTCTAAGGCTTCTCACACCATTCGGTTTCAAGTAGTTGTGCTGTGCTTTTACCTGTTTCCTTCACGCTGTTTTGCAGCTGAATGCTCCAGATGCCTACACCCACAGTTTTCTGTATATGGGGCTTACATTATTAGAGTTTCTGCTGTTTGTCCTATCAGCCTGGAGGCTTTTCCACGCATCAGGCAGAGCTTAGGGCACAGCAATTCATCCGCAGTAAACTACAGTAGACATTATACATTTTTTATTATTTGCCTAACCTTGAGCAATGCACAAACCACAGCGGAATTTCCACTTGGAAATTCAGCTTCAAACCAAAATTAAAAATCAGAGGGGGAAATAAGAGAAAGCTAACTGTGAACTTTTGGTTATTGCAATCTCATTCTCAGCCCCAGGGAAGTGATGGGCAGCCTCCATAAAGCTGTGCTGCTCATGGGTGCCATCTGCACCAGTGGCAGTGCCTTCCCTGCTCAGGAGATTAGAAATTTCAGGGATATTTGTGACTCGCACAGACATTGTATATGTGTTTTCTAAATTTGTCATCATTTGCTTCTCCTGCTTTTTTTTGTTTTTTAATAAGTTTGCTTCTTATTCTTCATATTTGAATAAGATGAAAGTAGCATTATATAAAATGACCAGTTTTTGTTTAACTCAATGTATAATCAGGAAAATCCTCAACATCTTTGTTGTGAATAAGAACACTCAGATATAACTCTTGTAAATGTATAAATGTGTAAACTGAAGTTTTTCAGTTCTCTTCAGGGGACTTTGTATGTTATCCATAGAGTTTCATGCAGCAAGTAGGAGGAAAAAGGAATTTTGCTGGAGCGATTATAATGCCTTTCCAGTCACTCAGCTGATGTCACTAGAGTTCCATAAATTAGCGCAAAGCAATCTGCTGTCTGTTTGCATGCCATATATGTTTGGTTTGGCAACATTTGGCAGAAGCCATACCTTCAAAAATACTAACAACTACTGTCCAGTATCTTTCTTAATAGACGAAGGCTAAACAAAGCTACCTTTTTAAAAAATCTACTTTCCATTTCAATCACAGCTATAGTAGGAGTCGAACTCGGGATTTTTGCCAAAGTTTCCTCCAGTCTGAAGCAGCCAGCCGGCAACCCCTGAAGGCGAGGAACGCAGCTGCATGGGTGACAAACAACGTGCCCTAGGGAAAGCCTGAGGTGTGGTTTAAAAGCCTTGTGCCCTGGCTGGGGACCTTCCCCTCCGTGCTCCTCCTCCCCGCATAGCATTGTTGTTAGTCTGATCTCTGTTTATTTTTCAGAGGCCCAATTTAGAAGCGATCCTCTCAAATATTTATAACTTCTGATACTTTCAAGTTGTTCAATGAAGCCATGGAATGAGTTTCAGTCCTTGGAGAAGCCATCAGCTTAGGCTGAAGTCAGGGGGGTTGCCTCAAGAACCAAACTGGTCCATGGCCCTTGACATTTTTGATCTAGTAATAATTTCTTGAGCAGTATGGTGCACGTGTTTGCCAACAATGAAATGCCTTTTTTTTTCTCTTCATTTTTCCACTGTGAGATTTCAGATTGTTTTAAGGCTTCGTGTAGCAACTGTTTGCTAAATGTCCTGCCTGCTGGTTCTGGACATTTGGACTTTGTTCAGACCATCTATTATTAAATCCTTTATTTGATCATCATTTCTGCTTTGGCAAACCAAGAGGAAAAAAAAACAACAGTAAGCTATTAAAATCTTCTCTTTGTATTCATGCAAGAAGCAAACAGTGACAGTGAGTGTCAGGTGCATGTGGCTGTCTCACTGGGATGATCCCTGGAGATTTTTTATTACCCATATGCCTTGCACAGCCACATTGGCAGTCAGGTTTGGTACCTTGCAGTAGGTGGTCTGAAATGACCCTTGCTCACTTATTCTATGGCTCGTGGTGTGTAACAGCAGCTCTCATCCACATCGAAGGAATGTGGCCGGAAAACTGGTTGTTTGTGGGTCTAATGCCCCAGATTAGCAGAGAGCGAGCACTCAGCAGCACAGACCAGGTCATGAGGGCAGAAATGCTTTATCAGAAGGAAGAAGTCTTAGATGCTCTTCAGTAGTGAGCATGTATATTAAGCAGTATGTCTACTAAATGCCTTTTTTCTTCATGCAGTGTAATAGTGTTTCTGGAGACTACATACTGTTGGATGCAAATCTAACCAATTAACAGAAGGCCCATCACTTGTCCTTGAAAGCCTGTATCTTTTTCTAGCAGAAAGATGGCATTCACTAACAACTTCATAAGAATAAATAAATAATCAAAAAGCACGCAGTAGCTGCAGAAACAGGAGTGCTAATACCTTGTGACAGTATGACTGTCTGGTACTGCAGCAAAACTTGTAAGAACTGCAACTAAAACTGTGAGACATCCTTTCATTCAGGTGTTTTGACAAGACAAGAAGAAAAATGTTAACAGTCTTTGCTTCTCCAAAATCTTTGTTTTCTCTTTTATAACTTTAAGAATGTAAAACTCCAGAAACAAGAAGCCAGATTTTCAATGGTTGCAAAGCTGAGGAAGCTCCTAGAGCTATGCTGGCTTGCACCAGCTGGAGGACAACCAGCTTCAGATACTTCTGTGATCACTGGATATTCACACCTAAATTATATTTCTTTCATAGCTAACATAAGGTAAAAAAGTGCTAGAAGAAGCTTTTTAAAATCTTCATTTCAATGTTTATTTTGATCACTTTCTCACTGGCTACAGTCTGTATTTAATGTGTACATTCTTAAATAGGACAAAAAATAAAGTCTGTAAGCACATGGTTCAAAAGCCTTCTCAATTAGTTTGTAAATTGCCAGGCAGCTTTTACATGCACTCTCAGGAAATCATTGGAATGAATGTGGAAAAATAACAGAAAAATAATTTAACAGTATTATCAGAGTATTCCTATCCTTCTAATTCCTGTCTGCTTCAAAGGAAATCATACTAAACAAATAATCTTTTCTTTTTTCTTTCTGTGAAAGTGAAGCTTCTTGCTATTCTTACTTCTGCTGATTCCTTTGCATTTCAGGAAATCAAACCTTTGGCTAATGTCCCCAGGAAACGAGTAGAAAAAGATCTAAAAAATTAACTGATATACTTGCTAACCTTGTCAATATTTCCACTAGCTTTCAATTTCCACTAGTGTTTTGTAACTTACAAAGGTAGATTTCTTTCTTCCCTTGTGTTGTTTCAGAGTTTGCTGTTTCCCAGGCCATAGTTTTCCAACCCAGCTCCAATATTCTCCACTCTTTTCTGCACCATTTCCTACCTAGAAAAGTAAGTAGGAGTAAATGTTTTTTAAGCATCATTCAGTGAGATACTGGGAAGGATTCGGTGAGCCTGCAGAGCTTGATTCACAACTTGTGTGTAGGTAAAATCTGTGTTAGTACCAGAAGCGCTAGGAGCCTCCTCCTGGAGAGATGTCTTCCTGCACTTGCACTGCCAGCCCAGATACATGGCTGAGGCCTTTCCCAGCACCCTGACAGGATTCCTCTTGGTGCCCCAGGCTGGCTGATGCAGTTTGGTGCCTCCTCTCCACTGCTCTAGCCTGCGTCCTTGCAATCACTGTCAGCCTAAGCACAAAAGGTAGCAGAACTATTCCAGGAGGTACATACAAAAAAGGAGAAGAAATAGGCCAGAAAGTGCCACAAGGAAGCAGCTGTAACAACAGTGGTGTTGTGAGGGAAGGATACGTTTTTGTAGCTAAAAAGGTGAGTCATATGCTTTTTTGCTTCGGGCTGTTTGAGAACATTATCCACTGATTCTGTTACTAAATTTATTTCTTTCCTGATTTACAGTAAAAAAAAAAAATGTAAAATATTCCCTAAACTCTTCAGGTTTTTTAGATAAAGGGATATTTCACCCTTATTAGAGTAGACTAAATAAGCATAAAAGCCTCCATTTCAACTTTTAATTCCCCTAACATATTATTTTCCAGGTGGGAAACTCTCTTTTGAATCCATAGTTCTGAAATCTCGCATCTGGTAGAGAGATGTTATCAGTGCTGCCTTTCAGCTTTCTTTCCTGAGCAGTGATGGTAGCACAAGTATTTGAAAATGAGACTTATTCAGAAAATTCCACCCGGAAGGTGGTGAGAGCAGCTCCCTCCACCAGTGTCACTGCAGAACCCACCCCAAAATGCACACAGCTGCTTCGTGCATCTCCAGCTGCCGACTCTGTGCACCACGCCAGAAACCTGGGACTCCTGTTGATGGACTTTTTGGGAAGTTTGCCTCCATCAAGGTGCTCTGTCATCAATGAACTTAAAATGCAGAGGAATCAGCAGAAATAGTACTGTGCAAATAATTTAGTGCAGAGAAAAGAGAAGATGTTTTGTTCAGCTGAAGAACGGATGTTAGCTGCCAGATCTCACAATGAGCCTCCAGAAGCATACATTGACCAGAAAACAGAATATAATTTTTCATACTAACAGTGAAAAATAGGTAAAATGATTTTATGTTACAGCAGTGATAATCAGAAATCACACTGGTGTGTCAGTGATCCAGATTCCATAGAGTGATGCTGAGTTCGGTTAGATGAGAAAGAGGAGTGGCGTGGTTAGAACTGCTGTGAAGCAGGCTGAAATCAAAAGCATAAACTTTAGCGAGAGTTTTAATGCACTGAGTGCTGATCACACATTACATCTTAATATTTTGACTTACTGACATTTTATCTACTTACTGCTGTAAAATCATACTGTTTTCTCTCAAAAGAAGGTAAAAAGCTATTATATAAGGCTATGTTATCTCTGCCAGCTCTTCCTAAGTGCCTGCCAAATGAGGAAGAAGCAATACTGCATTTACTCTGAAGTACTAAGCAAGTTTAATAAGTGGTTGTAATTAAGTTCTGACAATGCGAGAGCATCTTCTTACTGAAGAACCAGCATATCATTGTTATTTAGTTCAGAAATGGACGAAGGAAGCACAAACCCTATTCCTTCACTTGCGTGTGTACCTGTGTCTACACAAACCTGCAAACACAGACCCATCGTAACTTTAAGAAATACATGGACAGAATTCCTTCCTCCTTCTTTAAAATTAGTGATGTCTGTGACATAGTTCTTTTCAAAGCACAGTATTAGTCAAGGGTGGTGTCTTTGCCTTTGATAAATGCATTTACACACGTACACCATGACTGGTGTGATTCGTAGAGACTGGATGCTTCATTAGTGGGAGAAATGTACCTGGAACCCCACTGTTCACTTCAACAAAACACTAAACACTCTGATGCGAGCAGAGGGGGATTAAATGATTTCTTTTCCCTCAAAGAGCTCAAAACTACTATTTTTTTTTGTTCTGTTTAGTTATAGACATACCAAAGACTCTAAGTGGTGTTATCAGAAATAGCAACATCTGTCTGCTTGAGAGCACAGAGGGCTACATGCCTCACTCCTTCAAACCTGCCACGGTGGGACAGAAAAGCAAATATAAAGATATAGAAATCTTCAATCTGTATCATCAGGTATAATGTGCATTTTTCCATTTAAAACTCACATAAATTTTTCTGCATTATTTTGGTCTGCTTGCACTCGTAGTGGTACTGCTATACGTCCCGAGAGCCCAGGTGAGAGGCGGCTGAGACAAGCAGACCGTAGGGCTGGAGAAGGCTGTGCTGGGCAGGCTGAGGTCTGCAGGGCAGGCTGCCTCCCAGCACTGCTGGCCACGGGACTTTCCAGGATGCTCCGGGGATGGTTTGGGACAGGCAGGTTTTGCTTTACTTCCCTTTATCAGCATGGGTAACAATATAGCATCTGTTAAGTGCTGGCTGTAATTAAAGGCAGTTGCTGGCAGTAGCTGGAATTCTGATTTTGGGGGGGGTCCCCTAAAAATCAGAAGTAATCCTTTGGGCTGTGAATTGTCATGTGGCCAAATGGAGGGGAAGGCTATTTTGCTGTCTGAGCTGCTTGCCTGTCTGGGTTTTCAACACCATTAGCTACCAAAATGAGCTGTAAGTAGTGAAAGTTCTCTGCGCGCTACATTTTCCTTCAGCATTGCTGAAATCACAGAAAGCATATCCACTTTTATCAGAGGGTTAGGAGATAAATGACAAACTAAAAGGGCTTGTCTTATTTTTTTGCAACAACAACAAAAAAATCACTTGAGCCCGTGTAAGCCAGTTTTATCAACGTGCCTTTGCTCTGCCAGGATCGGTATGTGACACTGTGTAAAGCAAACATGTGGAGCACATCAGAGATTTTCCACTTTTCTTCTCAGAAATGAGGAAGCATGGAAAAAAATTGAATCCAGACTGCAGATGGTGGACAGCTTACTGTGTTTGTTTCATGTGCATTTCCGTATGCTATACTACATGTTAAAGCACAACTCAGAAGCCAAGGGGATGCTATTACATTTTTTAAATCATCTATCTTTATGTCTGATTTTTGAAAAAGACACCATAAAGAGAGGTAGAACAAACAGCACATGCCCTTTAAGGGTGCACTACATTTTTCCTCTCCTTTCTTCTTCCTTTTCGAGTTGCTCTTTCAGGTCATTAAAATGGATTGTGAAGAGGCTCCCATGTATGAACCAAAGGCGCTTCCCAAAAGAGAGGTCAAGGCATGCTCTGCTCTTGAAGTTGAGCAAGGGAAAGTATGATAACTGTTATTATGATCTGAGGAAATCTGTTGAAGAAGATGCAAACACAGGTATGGCAAAACAGATAATGAGCCCCTGAGAATTTGGCTTGTTTGGATGAGGGTGAGGTAGACACCATAACATGACCTTCAAAGGAAGGCAGCCAAGCCGAAGTGACAAAATCCCACAGGTTCAGGGAAACGCTAAAACCAGACTTCTGTGAGCTTGTAGCTCAGGCTTGTCCTGCTTGACTTGCAGATGAGGATGAGATGCTGGATGTCTGGGGCAATGGTGGGCCTCTCAACCACAGAGTGCACGCCCGCCAGACGGTGAGCCTTGAGGAGAGCCCCAGAGACAGGGAAGACAAGTGCCATCAGCTCTTCCTTCAAGCACAGCAGCTAACAGACTTGAAAACCCAATAAAAGTATTCTCCCCTGGGCAGTTTCCATCCCCCAGTAAGAATCCAGTCCTGACAGATGCTTTGGGATTTGATACACCTAAAGGGGGCAGAAGGGATGGAGGGCAGGGGAGGAAGAATCTGTTGTGCACAGGGGAAACATACCAAAAGGTTAAATGCTTTGTAATGATTGACAGCTCTTCTGCTTTTTAAAAAAAGCAAAAAAAACACCCTTCCCTTCCTCCCCATACACCACCTTGTTCTGCTTTCCCAGAGATCTCTTCTCCAGCTTCTCTCAAGTGTCAGATTGTGCCTGTGTGATGGTCATGGTGGTGTAAAGCTCTGCTGGATGAGGACCGCAAGGGCAAGTGTTCAGGATGGACTTGACAGCCTCTGAAATTAGGAGGTGATCTGGTTATAACTGGGGAATACTGTGAATATTAAACAAGTACAGATCGACCACTTTCCTAATCGCTCTCTTTCAGTCCCAGCGAGTCTGAGAAAGTACCTCCATCAGTTTGTTCTTACAGACAGAGCAGAGGCAGCCCCAGGAAGCGCTGGCTGTGAGGACTGTGGATTGCACTTTGAATTCTGCCATTGCTAAAAAAGGAGAGAGGAAGGAGACACAAGTGGAACACAGTTCTCTCATGGGACATTTTGCCAGCTGATAAAGGATGAGCTGCCCAATAACTAGTTTATAGACTGCCTAAACCACCTGAGATTACTTTTGCTCAATTTCAGAAAAGGGGTCTGTTTGAAGAGTTAGCACAACACAACTCTCCTGAAGGGGATCAGATTGGGCTTAGATTTCAGGCTAGAAGGCTTTTAGGAGGAAGCACTACTGGACTTCTTAAATCCCAGCTCTCAGACAGCCTTCAACAACATAACAAAGCTTCTGTTCTACATTTTTCACATTTAGATCATAGCTAGTGTTAGGAAGAGCCAATTTTGAAGAAGCACTTGATTCTCTCACATGAAACTTCATTAGTCATGTTCCTCGCTCTCACAGTCTGTCATCTAGAGACTTTTGCCTTGCCTTTCCAAATAAGTCTCCCATGCGTCTTTCACATACCCACACAGACCACACGAAGAAGGAAGAGGAAGACACATCCAAGAATAGGCAGTGTCAAAAGGTCAATGCTTTTCTAGGCTTTGATTCAGAAAATTGTCTTTTACAGATTTTCAGATTCTGAAGCCTGCTATTATAACTCCCTGCATCTTTGAAGGAAACTTCAAGGAGATACGGTTTGGTAATAATAATAACTGATTGGTGAGCCTTGGTTTGAACTTACCTGATCCTCACTCATCAGACTTCTTGAGTGGGATCTTCTAGGATCTGACAGCAAGGGGATCCAGGCAAAATAATTGTTAGCAGGGCTACTAACAATGCACTTTTTAGTGACAGCTGGAGAGCCCTGTGTGAGCACTCCCTTGTCTGAAAATCCTCCCTGCTGTGACACTGAGCACATCCTCATCATGGGCTAGAACTGGTTGTTCGGGGGCAGATGTAAATGCCAACACACTTGGGTTTGACCCAACATGTGACTCAACTCCAGACCATAGCCTCTACAGTTACATCCGTACTCAATGTTTCTGGCTGACATAGTCTTTTTTAAATGGCTTTTTGTAATGACCTACAACTTATTAACTGCTGTTTTCAGTTATATACTGATAAAATTTGCTTTAGCTGTTGAAAAGAAAGCATCATGTTTAATTGAGAAGTCTTTCCAAAATTGTTACATTTCAATCACAGAGGCAATGGTCTATTCTTTACTTAAACAGCAGCTGTATTAGTTAAAATGAAAGAATACCTTGATCTTCATGGTCTGAGAACCTTCTTGTCCTTTTGAAGGTACCTCCTGTGTGCAGAGGATGCTAGCTTCTCCGGGGTGTGGGCTGGTACAGGTGCACAATTAAGCAGCCTTCAAAGCTCTTCTACCTTTGCTTTAAATAAGGTACTTACTGCAGAATTGCTCCAGCTGTGATGTTCCAAGGATAGAAGAAACCTGTAACTACCTTTTAGTAGAATAAAGCTCAGGTATTATGCAAAAATACTTAATACACAAATTACTTTTTAAAGATGTTCTCTCTTCCCAAAACTTTGCCTTGTTAAGCATAAAAATATTTCATAGAAAACTTGATCTTAAAAACAGTGGGTGAGCTGCATATTCTCGGCATCTGCATGTACCTTTCCCTGATCCCAAGAACCGAATTCCCTCCATGCCGAATTCCCTTAGATCCCTTCATTTATCTTAGAAAAAAGCCAATATAAAGTAATTTGAGAATATTATTATCTATCAGTATTCATACTGATGGCTAATACTGAGCGATTCATGCAGTGACCATAATGTTATGGAGTATCACTTACACATCTTCTATAACAGTAGAAGTCTGGGTTCATAATGCAAGCGTCCAAAATTATTTTGAAAGATATAATTCTGAGAATGTTAAAACAAAATAAAAATGTCAGTAGCAATTTCCACGGAAAAAGAATATTTTCCTACTGCTACATCAATGGTGTGAAAGTTATGTAAGTCTGACACTTGACTCTGGCCAGCAGCACTCTGTGTTGTCAGGTGTGCCAGATGTTAGTGCCAAATAATCTAATATGTCACCTGAATACACAGTATGCCTTCTTGTTCACAGACAGATTTTCAGGTGTCCTATGGCAGGGGTATGTCAAAACCTCAAAAGTTAAAATAGGCAATATATTTCCCGTAGTAAGGTGTTACAGTCTAGTTTGAATGCTGATTAACTGGGGGTTGTGTTTCTCACACTTTCTTACTCTCTGTCTTATTTTTTTTCCCGTAAGTTCAAGGACATCAAGCCAGCAAGGAAGAAAGAAAGTTTCAATGGGAAGTGAACAAGATGGTAGAAGATTTGTGAAATAATTAGAGTTTTATGACTAAAATGAGATTTTTTCAAATACAGAACAAACGCCTATTTGCTGAACCTTTAGGCTATGCTAATGGGAAGTGGAGGATAGGATACAAAGAAGCATCTTGGGAAGGTCACACAATGCTTTGAAAAAAAGTTTCTTTGGCTGGAGAGACTATCATATTGATGGTATAGGTATGAGCAACAAATCCTTTTGCACAGGGGGAACTATGTCTGAAGTTTGGGCCTGCCTTATTAGAGATGTGGTTTCTACTTCAGACCAGTGTAATCTCCAACGGATGAATTATTTACTTGCTCGTAAAAGTTATCAAAGGTATGGAACTATTATTACTGGTCAGCAGAGAAGGGAAGACAATAATTGATTCCTTAATATAAATTATTATCATTTATATCCTGGGAAGATCTAAAAGATGGAATCAGAAGTGATCTGTAGTGAAAAGTATTTTTTTTTTTGTCCTGATGCCCTCAGCTGGCCAGCAACTGGGAATCTCCCCTATGACTGTTGCCACAAAGTGTATGTCCTCCAAGCACAGGGTTTTGTGCATGGCTCATCTTTTATCACCAGCAGATAAGTAGCTTCTGACCACATTTTGTCAGGCCCAAATAATAGACAGGAATGAACGAGGGCCTATCTTAGTCCAGATCATCTTGGCTTTGTCCCCAGACTGCAGTGCTTACAGCAGCACATAGATTTTCTTCCTGCTGAGTTGTAATAAAAATATGGAATAAATATGGATAGAGTTCATTTTCTGTAACAGCCACAAGGCAAAAAGACGGTAAGCTGAGTTTCTCTAACAAGCTGCTCAGTGTGACATTGATATATATAAAAAAAGTTCTTCTTACAAGATATTCCACTGTAAGTGAATACTCATCAGTGACCTGGAGAGATTAACTACTTTCACCAACATAATTTGTGGTTACATTACCAGAAGACATTTTTGTCTATGAAACTTTAAGCTCATGGAGTGAAAATGAAGAATACGGCATGGTGAATTTTTCCAAGAACCATTTCAATTACTTTGTTTCAGTTAACATTCCTCTTTGTAGACAGCTACCTTTGAGGATGTTTTCTGAATCTTGTATTTCTCCCGAGTTTTTTGATCTGAATGGGCATGATGGCTTGGGATCTGAACTGAGCTAAAAGAAAAAAAAAATGTTTTTCTTCTCATGCTATTGTCAATGGAGAGAGCCTCATTTAAAATGCTAAAGCTGGAATCTCAAAACCTGCAGTTTTGGTGGGCTTTGCTCCTTCTAGTTAGATATGTGGGACCATAGTATTTATGAGTTTACAAACAATATAACATCAGCCTCTTCCTCCTGCTCTATGACAAAATCTGTATGTTTCCAGTTATAGTCCACTGAGGTTTTACTGTCTCAGGCATTTCTAATAAAAGTGAAGAATGACACGAGCACAGTGGCTTTGTCTCAGAGGATCCTGAAGTCCCACTTCTCCTGCAGCATTTCACAGAGTTCAGGCAGAAAATGTGTAGAGAATCCTTACATAAACTCACATAAGGAGCGAAGGTTTAACCTAATGTAAAGCTGAACTGTTACATTGTTTGTTGCTAACAATGTGTTTATATGCAGTCGCAAGTTTCCCATGCAAAGCCAAATAATGTTCACTTAGGAAATTCTGGAGCTGTGGTATGTGGCGGGCTTTATACTCTGTGAGTTATGACAGTTAATTACAAACAAGATTTACAATTCCTTTGGGATGGAGAGAGACTCTAATGTCAGCATTTTGACTTGAAAATATTCTAAAATATCTCCCAGCATAGGAGGACTAGATCTTATCTTTCCAGGCATATAACTATTTGTATTAATTAAGAGAATACAGGACACTGCTGATATCTGGATCCAATAAGTGAACAAAGCAAATGAAAATGCAAATGAAAAAATGATCTGATATGGCATGGTGTAAATTTTAATTCAAATAAGGCTAAGAGTGGGTTGTTCATGGTGCTTCATCAACACACAAAATGTACTTACTCTGGGAAATGTACAACAACTGGCAAACAGTATATGCCAAGTTATATTTTAGATTAGTAAAATAAAACTGAAGTTTATTAAGTGGCTGCTGTAATTCACAAGACAGAGAGGTGGAGATTTGAGAACATCTTTTTCTTTCTGATGCTACTATATTACCATACTTCATCAGGGAACCTGTGGCTTTGAAAACAGATGAATACACGGAAGTTGTTGGATTGATGAAAACAAAATAAAAAGAAACCTAAGAAAGGCAAATAGCCTCCCCCACACTCAGGTAACTTAAAATGACAGAGAAACAGTTATAAAAGCAATTCACTATACAGATCAAGTCATCTCTTGTACAGACAGGAGTGTGTGAAAGTCAATTTAATAACCCCTAAAGAATTTTAATTGATTTTCTTCTTTTAAATACTAATTACTCATCTGCCTGCAATTGACATCAATTTTAGAAAAGCTAGTTATAGATTTTTAAAACTCTATAAAAATCATAATAGACGTTAATTTTTCTTTATTTATTTGTTTATTTTAGCAACCAACTGAAAATACATCCTGGAGAAAAAAAGAGCAAAAATCATATTTCTGGGGGCTTTAGTAATTTATTATTTTTTTCCTATACCTTGGTAGTTACTTCTTCACTAACAGAAATATTAAAAAATATTAATGGTAAGACTGTACCTTCAGATACTACGAGATAAATGGAAAGCGTCTTTTCCATAAGACTTTTCCACAAGACTTTCCATAAAACTTGTTACCAAGTTACTGCTTCTGGGCATTCTGCTTGACAGCACATTGAGTTTGAGCCCGCAGTGTGCTCTGACAGCCGGGAGGGCCAGCTGTACCCTGGGGAGCATCAGGCCCAGCACTGCCAGCCAGCAGGGACGTGATTGTCCCGCTCTGCTCTGCGCTGGTGTGGCCTCACCTCGAGTACTGTGGGCAGTTTTGGGCACCACAGTAATAAGAAGGACATAAAGCTATTAGAGAGTGTCCGAAGGAGGGCTGAAGAGATGGTGAAGGGTCTAGAGGGCAAAACGTATGAGGAGCGGCTGAGGTGCCTTGGTTTGTTCAGCCCAGAGCAGAGCAGGCTGAGGGGAGGCCTCATGGCGGCCTGCAGCTCCCTCACGAGGGGAGCGGAGGGGCAGGCGCTGAGCTCTGCTCTCTGGGGACAGCGACAGGACCCGAGGGAACGGCATGGAGCTGGGACAGGGGAGGGTCAGGCTGGGGGTTAGGGAAAGGTTCTGCACCCAGAGGGTGGTTGGGCACTGGGACAGGCTCCCCAGGGCAGTGGTCATGGCACCGAGCTACTGGAGTTCAAGGAGCATTAGACAGTGCTCTCAGATGGATGGTCTCAGTTTTGGGTGGTCCTGTGTGGAGCCAGGTGTTGGACTTGATGATCCTTGTGGGTCCCTTCCAACTCAGGATATTCTATGATTCTGTTTTATGATTCCATGATTGGTTGTTTACCACTTCATTAAAGGTCTGAATACAAGTGCTGCACTTGTTCCAGAACAGAGCTGACAATAAATTAGATGTCAAAAGTAAAGTAGCTTCCGTTTTTTTGTTATACAGGTATACACGTATACCTCATCTGAGGGTACCTCTGGTGCTCTGAATCCTCAGTCTTCAGAACAGGTCAAGCTCTGTGGCCATTCAGGGCAGTTCTGCTTGTGATGGAGCAGAGAGGTGGTGGCCTAGGGGCTCCATCAGTCCCTTTTTCATTCTTCAAGGAGTAAACAACAGTACTGAGAATTTTCCCAGAGTGCGGTTGACCTTGATGTTCTCTGTCTCTTAGTCTGGAAAAGCTGCTTTTTTCCCACCTCCTTTTGGCAAGAGCATGACTTGTAAATCAAAGGGTGATTAGAAAGTCTTTGTAAGATTTATAAGATTTCATACGATTATGAAATCTTTTTAATGTATATGCATGCTATTGAATGTAGGACAACTCCCTAAGATTCTTTGGAAAGTGCTTGAAACACGTGCTATTTGTTTTCAGACATAAATACAAACAAGACATGATGTTTTATACTTTTTTTTCCTCATTTTCAGCTTTACAGAGCAATAAAGTCGTAATCGTAGAAATGTGGACAGGAAATAACAAAATAAGATTCAGTCTGGAGAATTGTGGGCTGATATAGCAGATAAAAAATGAATTCAAAACATATATTCAAGAAGAAAAATAAAAGATAATTGGAAAGCAGCAATAGAGAAGAGACCTAAGGGTAGCAATAGGCAGGAAATTACAAAGCCATTTCAAATGCAATGTAGTATGCATTGGAATACTACATTGGAATAATAATATTTTATCCATCTGACTGAACACCTCAAAATGATTCATGGGCTTTATACATTGCTATCATTTTGCCCATCACTGGAAAACATTCATTGTCGAGGTGTTTCTTCTCTTGTATTTTATTCTCTTTGTATATATATTTTCTGTTAATAAAATACATTTTTATCTCTTATTCTTTTAAACACATCTAGTTATTTGAAATGAGATCTTGCTGCTCAGGTCTCTGCTGTGTGGCAATGGCATGGGTGCCAGGACACCCAGGGCTTTGTGTGTCCAGAGGGGTTAAAGCAGAGCATTGCTATGCTTGGAGCAGCAGTCCCAGCTGCTGGTGGCATTCCCCCTTCATGGTACCTTGTACTTTTCCTTTTGAAGCTGCCTCAGTTTTGCAGAAGGCCTTCAGCTGGAGCTTTCCCCAGACAGCTGGTGTCCTGGACAGCCACAGCCCCTCCCTGCACACAGCTGGGCCACGAGCCCCAGGGGAGTGGAGGTTTCCTTGGTGGAGGTTTTGGAGCAAACATAGGGTTCATTTGGAGGGAAGATGGCTTGTGCCAGAGTTTCCTGAGTTTACACTGTGTAAACAAAGTCTAGCTTTGAGAGATTTTATAGCACCTGGGTGATCAATGAATATAAATAATTAGTTATAAACTTAACAGAGGATCCACTAATGCATGTTAAAAAAAAAAAAAAAGAAAAAAGTACTCTGTCATATTTGGGTATGTTTATACTTAATTCAATAATCATATGGCACCATTTGCCTATGTAGATATCTAAATCAACCATTCAGAAAGCAGCACCAGGCTTAACCTAAGGAAAACAGTTACTACAGCCATTCTGTGCTGTGTCCTGGCATTTCAGCTAAGGTTACAGGTCCCTTTTAAACTTCTTGGTTTTCTATAGTCATTACATTTATCTATAATATTCAAATTATAAGAACTGAGTTCTCATCAGTACTCCACAAATTTATTGACTTGCCTGATTTAGCTTAAACACAGAGCAATGTGTAGTAAGGCACACAGAGAAAAGACTGTTTGCTTTCCACTGTGATTTTTCCCATGTTCTTCATAAATGGAGATACTTACTACTACTACTGACAGTACAGTAAACACCATACTTGAGGAAACACACAACATTTGATGGCAATAGCTGCATGCACGCTACAGGGATGTGCATTAGAACCTGGCAAAGGATTTACTTTGGGGAAAATGATTGTTCTGTCTCCCCTGTGCATCTGAGAGAAAAAAGAAAAAAAAAAGTGAGAAGGAATATTTTCAAATACAGATATGAGTACTTATCATTCCTCTACTGGTATGCGCGTCTGCATGTGTCAACTCACTACTTTTCCATTTATGCAATGGGGATTTTCCAGAAGGAGGTATTCACCACTGAAGTATTTAGATCCTGCGGCTGCAGGTTTAGAAGCTGGAGAGTGCCCAGATGCTTCCAGCTTTTGTCAGTTCCTGCTCTCTGAACTGCGTTGGATGCTTGCCCCAGCTCCTACAGCCCTTTCTCTTTTGGGTAGTAGAGTAAAAGGGTATTGTTTCTCCTGGGCTTGCTTTGGAACACATAAGGAGCAGGAAAAAGTCTGTCTTGTATGTAGAAAAAACATGGCATATGAGATTTCTTGTGCCCTTATATATAGAAAAGATACTTGGGAGTGCTTGAAACGCACAGAAGAGCTGAGTGGGGACAGGGCTCTGAAATGCAGATGTCATTGTGGAGGGCCTGCCTTAAAGCTGCTGGCAATAGCAGCACCCATGAGGGCCAGCCCTCTTTGAGACCTGGAGGCTGTGCTGACGGACCTGGTAGATGGAGAAGAAAATTCAGGTTAGGGTGATTAAAATGACATTGCTTCGCTGATGTGTTGCACACAATTTATCTTCCAAGCTTGCTGAAGTATTACCTGTGGTAGCATTGCTGGCACTGCTCAGCCTCACTTTGGGAGTGCAGAGCATCCTGTGTGTTGAGTGCCCCAGGCACACACAATCATAATCTAGTCCTGAGTTAATTGCTAAAAGCATCCAAACGCACTTGAATGGAAGATAGTGCCACTCCTGAATGAAAGCGAGTAAATGCTGCAGGGTTCTTTCTGTTGCATGAGTCACTGACCGACAAGGAAAAAAAAAAGCCTCAAAAACAATTTATGGAAGAAATGTTATGCGTGTTATGCATGTCTATATCTGATGGCTGATGAGTCAAAATCAAAGAGAAGAAAGGTGTTGCTCTCAACCCTAGGCTGAAAGATAACCAAAGAAACTGTTCATGAGAAAAACTTAAAAGGCTTTATGGATCTCCATTTTATTCGATGTAGGGAAAACAAACATTTCCTGGGAGGTGGCTGTATGGCTTTAACTGGAACTGAATATAGGCCTAAAATAAGGATAGTTTTTCATAATGAAGGATTGTTAAGAAGTAATGATTTAGTCAGTCAGGAGTTCCTGTTTGGTAAATACTTCTCTTGGATTTGTATATTGAAACTGAGTATCTATGGCTACATTAGTGCAGGGATGACATCAAGTCTGACTCCTTCTGGTAGCTTGGATGCTTGGGGTCCACCGAAAGCGTCAGTTTCATTCAGTCTGTTACCTCCGTTTTCTGATGGGGAGCTCAATATGGAGAACTTCATGGGAAGTCAGGGTGTACTGGAAGTGCATTTTGATAGCTCTGGCTCTAAAATGCTTTAAGCCATATTTCTTCCCAGTTTTCTCCCAGCTTGAAGCATTTGATTACTCATATTTGTAAAAAATATGTTTCTAAAGATATTAAGTACCAACACATCTCTTTTTGTCTTTTTTTTTTTTTTTTTTTTTCCAGACATGATAATATGCTGTTTGTACTGTTGGAAGTCTTTTACCAGAAAGATCTAAAATCCATGGGATTAGTAAGTAAATGCTTTTTCAAAGGCACAATGTATTTCTATACCTAACTTTCCAGCATAGCAAGATGTCATTGCAGGCTTTTGCTGAAAATAGTAGCCCAACTCTGCTTACTTCCTTTTGACATTAGGGTTATTTATGAGATGATTGTTAAGCCTGACAATGCCAACAACATTTTTGTCCAGCTTCTCTCTCTTTTTATTTTTTTTCCCAGCTCAGAGTTGGTCTCTCTGTTGTACTTAACCCCAGGCAGTAGGAAGCAGAGTTTCTTGATCTCGTGCTCCAGCCAGCTGTCTGGTACACACATCAGTGTTGTTCAAAATATCTCGGATGGGTCTTTCTGGCCTTCAAATTGACCTGGGGCAGGGAAGATCACTCTACTCTATCCTGAATAGCTACAGGAGTGGCACAAAGGACACCAGAAATGATAGAGAAGATGCCAAGCAGGACAGCTCATCCCGTCTGTGGAAGTTTCCTTCCAAAAACTATTGGTTAAAATATAGCTCATGTCATTATGTTGGTAATTGAATGTAGTCAGCTATTCAAATGCTTTATGGAAGGCACATGATCCACTCGGTCCACTCCAGAAGATGGATGTAGGATGGTAAGCCACTCTCTGCTGGGCTTGATGAAAGGTCTGCCTAGCCAAGTAACCTGTCCCTGGCTCTAAGTGGGTGTGAAGGGAAGTATGTAAGGGCAAAGCAAATGTGTGACTGTACTTGCTCAGCATGTTTTCCTTGTTTCCAGCTTGAGGGTTTTTCGTAGCTTTTGGTGGCATCTTTGTACAGCACAGCCCTTGGTGGCCTTTTCTTCCAGTGGTCTATCTGGTTGCTTTCTCTGTAAATTTGTAGCTGCAGCAGCATTTTTCATAGCTCTGTGAGGCACTTCCCAATATTTTCTCTCCATCATTTATGACATTGGGGTCTTTTGTCAAGTCTCCATCAATATTCTTTGTTCTTGAGCTGCTGTGTGCTTGTCCATTTAACTGTCCAGGTTCCTGATATGGAAGCAGTTCCATATGTCTGGGGTCATGTAGGGAGAATTTTTCTTGATGTTTTCCAGATGCTTTTTAAGATTAGGAAATCAGAACTGTGCACACTATACAAGAAACAGGTACTGTGTGGTTTTATACAGGGAACACAGTCACCTGAATACACAGGCCCTGTGCTGCTCACAAAACAAACTGGGCTGTCCAGCAGGGACTTCAACCCATGTTCCTCCCTTGTTGCATTTGTCCTGAGGGTGGAGAGAAGCCATCAGACTGCAAAGTCACCTGTGCAGATCCTGCTGAGTGCTCAGTGACACAAAATCAACTAAAACAAACACACGAAAAAACAAGCAAAAACAAAAACAAACAAGCAAGCAAAACAAATAAACAAACAAACAAACAAAAAACACCCAATACAGAGAGAAAGGATCATCACGAGAGAAACCACAACATATTTCAGAAAATCCTTTGAAACCTGTTTGTGCAGTCCAATAATTTCTCGGCCTAGCACACAAAATCACTTTCTTGTGACCTGTGGGGAAAAAGTGTTATAATGAAATGGACTCAGAAAGTGAACTTGACAGCGTCATATTTTATGTCTTTATTTTTTCATCTGTGCATTTTTCTATAGGCTACAAACTATTAAACAATAAATCATACATCTTGACCTCAGATGTTTTTTCCTGTAAGTTAACCTCTTTGGATAAATATTGCCCTTTGGAGCTCCCTGTTAATTCTGCCTGGTTATTTTACCCGTAGTGCAATTTACAGTGTGGTTGTCCACTATTAACACCATATGTGTTCATGTTGGGAATTTACCTTTCCACAGTAAGGGGGAAATAAAAGTTTGGGGCAAAAACTTTAGCTTATGATTTCCACACAAAAAGCAAAGGCAGTTAAACACAGCAGAGAATATGAGGCCATGTGGATGTTAGCATGCTTAAACAACTTTCCAGCATCCCAGGCTGCTGTGTCTTTCCTGCTATGGTTGCCTGTGAAAACTGGATGAAGCTGGCAGGTGCTACTATCATTCCTTCTTTCTGCAGAACAATTATACCCTAAGCCTGTTTATTCTCCTAAGCAATTCAGATGAAGTGACTCATTTGGACATCTGATCCTAAGATAAAATGTTGGATTCTGACGAAGACTGTGGCCCTCAGGACTTTAAGATTTCCCAGGGTTGTGAAACAGAGGCGCTTCCTCTCTTCTCCAGCTTCCCTGTGACTTTGGATGTACTTGGCAAAATTGCCAATCCTTTCTTTTGCTAGTCTTTGTATGGAGTAGCAAATCCATGGAAAATATATTTATCAGCGGCAATGGATGACATTTTGACAGTAGAAGAGTTTTCACCTTAGCAGTTCAGCTTGGCTTGTCTCTTCATTTATTGGAAATGTAAATAGAAGCAACATAACATCAGCGTTAGTAATACATGCCTTTAATCAACTTGGCCTAAAATGATGGCTTCCTAGAAATCTCATACAAACACCCAAGTTGATGAAATATTATCTACCAGTTAAAAGTGAAGCACTTCGAAGTTTGGAGAGGTTACAGAAAAGCTTTAGCATGGAATGTGGATGTGTGAGTTGGAAAACAGATTTTAAATTCTCCTTCTTGTCTGCCTACGCTCTGGATGCCCAAACACTGCTGAGCACCAAATATTTTTCGTCCAGAAATTCCTAGGAGCTTTCTGTACAAATGCAAAAGAGCTTGGCATCTGTCTCAGAACCGTGTAGCTAGTGCTTATGTATAGAAAAATACTTAATGGTATAACAGCACTAAGTACTCCCAGGGGAGCACCCTCCCTGCCAATCCATGTGCTATGGGAGATGGAGGACTGGGAAGAGAAGGCAGGAGTGCACATGTTCGTTTCTGATCAAAACTACTAATGCACAGAGAACAAAAAAGTGTATATATTGATATGTGTGTATATATATGTATATATACATATATGTATAAGAATACATATAAGGATGTGTGCAACACAGTGCGTGACAAATCATAAGGACCAGAGTCAGGTTTTGCCTATTTCCCTCACTCCAGAAGATTTCCCTGGTCAATAGGCTCATGAATCATCTCGCTCACAGCCCATTTTGCTCCTTCCTCTTTTATTTTCCCATGCCCTCCCCTGCTACTGCCCGCTGCAGGGCAGTGCTCTTCCTCACAGACTTCCTTACTGCCTCTCTTTCACTTACCAGCTCTCCATGGTCAGGTCACCGCTTCTACCTTCTCTTCACATCCCAAGCTTCTGAGCAGTGGGGGCTCAGAAAATGCACAGCTTTCACATCCAGGCCACTGAGGGCGATTCATATGCAGTATATCTGCACAGGGAGACTTGAGAGGGTAAAGAGTCAGTGGAAAAACTACAGCTAAGCTTCAATAAAATGCTATTGTCCATGGGAAATGGGAATGCTCAGCAAATTAGTGATTTTCTCAGTTACTGTAAAAGTACATCCTAGCTCTCACACTTCCGCTAGGCTCAAGTCCCTCCTTCCAACTAGGCAGGCAGAAGAATTTCCTAATAAAATGCCTTAAAAAAATTTTTAACATAGGCAGGACATGTATTTTCCCTTGACCTTATCTGGGGCAACAGCCACAGCTGGGTTTTTAAAGTTTTTTTCTCAAAAAAAAGAGAAAAAGGGACCAAATTCCCTATTGACTAAAAGTGTACAGAAACTGCATCTGCTTAAGCTATTGGCAAAACTGGCCATTCGCATCTTTCCCCAAAAACATTTCAGGAAGATAGCATTTTGAAAAGTAGTTCCAGAAAGGACAGTGAAAAAGAGCGCTCGAATCATGTCAGCTTAGGTAATGTTTGTCACACAGCACCAAGCATTACGACTTTTTCCATAATGGTAACAACTTATCTGCTCTAGCAGAAAATGTGTTTCAGACTCTCCGTGTTGCTCAGCTCTGCATTTTAGTCCACTGAGTCATCCCAAATGGTATCAGGATGCACTTCTGCAATTTTCATAACCTTGTGTGCTGCTTTAAAAGGCACAACTGCCCTGTGGGATTCGGCACAATAGTAGGTGGCAGGACAAGATGACCTGCTGCAGCGTTGTACTGCAATTAGAAACACCAAGGATGTGCAAAAAATATCTGCATGGAAATACAAAATAATGATTCTCTTCTAAAATGCTGGATTAGGTAAAAAAATAAAAAAAAAAAAAGGAATTAAAAGGGTATATTAAATTCCTATGCCTGTTTTTTAAGCAGCAGCATTCTTTAAAAGAACATCAACAAAGGTGATTCCCCCAGCCGGTGAGGGACAGTGACCAGAGCCTGGCTCTGCCACCCAGCGATGCTGGCACAGCCTATGCTGGCTGCCTGCTGGGTGCCCCTTCCAGGGAGCCCACGGGCATTTTGCAATATCTGCTTTCAGCCCCAAACATGGCAACAAATCTCAGATAACAGAGTTCAGCAGCACACAGTCTCCTTGTTCAGCCAAGTCTTTCCCTAAACAAGGCAGCTTTAGGAAAATATTTGGGGGAACTTCTGCTATTGAGCTGGGTTTCAATGGAGTCAGCTTTGTTTAAACACAGGAATTTTACAAAGAGGACACAGAAGAATGAAGCGATGCCAGCCAGAGCTCTGCTGGCCCAGGGGCGCGTGCTTTGCATCGCGGGCACCAAACGGGGAGGAAACCATAGCAGTGCCGCCGTGCGCCTGTCCCCTCAGGACTGCAGGCATGTCGCTGCATTTCCTTCATGTTTATTTTACCGCTTCCCCTCTAAACACTTTGCATCATCCTGGCTGTGCTCCCGAGCCGCGGTTCATGGCTCCGGCTCGCTCACGGAGCCCTCCTGTTGCCTTTTGGGCTGGCACCCGGCGGCGTTGCCATGGGAAAGGCTGTTTGTTACCTGTTACAGCCGGGGAGGAGGGAGACATGGGATCATTTAAATAATAATAATGATAAAAGAAACCCACACATGCTTGATGAGTGCATGAACTTTTGTTATCTACATGCTGTACAAAAAAAAAAAAAAAAAGAGCAGGTCTTGGCTGCTCTGAATGTACTTGAACTGGGCAGTGCCCATTCCTCAGTTCTGAGTAACCTGCTTGGGATCCCCGGGGACGGCTTCTCCTGCCAGGTGAAGCACAGCACTAAGTATTACGCCTCTCAAAGCAGAACTAAATCGGAGGCTGGGTGCAGAGGAGAGCAGGACTGCTGGATGGCAGAGGCCAAGCACTTGAGAAAATCAGCCCATGGTGTTGCAAGCCCATCAGCTCCTCCGGCCTCGCCCACTGCAGCCAGCACAGAGGAGCATGAGCGCTGCGGGCAGAGCCCCCATCACACCGAAATTTTGCCTGGAAATTAACTTCATCCCATTAATAAGAACAGGAAATACTTCTTGTTTTCTCTCGGGAGGGGAACATTAAGTAATGGCTTTATCTTAATTTGTCAGGCTTTGCCCTAGGGACCAAAATTAAATGGCTGGAAGCCAGCGGAGTACTCAAGAACCAAAGCATTAACGCTCCGATAAAAAAAAAAAAAAATCATTTTAATTAGTTTTCCAGCTGAAAAATAATGAGGTTCTACATGCCAAAAATCTGAAATGGAGTAATGGAAAGGCCTGTGCTTATACAATAGGTTCTGATTGCAATCTCAGGGCTCCATTTGTATTCGTTTGTAGCGCGAAACAAAGGAAGGTGTTTGGATTCTCTCTCTTTATATAAAGCCTCTGCTCCGGCACTCAGGGCTGGTCTTGAACCAGGCTTCCCACAGTCTTGCTGCCAAATCTACAAAATTTTCCTGGCTGACATTCAGGAAAGTACTGCTCGGACTCTAGGATGGAAAGTTAAAAGACTTTGCCTGGATACACTGAAACATATACAAACAGTGCTTGACGTATGGCGTTGATTCATCCTGCACAGGCTGTCCCCGCTGTATCCCGGGGGGAGAGAATTGTAAAGCTCCCTCAGATCCCTTCAGCCGCTGGTGTTAGATGTTAGCGAGAGGAATCATCTTAAACACTCTTGGAGATGCTTCCCTGTGGGGATTAGCAGCGCATAGCTGGGCTGCAGCACTCCACGGGCCGAGGGGTTTAGCCTGGGACAAACAGCTCAGACGCATTAAAAAAGGACTCCTATGGTCAAAGATACCATTAGTCACCAAGAGGTTGGTCTGATTGTTGGAGGAGCGATGGACATTTAGGTGTTCATGGCTCCTACTGCATACTGAGGAGAGCTATTGCAGCTTGAGTTACAAGCCCCCAAACAACAACAACAACAGGTGGAATAGGAAATGTCTCACTGCTACAAGCATTGTAAGGGATATTCGCCTTGTTTATAAAACCACCTTGTGTCTGCGAGGGCTATTATCAGAGGGGCAAACCCGCCCCTGCCTGGCAATCACCGCTGGTAAGCAGGATGCAGGTGGCTGTCCCGGGGCCGCAGCGAGGAGCTGCACGGCACGAGCAGGCTCGGTGTGCCTGCCTCTGTACATCTTTGCAGGGCTTATCCTGGCAGGGGTGGCACGGGGCTGTTTCAGCCCCTGCCATGCAGTTCCTGCTGCAGAGCACATCTCCTGTGCAGCGCAGTTTTTCAGCTTGGTGATGGTGAAGCACTAAACCCAGGGGGGTCAGTGTGGATGTGGCAAGGAGAGGAGAAGGCTCTGACCTGCCTGAGGAGCAGTCACAGGCATGTCCCAGCTGTGTGAGAGGTGCTGGCCACCAGCAGTGTCCCTGAGTGCAGCGGTGGTGTCCCCAGGAGCTTGGCAGCCAGGAGGGAGCAGAGCTCACTGTGCTCTGCCTGGGGCTCTTCCAGCCCATGGGGTCGGCTAGGGTCCTGCCCAGCCTCCCTTTTTGTTCCTCCATAAGTGACCTGGACACATAAGGGCAGGGATTTACCCTTTACTCCTCATTTCTTAAATCTACCTTTTGTGGAGAGAAGAACCTTTAGGTTTTTCTGTGCTCAAAATGTCACTGAGGACCCCAACGCAAAAGCAGCAACCACCCCAAAGAGGACCCACAAGAAAGCACAGTGTGCACTATTGTCCGTTCTCATGGTTAGAAAACTGAGAGCTATGCAGCAAAAACCAACAGATTGGCTTAAATTTTTTTTTCTTTTAATAATGATGTTTTTATTTGCTGCCTGGCATTTTCAAGGTTTAGGTCAGGTTGTTGGGGGCTGGCACATTTCTTTAGAGGGAATTCAGTTTTCTATACAAACCGTAGTTCTGGAAGTGAGGACTCCCCAGAAACAAGCAAATATAACATGCAACAAAAGTCAGCCATTAAAGGGAAAACACTGTGAAGGATAGGGGCTAAGAAAAATGCATTTATATCAAATATATTTGCCATATTGCCAATTCAAAGAATCACAAGTATGATGCAAATAAACAACTCTATTCATAACATTAAAAGAGATGAGGCATTAGTTTATATTTTTACTTGGTTACATTTAAGTGTGGCATTTCATTTATTTATTGTGCAATGTTGTTTAAGAGTGAGGGTTGGTACTCAAATTTTGCATAAGCACCTTTTTTATTTAAAAATTCAAAATGTCAAAATAAAAGAGTGTTTCTTCCCATCATGTTGTGACCGATCCAACAACTTCCCTTTGCTTGACGTATATATTCCAGAAACACATTCAATGTGATTACAGATGGGAACAGATTGATAATCACCACTTTATGTGATGAGTCTTTAAAATAATTCTGTATTCTGATTCTAAAAAAAAAAAAAAAAAAAAAAAAAGTTATATTCTTTTCTGATTTTGTCTGTCTGTCTTCTGCTGGTTCCTGCTATGTTTGGTATCTTGGAATGTCTTTCAGTAAGATGTTTATGTGCATGCATAGCAAAAACTCATGCTGATTTTTCATGGCTAGTGTTTTTCCCAAAAAAAAGAAAAATGTAATTTTGTATTACATTGAACTATCCTGTTATAAGGAACATTCTGAGTGGCAGGTATGAATTATCTATGGAATCCATATCTTCCTGTCAGCTCTAGAAAAACTAAGCCCTAAACCAACAGGTCACAAAAGACATGAGTTGTTATCATTTAACTCAGTGGCTGTATCATTGACCCATGTCATCATGGATTGAAAATTCGGGAATAGGTCAAAACAAATTAAATTTCTTCTTGAAGTTATGGAGATGAATTGACTCTCTACTTGGTGGTCAGATATACCAAGAGCTGCAGCACAGCGCCGTCCCTGCCCGGGCAGGCTGAGGAGGTCCTGCCTCTGCAGTTCTGATGCAGCCTCCCTGCAGGATTCTCCTCCGGGAGAAGCAAGGCCTTTCTCCTCATCCACATCTTTATTAAACATCTGAAAAGGCTTCAGTCATTACTCTGGTGAATTACAATTTTATAAAATTTGTTTTGACAGGGTTTCTCTGTGATTCACCAAGGAACTCTAATTGAATGTAGCACGCACTGTTGTTGTTCTGAGTACAGGTGTTTAACAACCCGGTGTCAGGTAGCCTTGCAGATCTGAAATGGTGTTAAAAGTCAGCTAAAAATGAGTTAAACAATTTCCAAGGAGTATTGCTATGAGGATATAATGTGTCCATAAATAGAAACTGTCCATGGCACAGCACAGAGAAGCATCAGTGAGCTTTCAGCCAGACCCACTGCTTTGTGCCCTAAGATGTAGCAGTACAAGTATAAATCTCATGGATAGCTTAAATTTAAGTATTGCAGGAAAAAAAGGCAAAGAAAATATTGATTTGATTATAGTGTGTTGCCTTGGCACTTACAAGAATATTACCTGGTACAAGACAAGTGTAATACAGATCCAGAGATTAGAAACTGATTCCAACAAGGTTCACCGATGAGAAACAGGCATCAGCTAAACAACTGTGATAAGCCAGTGAGGTATTTACATCACATGGTTAATCTTGTTTTGTGAAAGTTGATTGTAATTGTAGTGTCACTGACTAGAGCAGTGATTTTCACAGGGAAAGACTGTGTTTCGACAGCACTTTCACCTCCTGACAGTAAGAGCTTGGACTGGATTAGTAAACCATGGTGCTGGGTTTGGAGAAGATGATGTGGGAAATCCCCAAAGTCAAACTGAATAAACGAGGGTGGTGGCAGTAGCAGGCTTTACTGTCATGTCTGTGTTATAGCTGTGGCTAACAGCTCTGTGCCAGGGCAACTCTGGTGCTATTTGCACCTGGAAAACACCACACATCCACAAGATATGATGTTTAGAGAAGTTGCTGGAGCCATCACAATGCAAGGATCATCGGTCAAACAACTGCAGGATCCTGTGCTGAGGCACCCTACTTCAAATCAGCATTTCTGGAGTGAGGTAGCTTTTCTACTGACACTTTGAGAAACAGAAGGGTTATTTCTCTGGGTTGGTCAAAAGTTGGTTTCTCAGTAAAAATTCTTGTGGACCCTTCTCATGGATAGACCTCATTCTCACCAACAAGGAGGTGAGAAGCTGCTTAACGTCTTTGTTGGTGACATGGACAGTGAGATTGAGTGAACCCTCAGCAAGTTTGCCAATGACACCAAGCTGTGTGGTGTGGTTGGCACGCTGGAGGAGAGGTGGGCCTGTACAAACCTCATGATGTTCAACAAAGCCAAGGGCAAGGCCCTGCATCTGGGCTGGGGCAATCCCAAGCACAAATACAGGCTGGGTGGAGAATGGATTGAGAGCAGCCTTGAGAAGTACTTGGGGGGTGTTGGCTAATGAGGAGCTCGAGATGAGCTGGCAAGGTGCACTTGCAACCCAGAAAGCCAACTGTGTCCTGGGCTGCATCAAAAGCAGCATGGCCAGTAGGGCGAGGGAGGTGATTGTCCCCCTCTGCTCTGCTCTTGTGAGACCCCACCTGGAGCACTGTGTGCAGCTCTGGGGCCCCCAGCACAAGAAGGTCTTAGACTTATTAGAATGAGTCCAGAAGGGGAAGATGATCAGAGGCTGGAGCACTTCCCCTACGAAGACAGGCTGAGGGAGCTGGGGTTGTTCAGCCTGGAAAAGAGAAGGTTCTGGGGAGACCTTATAGCAGCCTTCCGGTGCCTAAAGGGGGCCTACAGGAAAGCTGGGGAGGGACACTTTATCAGGGTTTGTAGTGACAGGACAAGGGGTAATGGTTTTAAACTAAAAAGGGTAGATTTGGATTAGGTATTATGAAGTTCTTGACTATGAGGATGGTGAAGCACTCGAAAAGGTTGCCTGGAAAGGCAACCATCGCTGGACGTGTTCAAGGCCAGGTTGGATGGGGCTTTGGGCAACCTGGTCTGGTGGGAGGTGTCCCTGCCTATGGCAGGGAGGTTGGAATTAGATGATCTTTAAGGTCCTTTTCAACCCAAACCATTCTATGATCTATGATTCTATAACGGATTCTCAGCTAAACAGGCTTTTGCTCTGATTCAAGGTCAACAAAACAAGACAAAAGTCAGAATGGGACATAAACTTTATTCACTTACTGTTTTCAATAAGCTCTTAAACAGAAAATGAGAACTGTAAAGCAAACAAACAAACAAACAAACAAAAACATCAAAAAACCCACACAGAACTCATTTACAAAAGAAAAAAAAAAAAGAACTGCCAAAAAAACAGGAAATTCTTGAAAATGCTTGAATTCATACCTACTATTCAAATTTAACAATAGACCCCGTGAGAGTGACGTGCTTAGTATAATAGCCATTAGGAGTATCAGACACAGAAACGAAAATCTGCTGCTAAATGAGAGGTCTATCCTTATAATCTTCAGCATGTCAGGGATTTCATTTCAGTGTTCGCTTTTAATTGTCACTGCTTGACATCTGCAAAAATCACCTCTGAGCTTCTGGTCTAAAACACAAAGAACATCATTTCCTTGATACTCACACCTATGTCATGCAGGAACAAACCCATTCAAAGTCATTTGAAAGAGACCAAGAGAACTGAAAGGACAAATAAGTCGAACATGGTAGTGGCTGCAACCAGAGGGCATTTATTGACTTAATGTTGTGTGAATTTATAGTCTCTCTGTAATCATTTGTAATCTGCTTGCTCTCTGTGTTTTTAAGCTGGGAATGCTTTTGGTGTAGTACTTTCACTTATCATGTTTTCCCAGCACTTAGCAAAGAGTTTTCAGTTTGTTGATGTTTTACTACAACAGCAGAATTAAAATATGTAATGCATAAGGATGAAAAAAAATGCTTAAAACTAACTTAGGTTGGTATTTTCTAAAGTTATTTTTCTAATTTGTGGACTGTGTTCATGGACTCACAGCTTGTGTGTCACATCCTGCTGTTGCATCCTGTCTTATCATGGGCACCTTTCCTCACCCTGTCTCTGCCTAGCATCTGAGCAGAGATGGCAAGACCAAAAGTACACTTGCCCTTATACATTCAATGTAGAGAGATGAAGAGTGTACTTGAAATCTTTTGCCTGTCGAAAAAACCTCTAAGCAAGAATCTGAAGAAGTGACTTCCATTTTCCTCAACCATCAGATGTATGTGAGAGAGTTTGTGAGGCTTACGTCATCCAAATTTCTATTATCAATAGATAAATATAGTAATAATGAGGTCAGAAATTATGATTTTTAGAGGATTTTATTACATGGAAATTTGATATTGCTGCAGAATCAAAAATATCTTTACAAATATTTGCAAAAACAAAGCTTAGAGTCAAAGTTTCCTTGCATATTGTTTTGAAATATCTTTTTTACTTTTGATTATTTGTATAAATTACTATTTACAAAATAAAATATATTCAAAATGCACAAAGCTGATATACTATTCTGGAACAGAAATTAAGCTCATCTGAATGTTTTCCTTTCTTTGAAAATATTTGATGCATCATTTTATGAAACATTCCAGATTATAGAAAATATTACCTGTTGGAAAAGAGCTCCTCTGAAGACTTTCAGCTTTTTCTATCTAGAAGGTTGTAGTTTATGCTAGAGACAGGAAAGAAGTTAGTTATTAGAAGATCATGTCAAAACTACTGTGATAAATTCTTGCTACTGTACCTAAATTTCAGTCTCTGAGAAAGATAGTTTGTTGGGAAATTTGATGTAAAGTAAGCCAAAACCACAACTCAACATTTCAAAATTTCAATGTCTACTTTGAACTATTTTGCTAGATCAAGTTAATCAGTGTAGTTCAGGTTTTACATCACCAGGACCTTCCTGGCTCGCTGTCTATCTGTTGACAACTATCAAACACTTCTTCAGAAAGTTAATGGATTGCCTCTGCCAGGTGAATTTATTTTGGGTGGCTTATTTGAAAGAAATGGGTATGTTTCCCAGGGTCAAAGCCATATCTCCAAAAACAGAGTGTACAAACACAAATGGGCATTATGGTAAGTAGGATCATAGGTCTGATATAGATTGTAGGATTTTTGCTAGTATTTAGGATAGTGAACCTGAGGAAGGTGGGTTCCTCAGTGTTCCTGAGGAAGTTTGGTCTAAGGCATCATGAGAGGTATGGCTGCTGCCTAGCTTTATACATGTAAAGTCAGGAAGTTGGTTTTCAAACTGTCCTGATATCCAGAGAATAAGATATATCCAGAAAGCAAACTGGAACAAAAAGTCTACTGCTTTGATGGGTATGTTAAGTATTTCCTTTTTTTTTTTTTTTTTTTAAATATTGTAAACACTTTATCTCATAAAGTTTTCATTCCTTTAACAATTCTCAAATTTCTTTAGTGCAAAATAGTTCATTGAAAAAAATCTAATCAGTGTTAGTAAAAACTCGTAAAAGGTCAGGATAAATAAACAGTGGAACAAATTTCTGAGGCAGACTCCTCATTAGTTGCCTTTAAATTAAGAAAACATTTCTTGCTAAAAGATATATGACCTTTTGGTTGCAATTTATGAGGTTCGGTGCAGGAATTACTGGGTAACATTTGATGGCTTATGCTACGCAGGTCAGATTAAATGATCATAATGACCCGTGACCTTAGCAGCTACTAATCTTTCATGAGAGCAAAGCCATAAAAGGCAGATGAACTGTAATAGAAAGGAACTGAAGTCTCTGGAGGACTATTTAAAGGGTATCTTGAATTAGCTAATGCAAGAAAGAGACCTTTTCTGATAGAAAAGCCTAAAAATCCCTGCAGTTCCACAGGTATATATATATATTATATTTTGTTTTGACAAGAGAAATTCTATATTGGTTAAAAATATTTTGTTGATATCCTACTAATTCTCTACACTTTGTGTGTGGTCTGAAAGGGGAGGAGGTTTAATGAAAAATGAGAACATGAAAATGTTGAAAGGTTTGTCCATTCACAGATTTAGAAAACATTTGTCACTCAAAAAGTCAATTCCCTTTGGGAGTAAAGCATCTCCTTTGGGAGATGTAGCGTCTCCCCTGGTGTGACCAGGATTTACAGCCCCACATAGACCAGAGACAGTCCCTTTGGCCTCCCCATACCTGTTCCAGGTTGCTCAAGGTGGACTTGGGAGGGAGGTGTTCCAGCAGCTCTGTGTGGGACCTGAGAGCTTCACGTAGGTGTTAGTAACACCCAGCCAGGAAGGCACCATGCTGTGCTCAGGGAAGGCTCCATCAGGTGAGACCAAGGAGGTGTTCAGGTCTTTTGACCTGATCCCGGTGAGCTGGAGGGGCTGATGGAAACCTGACCTGATTCCCAGGTCCCTGTAGGCCATGCTGAGGAAGGAAGGGGCCTGACTTCAGGAACTGGGCCCAGGAAGCAGGAGGACTTTCCAGAGAAGCCTGTTATTTACTATAGAAGGAATCTGGGTGGGAGAGGACTAAAGAGGCTTCATTTTATTTGCTGGAAGTCTCAGCCAGCAGGGCTGTGTGGCCCTGTGAGATGGGTTGAGGAAGTCTGGTGATGGCTCTGAGACAAGTAGGAGACACGTGAGAAATGTCTTCTAATGGGCCAGACTTTCCTGCCTAGAAAGTGCTGTGATTCAAGACTGCCAAGGAATGAAACATCAGAAAATGAAAGGTGTTTATGACCCATGGACCCTGGGGGGGGGGGGGGGGGGGGACGACACCATAAAGGCTTTGCAGCAAATGAGTTGCAGAAAACCACCCAGGAAGCTGATGTGGAGCTTGCATTGCAACTGCAATGTGCTTGGCATAATTCAGCGAAGAGAGCAAAGACATGAAGGAAACAAAAATGAGACCCTGAAATCATTCAATCTCATGTGATGGGGAGGGCTGGTGACATGGAAAATGAGCAGAAAGCAGAGGAAAAGGCAAGACTTGCAATTTCATGTGTTTTAAGAGTGCAAGGAAACAATATGGAAACGTGATTGTTTCTCTGCCAAACAAAAGCAGCTCAAAAAGATTGAAAGGTAATGTGATAAACCCCTTCTTCTGATTGTTTTCAGAGAAGAGTTACAGCATTATGCGAATTTAACAACATGCATTAGTGCTGACAGAATGAATTGTTTCGTAGGGTTGAGAAAGGTTGGGAAGATTGAAATGCATTAATCACGGAAAGCTAAAGCAACGGAGAAATGAAAAATGGAAATAATTCAGACTGATTAGTTTCCAAAGTACACAGGATGTCTATCACTAACTGCTAGGATGTTTCAGCTCTTAAAATTTTTCCTGATACCTGCAATTAGGGACTTATTAATTCAGTTGTTGAAGTTATTACCTGCCCCTTAAAATGCTTTTGTCTGCCGTTAGCTACACTATAATTTGGATACATATATTGTGATCCAGTAGCTGGAGTTGTGTGCTATGGCACCTGAAAAGGAACAATGCATCTCTCCCTAAAGATACCTATTAACACCTGGCTCTTGAGACTCATTTCCATCATCTCATAGATATTTCATAACTCTATATAGACTACTTCTGAGATGATAATTAGAAATCCTGGGTGTACTGGTACCTTGTAAATGAGTGCTATCCCCTGACCTGGGGCAAATAACTGCAGTGAAACTGCAGCAGCTGCTGGCTTGTAACCCATGCATTGGTTAAAGTACAGACCCATTCTTCCTTTTCCACTCCTTCTTGTGGTCCCTAGACCACATCATTCCCACAGTCTTATAATCTTATTATATGCGTAAAGGAATCTGGTGGTTTTCCTAATATCCACATGTATTTTTCAGTTATTACATAAATAAGGTTTCTGTAGTGAACTGTGGTTGAGGAGTACTGTTGGCTGGCAGGTTGAGATCTTCCCACAGGGATGTTTAAATTAGATGAAATTAGAACATGAAGTTAGGTGAACAGTTTTTCTTCCCTGTCTGGTTTCTGTTCAGTCTTGGCTAAAAGTGCATCCCAGCAAGTGCTTGCTCAGGTCCTTGCTGCAGCTTGCGTTCCTGTTTGGGCTGCTGACTCACGCTTGCAAACTGAATCAAGACGTAGGAATGGTTAGTGAAGGCTGCCCATTAGGCTATTAGGAACAAATTTTGGGGTTGAGTTTTACAGCAAATGGCAAAGGAGTTGAGCTCAGCTTGCCGGCTTTATTTCTTGTCATTGAAGAGAAGCTTTCATTGTAGTCTCAATTCTTTTTGTATGCTTATTCATCAAGGTTTGAACCTCTGTTGTTCTGAAAAGGAACTGAGTTGGGCATGCACATGGAAAGACCGGAATAAAAAAATTTCCCTCCACCAAAAATCCAATAATAACTTGTGGGTGAAGGGAAGTGGAAGGAGAAAAACTATTGATGTGATTCTTACACGGTGTCCTTTCTTGGAAGAATATTTGCTTCCACTGTCCACGTTGCCTCCTTTTGATCAGCACCTCATTCTGCTCTTCCTCACACAGTATACAGGTATGGGGACATGGCATCATGCCTCAGACTTTCTGTCAGTGGTTTTATTACCACTTAAAGGTTATTGAAACAAAGTACATAAAGAACCAAGTTCTTTAAAGAGTGGCAAAAGACTGATGGTGTCATTTTTCAGCTGGAGAGGATTTTTGTGAAGCACTTGTGACAAGGCTCATTTCTCAGAATACGCTTCGTAACAGCTTGAAGGCTCTCGTATTTCATATATAATCCATCTGCAGTGGTTTGTCTTTCTCTTTTGTGAAGAGAACACAGGCCCATATGAATCTTGTCTTGGTTAGCATTAGCAAATAAACACATGCCTTCTCTAGCTAAAAAACAGAAGTCTTTATCCCTGAAAAGCTGATAAATTCATAATTTTCTGGGGCTCACATTCTCTATTCTTTGTGAGCAGTTATGCATATAACAGTGGCTTACACAAACGAAATGATTATTGAAACACGATTCCTGTTCATCAGGAATTTTAGATTATTTTCCTGATTTTGGTATAGGAGCGTGATTAATAGTGGGCAGATACTGGGTGGGTATTCATGACAGAATTTGTAAACTGTGCATCAATCTTTCAGATTGGCATGATGCTGTTAAAACTGATCACAACCAGAAGATATTTCTTTACCTCACAGAGCATAAATTACATGAAGATGGTTTTCTTATGTGTTGAGGTATTGCTTTTCACATGCAGGATTTGGGCAAATAAATTATATTGCTCCCAGGTTCACACAAGCGTTTAGAAATCTTTCTGGATTATTGCCTTTGGAAAGTCAGGAACTTCCCAATGGCAATTCAGTTGTGCTGCAATGAATGCATGCAAAACATTGTTTTTCTGAAATCAGTATGGAACAAGAGGGGCCAGTTTTCTCACTTTTCGGAGAGCAGTTCATCTAAAAGAAGCCTCTCCTGTCCTTTTCCTCCATCCCACGGTCTCACTGCTTGTCTGCCTTTCTGATCCTGGCTATTTCTACCGTATAGACACAGCTTTTGAGCATACACAGCTGTCTGTGCGTGCCCTGAAGAAGCCTATAACCAAGATTTTTCTCCCGGTTTACATGCAGTCTCACAAAGTGAGCTTGTTTTAATTCTTACAAGTACTTCCCTGAATGAAAAACAGAAGTATACGCAGGACCTGATACTGTTATGAGACAGTAAAAAAAAAATGCACAATCAAACAAAAAGTTTAGTTGGATAAGTAATGCTGCATGTTTTTCTTGCTATTATAATCTATAGGCAGATACAGGTGCTTGAAAATACTATTATGGATCAATAACAGGAAAGGTGATGTTTTAAAGGTGTGGGAAAACTATATCAAATAGAAAGATCACTTGGCAGGAATCAACCCAATAATAAATAGCAAAAAGAACAGTAATAAATGAAACCATCTTATTCTATCAGTAATTGACTTAGCATCATATTATTCAAAGTTGGCTTTAATTAACTGCATTTTTTTTTCCTTTGCAGACTGCTCAAGGCAAAGCAGTGGCCCTTCATACATACTGTTGCTATTCTTTCTGCTTGCTTTGTGATTTCTTTTTTCTTTCTGTGCTACTGTCTTCTGCCTATGACAAGCCCTTATCTGAACTTTACTAATTATTCATTTTTCCTGCCATATAATACAACAGTATAGGGCTTGGAGTTTTCAACACAGAATCACAGAATCATAGAACCATAGAATATGGTAATGTCTTTGGTAATGTCTTTGGAAATGATACAACGCGATACATTTCTTTTCCTCCCCCCCCCCCCCCCCCCACACACACACACATGTAGACTTCATAGAACTTTAGAATGGTTTGGGTTGGAAGGGACCTTAAAGACCACCCAGTTCCGACCTCCTGCCATGGGCAGGGACACCTCCCACCAGACCAGGTTGCTCAAAGCCCCATCCAGCCTGGCCTTGAACACCTCCAGGGATGGGGCAGCCACAGCTTCTCTGGGCAGCCTGTGCCAGGGCCTCACCACTCATAGTAATGAATATCTTCCTAATATCTAATCTAAATCTGCCCTCTTTTAGTTTAAAACCATTGTCCTTGTCCTGTCACTACAAACCCCGACAAAGAGTCCCTCCCCAGCTTTCCTGCAGGCCCCCTTTAGGCACTGGAAGGCCGCTGTAAGATCTCCCCGAAGCCTTCTCTTTTCCAGGCCGAACAACCCCAACTCCCTCAGCCTGTCTTCATAGGAGAGGTGCTCCAGCCTTCTGATCATCCTTGTGGCCCTTCTCTGGACTCGTTCTAATACTTCCATGTCCTTCTTGTGCTGGAGGCCCCAGAGCTGAACGCAGTGCTCCAGGCATGGTCTCATGAGAGCAGAGCAGAGAGGAGAATCACCTCTCTCAACCTGCTGGCCACGCTGCTTTTGATGCAGCCCAGGATATGGTTGGCTTTCCTTTGAATTCTTCATATTTTTTTCCTCTAGCTCTGTCTTCATCTACAGTTCTATTCTTACTCCAAATATACTTCAACTCCCATTCCTTTACTGTTATGGCACCAAAAAAAAAAAAAAAAAAAAGCACACATGATAGTTGCATAAATCAGGTGGTTTTATTTTGGTTGGTTGGTTGGTTTCTAGGTTGTTTTCATGCTGATCTCTAGGTTCCTCAGTACAGAGGTTAAAATCTGCTTTTCAGATAAATATTTCTTTCTGGTTACTCTTTTTTTAAGAACACCTTAAGGACACATGGCTTTTCCCTGATTCTGGAGCCTGCAGCTAAAATGTGACAACCCTATTTTGTTCACCTTTCTTTTCAATTCCTTTATGATTTCACAATTTCATGGTCTACAGTATACTTAATAAGCTAATGTTACCCTGTTTTCATTCCATTTGCTCAAGCCAGGAATCTGGTATCTGTCATTGTGTATTTTTCCTCTGTTCTGTCCTATTTTCATTTGCCAAGGGTCTCAAAGGAACCGGTTTGTCTCTGTCACCCTGCTCAGGGACAAGTGAGAAAAGAAAGTTCATAGAGTAAGAAATATCAAGGCTTTATGCTGGCTTTATCCTCCTAAGTGAGGCTGGACTATAGGCAGAGCTGGTGGAAAGTAATCACTAAGAGAGCACTTTGCTCATAGACTTAGGCTGTCATACAGTGCTGTTAGTGCTGTGTCATACAGGCTGGCAGTAGCAGTGCTGTTACTGCCTCTGTGCACCTTGCCCTTTCTTGAAGAGCATGTCTTGAAGTCAGTTCTCAAAGTCTGTCTGCCAGCATAAAGCCTGAAGAACATAAAAGCTCATCACCCTTACCACTTCTCTTGACTTGGAGAAAACCATCAAGCAATTGTTTCACTGCCAGCAGTAGCTTTTACACCATTACCACTTCCACTGAAAGTACTACTCCAAACTCTCCTCTCTGATCATTCTGGTTAATTAAGGTTTCCGAGGCCTTGCTATGTCTCATACACAGAGATGCAATTTACGGCTCTGCACACCTTCATATCTGTTGCAGTAAGCTTCTCAAGCTTGCTGGAAGGAAACCATCAGGCTGCTTCTTGTCATTGGGAACTCGCAGACTGATCTCGGTCTTCAGCTTCCTTTGATCTACAGCACTCTCCTGCTTCTTTTCCTTTAGTTGTGGGGTGAGGGCATTGCTCTCAATTTCATTCTTCTAGATGGAAGCAGGGGAACGCTCGCCCAAAGATGCACTAGTAGTGCAGGTTAAAATTTCATGAACAAAGCTTGAAGCCCTCCAGCCTTGTGTGTTATGTAGGCTCACAGTTGCACCTCTTCAGAGACTTACAATAGGTGAAAGAAACAGTAGCCTAAACATTTCTAAAGTCTTTAGTTAACTCCTCACTCTTTAATTTACTTAAGCTTTTTTACTTTTTATTTTATTCTTCATTTCCTCTTAAAAAAGTATTTTGCAAACGAGCAAATTTGCAAGACTGGACAAAATCTTTTTTGTTACTGATGTTTCAGGTTCTGTCTCCTCACTCTCCGAGGCCTTTCCTAAATTCAAGTCAGATTCCTCTATATGTTTATCATCTTTCCTCTGCAGGCACACCCCTCTGCCAGACCCTGGGTTGCTCTATCTCTTCCAGAGCCATTTCCGTTCAGTGGGTTTGTGGCACATTCCTGCTCCTTCAAGGGCTGTCCCAAGCAGCCCAAGCCCACAGATGTGTGCAGATGTTTACTTCTGTGGGGGACAACAGCCAAACTTATAAAACATCCAAAGAGACATGGAAAAATTGAGCCCAATATGTTGAAATCTAGAAAGAAAGAAGAACAAATTAATGGAAACCAGAGGAAAATTTTAATTATTTCTTTTCAGGTCAACTCCTCAGCAATAAACCCACGGTTTATTCCCCATGCCATAGTTTTCAGGATATGGCCAAGAAGATGAAATTTGATATGAATTAAGCTAGCAGAGTTTTATTTCAGCCACTGAATCACTTTTATCTGCTTGCATATTTTTATGTCTCCCTTCACTGCTATATATGTAAACCTCTCAATTAATTCCGGGTTCATCATGACAACAGTTTTTCAAGGTGGAAAATTATTATAAGCTTATTGTAACTAGGGAACTGAGATGCAGAAAAATTAGCTTCTTGCTCAAGGTAGCAAGAGTTTCAAAGAGATAGGGAGTTTCAAACAGAGACTTAGTCCCAGTTCACTGACTTCCCTCCCCAGCTTTTACAGATTTGTACATATACATCTATCTCTGCTTTTGTGCTTTTGAGAGTTTTATAACTGTTAAATGACTGATTAATAGCATCTCATTCATTTATTTAAAAAAAACAACACTCTTAGAACATTTGGTCCTGCTGACAGGCATACTGAATTGGGATTCTTGGCTTATGAGTCACAAATTACATGTATTATTCAGAGGTTTCATAGACAGTGAAACGACTGCAGTGTATAACCCTGCTCTCCCAAGGGACATACACTAATTTGTTCTGATGGAACCACCGGGGAAAAAAAAAAGAAAGAAAATAAAAGAAGAAAGTAGGTATTTATATCCAAACTATTTTTGTGACTTTATAGGATAAATATCTTATTGTGCTTCTCTGCATATTTCTTTATGTTTCTTTACATATCCAATCATTATGTGGTAACAACTGAATGTGAGAGGTTGCAACTATAATAAAAAGTGAAATGGCCTACTTTCTAATACCATAGTTTCCATTCTATTGAAGAATGAAACATTAAAAATGGTTATTAAAAAAGGAAAAAAAAAAAAAAAGGTAGTTTTAATGTGGAGTTTCTGGGTTTCTATAGAAATGCATCTCAAAGCCAAGCAAATGCATGGAGATGTGCAAATATTTTTGTGTTTGTTTGTTCATAGGCTGAATTACAAAATTTAATGAAGAAATTGCCACCATTAACATATTCACTTTTATAAAGACATATAAAAATGGAATTAATTTAAAATACTTGAAATTAAGCAAATGCTTTTTTTCTCAGAAAAATAAAAATTGCATAACATTAAGTATAGCATAAAACCAAATAAAATTTTGTAAAAAATAGGATACTATTTTCTAAATTCACTGATGTTAGCCTTACTCTCCAAAGGTTACAACATTCAATTACAGTGCAGTAGAGAACACGGATGTACCTTATCCAACAAGCTTTAAATAGCAATTGAAACTATTTTGGTTGGAAGCAGGTTGACACTTTTCTGCTTTGTAGGCCCATGCAGAGTCTAAAAAGGTCTGTAAGTATTTACATTCTTCCATGATCATGACTGAGTGTTTTAGTACAGCATTTTTCTGTTTCTTTTTCTGACTGGGACGTCCCCATCAAAATTATTTGTAATCAGGTAATTGGAGAATTAACTGAATCTGGAGTGAAGCTTTCTTTTAATTTTTAATAAATATAATTTAGGGGCTCAGTTACATGATGGGTTTTGCTGCAGAGGGTCCAAACTGTAAGGTACCTGGCTGGCTGAAGATGTAGATGCTTATATGTGGATTGACAACTATTTTGATCCTTAAGAAACTTTTCAGTTTAGGTGCTTTTCATCCACGTAATTTCTGAGTGTTATCCAAGAGCATGTGGGTTGAGGATTCAGGCAAGTTAGTTCTAGGAATTAAATGTAGCAATAGTGAGAGAAGAAAAGGCAAAGGTCTTCCTTATCCTGATGAAGAAAATGTTCTAATGGGCTGTGATGTGTCTTGGTAAGTCCTGTACTTAAAAACATAAATCTTAGAGAATTAGACGGTTTTGATGAGGTACTAAAATAGGCAGTTGGGGGATGAGTACATCTGGTGAAATCCTGGCACAGTTTCTGTCACTGGGAATTTTATCAGTGACTTTAATGGATGAGCAAATTCACCCATTTAAAGACAGGAAATGAATGATCAACTCTTCTCTCTCTCTCTTTTTTTTTTTTTCTTCTTTTTTTTTTTTTTTTTAACTGTAATGCACTTTCCTTACCTCATTTTGAAGATACCAAACAAACACTTCATGCCACCCAGGTTTCAAAAGCCTCTTGGAATGTAGGTTTCTCAGGAATAGAATAGAATAGAATAGAATAGAATAGAATAGAATAGAATAGAATAGAATAGAATAGAATAGAATAGAATAGAATAGAATAGAATAGAATAGAAATATAGAATATCCTGAGTTGGAAAACACCCACGAGGATCATTGAGTTCAATTGTCAGACTACGTCAGGGCTAACCCAAAGTTAAAAGTTAAAAAGAAGACCCATATTCAAACATTAATCTTTATATCAAAATCCCTGTCTTTCTCTGCACCAGCCTCCTCAGGTTTTCCTGTTCAATAGCCCCTTGTCACCCTACAGGTGTGCTTCTCCAGGGCTCCAGGAGGAACCTCTGTTTGTGGCATGTTCTGAAGGCAGCTAACAGAGAGGCAGAGGAGAAAAGGGTGTTTATTTGCACAGTGGCTAATTTCCCAAACAAAAAACCTAATTATTCAACTCCCACGCTGAGATTGTGCCTGTGAATGCAGTAAATGCATGTCAGTAACCTCAACTGAGCTGTCCCTCGGTTCTGGCCAGCAGCAGCCAGGGGGTCCCTGCTCCCCAGCAGCACCTGTTGGACCAGGGTCTGCTGTTGAGTAACCCTGCTGTAGTACAAAGGGAGGGTATTTCAGTGGGTACATTTTAATTCTTGCTGGTATTAGTCATAGACTCAGTGACTCATCACTCTGGCTCACAAAGCAAAAGCAGATTTACCCTTTATAGGGTTTGGCAGTTGGCAGATGATTGTTTCCCCTCTGTGAATCAGGCTTTTATTTATTTAGTGTAATCAAGAAGGAACTGTCTGTTTTGTGACCTTCTAGGTCAGTGAAAGGGAACAAAGGATTTCTCTTTATTATTATTATTTTTTGGCATCACGCAGTTAGAAGAACAATGCAAAACTATGATAAAGGATCATGCTCTGGTTGGCTGGCTGCTCAGGCTATAGCTACATGTTACATTATCCCAGTTGGTCTGTAGAATTATTTTACCTTAGCAGACTAACACCATAACTATTCTAACTATTTAAATACAAATGAAGTAGATTTCTTGCTCAAAATACTCCCTTCCAGCAGATACCTAGATAACCACATAATATACAAGGCACTGAAAGTTCCTCAAATAATTCTGCTAAGCTCCTTCTGGACAAAAATTAATGAGAGAGTTTTGCAACATGCCTCGTTATTGGACAGAGTTCATCCTTCCAGATTACAAAAAAGTCTCATGCAAATTACAGAAGAAAAAAAAAAATTGGATGGTAGGCAGGGACTGTGGTAAGCAGCTCAAGGGCAGCAATCTGGACAGATCTAAAATGCGTCTAAAGATTGCCAAGTGACAGTGGAGCTGAAAGAAGTTATAAAAATCTAAGAATAACTATTCAGAAATATTTAACTGTTTAGTGCTTCTTATCCAGATAAGGAAAGTTCATGCAGTTCTTTAAAATTTTTATTTTGTTTAAAGAAAATGGCTTCATCAGCACAAAGTACACTAATTCACTCCTTGGTTCTGGCACTCGATAGACATTTTGCTGAGGCCGGTAAATGATCTGCAATATGTTCAGGGGATGCCAACAAGCATTATTCATCGCTACAGCTGCATTTGTTACATGGCTTTCAAAGATGGTTATTTCAAAATATTTTTCCCTTCAACTCTTAGCTCGAGAAAAGTTTCAAATACATTGAAAAACCTTACTGCTCAGTGAACCTAAGCTAACTTGAATGATGTTGAATGAAACACCACCAACAGTGAAGTCGAAAAGAGAACTTTTTTTCATCTTTATTTTAAGAAACTTTCATTAAAGTTTCTTAACTTTAAGAAATTAAAGCAGGTCTGGGATAGGCTCAGTGCATGTGGGATGCACCCAACACTGGTGGTGGGCTCTGAATGTCGCATCCAAAGGGAAGGGCTTCTTGTCCTCCTGAATGCATTTCTCTATGGCCATATTGTGAAGATCATAAATGTGTTGTTTTATTAAGATCATCAGTCAAGGAAGGGTATACTTGGATGAAAAAATGGAAAACTAGAGGTCATTGAGCTACATACTTGAAGAGGTACGTTGCAGAGTATCCCATGCTTCTTTTACATCTGCTTTCTTGTACAATAAGGCTTCAACTTTGAGATAGGAAAAAATCTTTATTAGGTATAAATAAAGCACAAATGCTTAATCAGTTTAGAGGGAATGAGGGCATCACAAGGAAAGCTCTCATGCAGTTTCTTTATTAAGCAGATCTTACTAAGATTTTGATACTATTACCAGTTTGAAAGTGTTTGCCAGCAAAAATTAATCTTTGCTTAGCAGTGTGTGGTCAGTGAATTATATCAAATGATTCTTCTACACTGAGATCTGTAAGGACAGGTTAAACAATCATCTGCTGGGAATAGTTTCAATAGCAGACAATGAGTTAGTGATCTGGTAAGATTTCTTTCACCCCTATATTTTTATCTAATAAATGAAAGGTGAAATGATGCAAAACTGTAACTGTGGATCTGAATCCAGAGATACAGGATTTGACCCAAAAGATCCATTCCATGTCTGCTGAAGCCAGAGGGGGATCTCTGAATCACAAATCATGCTTGAAGATATAGCTGCTTTTTTTTTTCCTTTTTTTGACTTTTGATTTTAAAATCTTAGTGTAATGCTTATGTTGAAGAATGTACATAGAGCACATTCCCAAATTCTTTGCTGTGACGTTGATAATGAAGAGATACACACTGAGATCACAATTCTAATGTGGCTTCAGCTGAAATACTCCCAAAGCAAATGTTATTGAATTTCATAATGTGGTCTATGAATTTCCTGTTGCAAGTAAAATGATCATGAATTCAACTAGACCAAGGAGAAAATTACTTGTGAGACACTTAACTGCACTTTGCTTTTCCACTTTCTTTTCCTCAGAAGCATAATGCTCCTGAGACCAGCTGCCATCAATGTGGTAAAATAAAATTGTACTTGGTTTGGTTGACTGTTGTGCTAGGCAATGGGCAAACATAAGTGAAGATGCATGATTTTATTATTACTTTTAAGATTTTTAATGTCTTATAGCCATTTTTCCTGTTTTCTTGTGATATTCAGGAGTCTTAACTAGTGCTTAATAAGAAAATATTCCAATTTACAGAACTGTGCAGAAAAATCTTCAGAGTTTGAAACCAGACACAGAATAAAAAGAAGACAGAATTTTTTTTTTCAATTCTTAAAAGTCACAATTTTAAAGTCAACCTCAAAGTTTATATGAGCTTGCTTTGGATTTAGTGGACTACCAACGCTAGGATAAAGGTAAACGTTATCCCAGACAAACCATGTCTGTCTACAAATACAAGACAAGCAAAGCATGGGGGAAATAAACTATTGTTATGAACATGGAAATTAAGCATAAACTGCCCATTCTTTCAGTGCTTGGTTATGCAGATATGGCCAGTGCCCAAGACAGCAGAGAGGAAGCCTGCAGGAGAGCCAGGAACTGACCCTGACTGCTCCACATGTAAATGAAGCAGTGGTCACCAGCACAAGAGCTGAATCAGCTGCAAAGCCTAGCATTTTCTTGAGAAGAGTCACTGTGAAAAATCATAGAATCATAGAATAATAGAATCATAGAATCATTAAGGTTGGAAAAGACCTCCAAGATCATCTGGTCCAGCCATCACCCTACTACCAACGTCACCCACTAAACCATGTCCCTAAGCGCCAGGTCCAACCTTTCCTTGAACAGCCCCAGGGACAGTGACGCCACCACCTCCCTGGGCAACCCGTTCCAGTGCCTGACTGCTCTTTCTGAGAAGAAATGTCTCCTCATTTCCAACCTTATCCTCCCCTGGCATAACTTGAGGCCATTCCCTCTAGTCCTATCACTAGTTATCTGTGAGTAGAGGCCGACGCCCAGCTCCCCACAGCTTCCTTTCAGGCAGTTGCAGAGAGCAATAAGGTCTCCCCTGAGCCTCCTCTTCTCCAGACTAAACAACCCCAGTTCCCTCAGCCGCTCCTCACAGGACTTGTGTTCCAGGCCCTCCACCAGCTTCGTAGCCCTTCTCTGGACATGTTCCAGGGCCTTGATGTCCTTCTTGCACTGAGGGGTCCAAAGCTGAACACAGCACTTGAGGTGCGGCCTCACCAGAGCAGAGTACAAGGGGATGATCACCTCCCTGGTCCTGCTGAAATCACGATGAACTGTCACTGCTGTCAATATTCTTGCCTCTAGGTTTAGGGAGGTAGGTGTGAAACAAAGGAGAGCACAACTCTTAGTCTTCACAAATTAGCTCAGCTTGAGAACTACTTGCCACAGAATGCTGTGAATGCTAAATGTTTACACATTATGGGGAAACTAGAAAAGTCCATGGGTAAGAAACCATTAAATCTGCCAAATACAAGCAAAACAAACACTCAGCCCAACAACACACCTCCATTCATCTCAGGAGAATGAGTTGAATTTTACATGGAAATGATTCAAGAGTGAGAATGCATTTCAGTGAATTATCTCCTGTTTTCCTTGTTCATGCACTCTTCCTTAGACATTGATTTTGGTAGCTGTCAGAGACAGTATGCTGTACTAAATAATTTTTTAATTTTTGATGTGACCTACAACTGTCCCAAGCCTGTAATGTTGTGAGTGACACTTACGTACAGCAGCTTAAGATCTAACCCACCAGCTGTTGGAAGTTCACTTAGATGTTATTTAGTCTTTGTGTCTAGCAAGAACTTTCCAAAGAACTTCCGAGGAACTTTCAAATTCTCTTCCCTGAATCCAGTAGTCCTACAAACAAAGCAATTCTGCACATTTTTAGCCACATTAGACTATCTGTGAGTCACTGGTTGGGACTGTAGATTATGGAAGGGGTCAAATGCTTAATTAGCGAGGGTAGGCCGCACCACACTGGAAAATATTTTTTCCTCTGTATGCCCTTGATAGTTCTAAAATCTAAGAAATGTATTTCTACAAATAAACAACATCTGTGTGTTATCAGTATTATCCATCTTCAGGATGGAACACATTCATCTGGGTAGAGCCTGAAAGCCCTCCCAGGAATATTTTAAATCCATTTCCTAGGCAAAGCAAACAGATACTTATGTCCCAGACCTGCATCCCACACTGACTCCTGCATTCACAAGGAACCCCAGTGACCTTGCTGGGTTCATGCACGCTAACCATAATGCAAGGCAATTCACCACCTTTTATAATTAGCACAGTATGTTTTTTTTGATGGGTATATGTCAATTTTATCACTTCTTAACGAGAAAATTCAATTTATATTGATGTCCAAAGAATGAGTTAAAATGTACAAATGTTCTTAAATTCGGAAATGTTAAATATCCATGTAAGCTCATGTCAGATGTCTAAATGATCAGAGGAGCTATCCCTTGAAAACAAGGATGCACTAGTATATTCATCACGACCGCATTGCTGTGTGATTTAAAGGAAGACCTAGAGCTGATATAAATAGTATGGAAGCAAAATAAAACACACTGTATTCATGCATTAAGAAGAAATATATGTCAATCCCAATGACTTGTAGAAACATATTCCAAATTTGGGAAAATAATCATCTCAATTTTACCACAAATTCAAAGTTTATTTTAAATATCACCATGCTTAGCTTAGGGAAAACATAAGAAAGAAAAGGTAAGCGGCACTTCAATTTTCCATCTTGATTCAGCATAAGGAAGTCTATGATTAAAAAAAAAATGGAGGCTGCAAATCAATTTTCTTCTTGAAGCCTCAGGTAGGAATTACTCATTCAAGTAACTATCCCTGCATGAATCATTCCTTCAGCAGACTAACTTGTGGATTCATACTATTTAATCAAACTATGGCTCAAAGTCTAGGGCATAATTACACTGTAATATAATTATTTTCCGAGGAAAAAAAAAAGGAGTTGTACTAAATGTGAATCTTACCTTTTCCCACTCAAAAAATCCAGTTCATGGTGAAATATCCAGAAGTTCTTCAGGTTCCCAGTTCTAATTTCTTTCATCTTCTTTACTGCAAGATGTTACTAGCTATCAACTAACTGGTGGTGACTGCTCCATGTGCCTTTGTAGCCCATTGCAAGTGCAAAGGAAAACAGGTTTATAAAAATATCACCCATGGAGATTGGCTGAGCAAGTTTGATGGCATCCTTGTGATGAGCCAGGACTGAACAGTCATTGTTGTTCAACTGACTGGCAATTAAGTACTCACTTGTGCCTGATGGAACCTATGGTTAAATTGCTGTTGGTACTTAAAATAGATATTACGTAAAGGTTGTGGTAAAAGTTTTATTTTGTTGATATGGCATTGAAGTTAAAAATATATCCATGCATCAAGTGAAATTTTACATCTTTTATCCACATTTTACTCATCTTATTTTCTTTTGGTTAATATGTCCACAGCTTTCTGTGTCTTCCTTCCAGTACTGAGTGTTCTTCCAGAGAAAAAGACATTAGATATTATCACTTTTTTTTAGGATTTTTGTTAGCATTTGGAAAATCTCAGGACCACACAACGAGGTCTTTGGCAAATATCAAATATGGAGTTTTCCACAATACTGGGTGCCTGCCTTTTTGCGAATCTCTAGCTTGAGTTATGACCAATTAGCTGTGAAAACATTTAAATATGTGAAAAGTGAAGTACTGAGCAAATTATTTAATTCATTTTTAACCGCCACTCCATATCTATATGAGTTCCACTCCCAGCATGCATCTACCTCTCCCTGCCTGAACTCTTTCTATCAGAGAGGCAGATAGAAACATACATTATTACTATTAATTACTACTACTACTACTACTACTACTACTACTACTACTACTACTACTACTACTACGGGTGTGACAGAACTCTGCAGATGCAGTAATAGATAGGAAGAAAAGAAATTGTTCCTCTCTGAAATTTTGTTAACCAAGTGATTTCATCCCTTGTATTTCTGCATTGTGTGCAATATTAAAACAAATAGTTTAGGAAACAGATAACTTTTGTATTTTCTTTCTGTTTACTTGTGATAACAAAGATATGCAGGCCTTAACTTTGTATGAAAACTACATCAGCATTTTGAGCTAATGAGATTTAATGTTTTAAATGTAATCCATTAAAAATGTGCAATGAACTTGAAGTCAGTACAAATCCTGCAGAAATGAGCAGGTAATTAAAGTGAATTACTTTGTGTCTCTGCAAGTCAGGTGTCCACTCTAAGCTAAATATCAATGATCATGAGAGGGTGAGAATGAAAGGAACATGTGGGGTGTGCTCCAGTCCATTCAGAAATAAGGGTCTAAAATAGATGGCACAGAATGACCTCCTCTCGTTAGCAACAGGCTGAGCTTTGATGATTAGCTTCAGTTTGACACCTTACTTGTAAACGACTGAGATTAGGTGATATAAACCTTACCCTGTAAGCATCTGTTTTCACCCAATACAGTGAAGCATTTAATAGCAAGCTTATACTTAAATGAAAGAAAAGTGCCCTAAATCTTTCTAAGTGTTTTGCTGGAGCAGGGCCAGAGTGCTCATCCGTTTGCAGGATCAAACACAGAATCTCTAATGGTGTTTAGGACTTGAAATTCCTATTGATATCATTGCTCTAATGTGCTGTTGCAGCTTTGAAATGTGAGGGCCAGACATGAAAGGATTTGTTTATCACCCATCAGTGCTGCTGTCTTTACCAGAGGGAAGTGAAGGTGTAGAAAAGAGCTCACACATCTCACATTTGGCTGGATATTGAGCATCTGAAAGTTATTCTCATCAGGAATCTTCTCACAAAGACAGGAATGTTTTGAGCACAGACACTGAAGTAGAAACAGATTTCACATACAATCATTAAATTTACTTAATGATCTACTAAGCCCACATTAGGCATCTACCTCAGGTGCACTTCAGGCCACGTAAGTTTAGGAGTCCAAATTTCCTTTACAGTCCATGGGAAGAGACGCTCAGAGGGCCAGTGAGAACATCAGAGTTAGCTGCCCATAATCTCCAGCATTACCCATTTTGCTATTTAATTGCAGTATTAATGCCTGGTTGTTTCCTGGCAAGGTATAAAGTACACATGGAAAAAATAAGATATTGCATGAACACAGAGCACCTTTTTGAGTCCATTAAATTCGCTTGTAAACTGACAAGTAAACTCTGCTTTCACTGAAGTCCTGTGTCTAAGCAGCACAAAAGTGTTTTTCACGCGGTCTTTAACATGGTTTACAGTTTTATTTCACAGCAATCTAGGTAAATGGCCTGCAAAAACTATGTTGTGGCTCATGTCTGAGATATTAAACTCTGCCTGGGTACATATCACAACTGTAAAATAGAAGCAACTTAACAGTGTCATGCCTTGGTTTTGAACGCATTGAGCACTGTGTGTTATCATTCTGCCAAAACAAACATACTGTGTTTGTGACAAATTTCCAGAAAAATAGATTTTGACTTATTAGCTACTCAGTTTAATTTCCAAAATGTCTTGAAAGAGTAAAATACTCCTCTCGCCTACATTACTGTTGTTTTAGGCCAAGGAAGAGGGTTGGCTTAAGCAGCTCTGTTCTGACTTTCATTAAACTATTTGACTTATTACAGATCTAGTCCAAACAAAGGAAAGAAAACACTTCAGTCGGTATTACATACTGACTTATTTGCAACTTTTATACAACAGAGCTTTACATTTGCATCACTGGCTCTAGTTGCCACAATAAACGTAGCTGTCCTGCTCGTCCAGGATGACTCACAGAGTTTGTTAGGCTTCATTGCAGATAGCTCCTTTCTGAGAAAAGTCTTGTCTAAGACAGGGGCCTGCATCTGTAGTTTCCAACCCATGGTGGGAAGTGAAATATCTGCTTAAGGTGGCAGGTGCTGACTGGTCAGTAAGTTGAACAAGTGCACTAGAAAAAAAAAAGAAGCTTAGTGTGGGATGGACCAATTCCTTCACTTCTATCAATTTCTTGCACAAAGAGCAAGGGACATTACCACCTTGATCTACTTGTTGATAAGAAGCATTGTTTGTTAGTTTAAAGAAGAGACTTTACCCTGTCATATAAAATGTGGATATCAGTATCTCTGATAACCCTTAGATGTGCTGCAGATCTGTCAGTTTCACGGCCTGCTCCAGGATGCAGAGCTGAGCTTGGACCTCCAGCAGAAGTCTAACAGCCATCGCCACCATTCTGAACGAAAGCGTGGGAGCAAAGGAGACTTGCTGCAGTTACCTGCAGGACCCTTCCACCACCTGAGCTCTGCCGTTATTAGCAAAAACTCAGTAAAGGACATGCCAAAGAGGACCGGTTTGTGATATACTCTTCTTAATGAGCCCTGCATACAGCTCTGGCCTTGCAAAGGAGAGCCAGCCCATGCGGCCTAGCAGAGGGAAAGAAGTTAGTGATATGGTTTAGTGGAGGACTTGTTAGTGTTAGGTCAGAGGTTGAACTAGGTGATCCTGGAGGTCTCTTCCAACCTAGACGATTCTGTGATAGAGTTTTGCCAAAGTTCTTGCAGTGGTAGGAGGGTTACAGCCCACTCTCAACACTGTAATTCAGTAATTTGGTTTTTCATACCCCTTCTGATGCAAATAGGCTGGAGCCATCTTATAGAGCATCCAATAAATTTGAGTCTTAGAATTAGAGTGAAACAAAACACAGGTCTATAGGTGTTTACTTCCATGCCTACATACCAGAGCAGATGATGTAAAGCATGACCTCGGAAAATTGCAGAAAAATATAGAAATTTCCTCTTCATTAACTCATCATTTGTATGTGACTATGCTAACTTTGTTGAGGGGTTAGTTACAAAAGTCAATCTAATGTCAGGGCATGCCTAGGCTGCTAAATAAAAATGATCAAATAAAGAAGTATAACAGTTGTCTCCTCATCTTTCACTCTGTTCAGCAGATTTTTTTAATTTTTAATTTTTACTTACTCTGCTTTGGTCTTCTTCTATTAGCTCCTTCTAAGTCAATACCTAGTGTGGTGTGGTGGACTCATGGACAGCTAATTTTGGGGACACAAAGGCAACATGAACCCATTTCTGGCTTCTTCCCAGCACAGTCTTCCTCTATTATTCACCAGATCATAGAATCATAGAACGTCTCGGGTTGGAAGGGACCTTAAAGATCATCTAACTCCAACCCCCCTGCCATAGGCAAGGATGCCACCCCTAGATCAGGTTGGCCAAGGCCCCATCCAGCCTGGCCTTGAACACCTCCAGGCATGGGGCATCCACAGCTTTTCTTGACAACCCCTTATGCCACTTTTCCAGGCATAAGATACAGCCTCCATGTCACACTGTAAGTAAGCTGCTGCACTGTCCTGATAATGAAGAGCATCTAGCAAGCTTTGTTTTAACACAAGAGAAAGTGTCAGCTGCATGCAGACCTTCTGGAAAATGGGCTTTTGGGCCTTTTGTTCTTAGTAAAACAAATTCTTCTCCCAGACATTTTCTGATTTTAGCAAAAAAGAAAGAAGTTCTTCCTAAACCTGAGAACTATTGTGCAGTTAAAGTGGCTGCAGACTTGTACAAAAATATGCATTTGCAGCTGGCCAGGTCCAACTCCTCTTCTGAATGTTGTTTTTGTAGGGGTCAGTATTAACAATAGCAGAAATGATGGCATTGGTTTGATGTAAAAGAACAATGTTTAAACACAAGAAATATCTTTATATTTTCTTGTGCACTTTATGTGGAGATTCCTGTAATTCCTGGATATTGGATGACTCCAATCCACTGTCGCTTTGTTTATGGATGACCGCCCTATCCTTAGCCATGTGAAGTGAAGGATGTGTGGTAGCTAATGGGGTGGGGTTTTGACACTCCTCAAGGGTTTCTAATTCCTGTCCTGTTACAGGACTCTCTAGGGGGACCCTTCTCCTGGAGCTCCCTCTTCCTGTTACCTCAGCTAATGGGACCTGTGTACCACCACATATTACCAATAGTGGCAGACTCCTTTGAGATAGAAGTCTTAATTTCCACGTCCTTCCCTGTTCCCATGCACTTCTGTCAGTGGGAACATGTTGTTATGGATTTGAAAGATGAAGAACTTGCAGGTACATTTACCTTCACTAATGAGGTCTCTCACCCAGCAGAGGTTCTCTGAATGATTAACAGCAAACAATACTTAGAAGCAGACAATCTCAAGAAAACCATTCTGCATAATTTTGGATCAAAAGTTGTTTTTGTTTTTGTTTTTTTTTTTAATGTCACAAGGTAAGTAAATAAATAGCTGGAGTTAATCTGGGGTTCAAGTTCAATCAGCTGAATAAAGTACTGAAAGTTACCTGCAGTGATGGCATTAGGGTATTTCTGAAATGCAAGAAACTGCAACTTGAACCCAGATGCACAGCATTGGGAGCTGAGAGGCAGGGTATATTGAGAGCCTCAAGGTTCAGGTATATGGCTTAGGTAATGTTGGTGAAGAAAAACTCCACGCTGAGTTGGATGAAACTGGAACATTGAGAAAACAGACAGAAGAACTTCTACTTCTTCTTTCCACTTTTACATTGTTTTGAAGTTTTTAATCAAATCTGGAAGATTCCAGAAGCATTAAGGCTGACATCCTCATTTAAAAAAATGAGACCACAGAATTAGAGAAGCCGATGGTTTTCTATATGTGGCTAGTAGTGAAAGGAAGAAAAGCCATCCTCAGAACGATACCTCAGAAGTTCTGGTCCTGCATGAAGACCATTAATTCTGTAACTACCAGTGAAAGTAAGTGTGGTATTATTATCTTTCCCCAGAATTTCATTACTATAATTCTAATGTAGCTAATTAACTAATGAACTGATTAACTAATGCAAACATGCCTGACGTTCAGAATTTCCCATCCTCTGTGGACTTCACACTTCATACTACGAAACTGCTTTTCTGGCACAGTCAAAGCCAGCAGAATGTTACAGAATTTGGTACTACAATCTTTTTTTTTTTTCTTTTTCCCCTCTACCTCTTCCACCATAAGTAATTCCAGTGAAAAAACAATATCTCCTCCAAATCCCTCGCAGTACAGCTGGTACTGCTCCTTTTCTTTCTAAGTGGAAACAAATCCGCAGGGCAGTGTATCGGATTGGGGCAGGTTTGGATGCGGCACAGCTCTGGAACAGCGTGTGCCGTCCAAGTCTGGCCAGATGCACGTTGTACAACCACGCCTGAAGGCAAGTGGCAGGGGTTTACATTAACAGCAGAGCTGGGGCTGGGACAGCGAGTGCAACAAGCATGAGAATAATGCTTCTTTCTTTAGCGATCTCCAGGCTCCACCCTGTTTCTCAAAATTTCTGAACTATTTACAAATGTTTAAGAGAAGCCCTGTGTTATTAGAGGAATGTTTACACTGCCATGTATTTCAGATGCAGGCAGAGCTATACAATCAAGGCCCACCCCAAAGACAAGAGCTGCACTGTATTATCGAAATATGCACTGGTTCTTCTCTCTGCTACCATACAAGGCAACTCTGCATTCCTGCTGGTAACCTTTTATTACCTCCTAAGTTTTCCAGATCACTGCCAGATTTCTTGAACTTCATGGAATGATTACAGGCCTTATAAATGTAAACCTCAGATTCTGTTTGGCAGTTTTGTATGGGAATGCTAAAAAGAAGAAAATATGTATTAAAAAATAATAATAAAAAAAAATCAGCAAAAACTGCTTAGACCTTTTGCACAGTAACAGCTGCAGTTATACAATTTACAGTTCAATAAACTTCACCAGCTAAAGTGAACCAAGTCTCAAAATACCACTGTCATGTTGCTATTACACCCGTCTTACATGGGATGCTAGCTGAGGAACGGAATGCCCAAGGAATTTAGGCAATGCCCCATTGCATTCAACAGAGGCCTGGAATGACATGTCAACTGTTTCTGCTTTCTAGTCATAGTCTGCAGTCTACTAAATCATGTCTTTAGAGAGAAAGAAAGTATTACAGAAAAGGATTCCAGCTTGTATTAGTGCTGTTGCACATTATGACTGAGTTGGAAGGAGCCAAGGGTCCATTTGTTTGTTGTAAATAAGAAATCTGTAAAGGAATATTCAGTTTTAGAGATCATTCCGCCAACATATAAAACAAAAAATGAAGTGATGGAATAGATGCAAGTGCACAAAAGCAGTCTGAAAAGCATCTGAATGCATTTCATATAGAGAATTTTCTGATTTAAAAATGCACATTGAATTCCTGGAATGAGAGAGATGCTGTTTGCATTCTGCCCACAGTGTTCTGGCTTCACATTCTGGAAGGTCATTAAAATGTTTTCTAAGAACTGAGGAACTGTTTACTGATTTCATTCTTACCGATTAATCCCGAATTCTGTCCTGAATCCACTTTCAGAATTATTTGTTATAAAATGCCTCCCAGATTGTTTAAACTGGAAAAGCTTGTTAAACTTGAAAACTATGGCTTTTTTTTTTTGTCCTTCTTCATGTTTTCCTTGACAAAGACCTGCGTCCAACTGAAACAACAGCTAAGCCCCCAACAGCTTCCATTGAGCCACAGTCCTATATAATCTAACTTGTTTGTTTGCAGCTGGGGACCCCATAAAGGTGCAGACATCTAAATCTTAGCTGTCAGAACATGCCATTTTTAGGTCCAGAATTTGAAATACGGAAAAAGATGGTGTCAAAATAACCAGCGTGCTGAACAGAGAGACACAAAAAAACACTGGTAGAAAATGCTGAACATGTTTTTTTTTGTTGTTTTTTTTTCAGCCTGTTCTGAAGCTTGCTAATATCAGATTGAAATGGGTACGCACTCCGTTAATGTGCCAGTTAAGGCACTTCAGAAAGGCTCTTCAGATAGACAGAGCCATGGGTGCATCTGTCATGTGGGAATGAGTGTGTGAGAGAGAGACAGGGAGGCAGAGGAGTTCCTCCTGTAACCTCAACAAAACTTGGCAGCACAAGAGAGCTCTAACACATACCAAGTTCCTGCAAATTTTCTGAAACTTGCAAAACAAGATTTGTCTGCTAATGCTGAGCCTTTGCTGAGCCTCAGTCTCTGCGAGGCCAGAGAAAATTCACATGGGCAAATTAGATATAATGAATTCCCTAACCATGGGAAATGCTTTAGTCAGAGTTTACGTACTAAACAACAGAAAAACCTCAGATGGGAGTTCTCTCCCATACGGGTTCTCTGCTGTCTAATAAGATGCAGACTTGGGTAGAAGTCATAAACACGTTTGTAAGTATGGTTTCCCAGTTAGATTCTCTAAAGTCTATAAGGGATAAACTGCTGCAGCTTAATACACTACAGTTCGATAATTGATAGAGATTGTTAATTAATCACAAAACTCCTGGGAGCTAAGCTGCCTTGGTTCAGGTACTCGGGAATGCTTCTTGAGTCCTAGAATCCAGCTGCAACTCTTAACTGGGGGCTTTGGGCTTAATTAAGGAAGACACAAAGGAGCAATGACTTCCAGAGGGAGAAATAGCACTTGGTCAGCACCTTTTTTCTGGTATGTGATGTTTAAAACCAGAGCGGGCAGTGAGATCCAAAGAATTAAAATGCACCCGTTGTTGGAATACGTGGGTCTGTGACTGTAACAGGAGAAGGCCCTGAGCAACTTGATATAGCCTTGAAATTTGTCCTGCTGTGAGCAGGGGATTGGGCTAATGACCCCTCTTCGACCTAAATCTTACAAACTCTCAAACCCCGAATTCACAGCTAGAAGGCATGTAACAGTTTTGCTATCATTTTGCTGGAGTAAAGTGTTACCGTTTCATGAACATTTGGTACAAGGGCTGGATGCCTTTACGTTTTGGAAAATTTTAATACTTAGTGGCCTGCTTGTTTGAAAACATAGGGATCTACTCATTTTTCAAATGACTTCTGTCACTAGTCCTGTGTTATATTCCTGACCAGATTCCTCAGAATCAGAGCTACTTCTTAGGAAGTGTCATAAAATTAACAAATTGCAAATTTCAACATGGAACATAGGCCAATATCACTCTACAGATATATATTATTTTGATTTTTAATTTAAATGGGGCACATCTATTAATCAATGTACAGGTGTTACTGATCTGATTTTGGTTACATCATAAGCTTGCAGCAGCAGTAGCATAGAGCACCGCTGAAGAACCTTTCCTTATCATCTTTATTTTTTTTTTGATTATTGCGAACTGATCCCTAAACTCATGGTCTCTTAAGTTTTCTACCTTTCTATAGTGTCAAAATTATTCCAGAGTACTTCCATAATACGACATTATCTCTCTGAGCTTATTTCACTTCCTTTCCTTTCCCCACTCTCCTCATAATTGTTCTAAAATTCCTCTGTGCCTCCTCCTTCTGTCCAGTTTTGTGATCATATTGTGTTCCACCCCCACACAGATTCCTGGACTTACAGCCCCCTCCTCAGCTTATTCCTTCCTGAAGAACTTCAGAACATCTATTTTCTCTTTCAGTTCTTTTTTTTTTTTTTTTTTTTTTCCTCCCAGCATTTCCCAGGGTCTTGCCTCGTCCCAGCGTGCTCAGCGTACCACAGACGGCATCTGCTGGGTGACTGCAGAACATCAGGTGGCTGCTGCAAACCTTCCACCACGAAAATAAAAATCGAGACTTGATTCATGTGAACAACTCATCTAGGGCAACCAGGAAATATTTTTATAATTTCAGTGAGATGTTACTTTTTATTTCATTTTATATAAATGAAAAGTTAATAAATATATGAAGCTTGACTAATGTATTGTAAACTGGGTACAAAAGTTTCCTACAACAATGCTGGGCTTGAAGCCAAATACAAACAATGCTGGGCTTAATCTGTAGCAGATACATCCTCTTCTTTGGGCCACTTTTCACGTGTAGGAGAGGAGGCAATGCAATCTCTGATCTGCTATTTTTTGTTGTGATTGCTCACGGCAACAGCAAACCCCCGCAGTGCTGCTTCGGTGGTGGCACAGTGCAGCAGGCACTGACCCTAGGTGTGAAGTAAAACCACCTGGATCAGTTTTTATGATTTAAACAGTGAAAGGAGGGCGGCAACTCACATTCTGAGACTAGACCTGGCTCAGACGATTTTGGACTTTTTTTCCCTAAAGTTCATTCATCCATCATTTTGTTAATAGGGAAAAAAAAAAGAAAAAAAAAAAGAAAAAAAAAAGGACATTGAATATACACAAACACCCTATTTTCATTACTTTCACACTTTTCTTTCCTTCTTTCCTTTTTCTTTCCTTCTTTCCTCTTTCTTTCTTTTTCTTTTTCTTTCTTTCTTTCTTTCTTTCTTTTTTCTTTTTTCTTTTTCTTTCTTTTCTTCTTTCTTTCTTTCTTCTTCTTTCTCTCTCCCTTTCTCTCCTTCCTTCCTTCCTTCATTCCACCCCCTTCCCTTCCCTTCCCTTCCCTTCCCTTCCCTTCCCTTCCCTTCCCTTCCCTTCCCTTCCCTTCCCTTCCCTTCCCTTCCCTTCCCTTCCCTTCCCTTCCCTTCCCTTCCCTCACTTCTCCTGGATTACTGATGATCCTTGGATGATTTGTTTTCAATTTAACACCTACTTCTGGGACCTCTCTGGTAGTACACTTAATTTTATTAAGTACCATTCTTAAGCCATTCTGCTTATTTATTTAAGAAGTGAGTGAAAACAGACTCAAAAAGTATTGGGCTGTAGGCATTTTTGGCCTTGACGTTTCAGAGCAGTAGGGTAATAGTTGCAACATGTGAAAGTGGATGTTCCAGGCTTCACAAGTGTATTCTCCAACTTAGCAAGCAGCTGTTTGCAGGATTGCTCTGAATAAAATCACTGAACATCACTCTGTGTGACCCTACTCACTAATGACTGCTAATGACACCTGTGGTACAACTTTTATAGGGGAAAAGGATTTCAGCTGACATTCAAAACCAGGCTTTAGTTGCCTGATATTTAGTTCAGGTTGACTACAACATACTTAATCACAAGGACCTACGTCCAACAGCTGCCGCGAAGAGGTCTGCACTGAAGTGACACCACAGGTCAGTGCTTGGGGCATTCTCCCTACAGGTGTGAGGCAGAATTTGGTGCTAACCCAGTCAGGGTTATCAACAGGCTAAATGATGCAGGACTTAACTATAATCCCAATAGCATTTTACTTTGTCTCTAATTTTTGGTCACTAGACACATTTCAAAATTTCAGGGAGTGATAGAAGCATATATGAAATCTGGTGAATTTAGGGGGTCTTGGAACAGGTTGACCGCTGCTGCCATACATCAGGTTCTCAGATGTCTCTATTAAGTCGGTGATAGAATTGTCTTTTTGATGCTTGGTTTAAGCCAGACAAAAAGATTGCAAGTGTGTGTTATTCTGTAAGAGACAAAAGAGGGGAGATAGAGAAAAATAAAGAACAAATTACGTCTCTTAGTTCACTTGGGAGTTTGAATAAGACACTTCAAAGAGAATGAATCTGATGCATTGTTCATATTCTTTAACAACTCCCCAGAACCATATCTGTCTACTGTCACTATCAGTCATAGCTCTAATTAAATTGACTTCCATAGATCCTCCTTTATGCCAATATGAACAAGTTATACTTGTATTTCAAATCCTTTACTAACTCTTGAAAAGAATGTAACACAGTAGTGTTAACATCCACACTAAATCATTCAGGAAAAAGGCTGCATTCATAAATGGGTGTGCACAGCTCTGCAGAACAGGCACAGCTCTTGGATTTCATATGTGGAGAATATGCATGCGTCATATTAGACTCCTCAAAACTATTTATCTGTGCTGTAACACGCAAGCACATATGAAGATTAATGTATGAGGTGGTATAATCCACAGATAAAATAAAATAATAGGTACCTACAAATAGATACACATTACCATATTCACTTTATATGTGTAGACACTTGTTGGAAGGTTGCATATAATGCTGTAAAATTATCCATATATGAGGGAAAAATGCCAAGAATTAAAAAAAAAAATGTTTTTTGCGGCTATCAAGGAAGATTGCTCACCAAAGAATTTCTCTATTGCTAATTCAGTCATGTCTCAGTCATGTCATTGCATACCTCCCAGCCCACTTCTGCTCACCAATTCCTATTAAGTTGTTTTACTGTACAAACCTACTTGTTCTCCACAGCCTACTTGTTCTTAGCTGTGTTGCTAAGAACACAACTCCACTCCCAAGAAAACTCAGCTCGGAGTCATAACCTACAAAGTCTCAGTAGCTACATAAAATACAAAGCTGAACATAAAGACATGCAAAAGGCTACATCCTGAAGGTAAACTTGGGCTTTTCCTTCCCAGACGTACTGATAATGACAAGGTGCTAGAGCCAGACTTGTCCTCTAGTATGAAACTGTCTTCATTTGGTAGTCATAATCCAAAGAGTTAAAACCAAGTAAGACACTCTGTCAGTGCCATGACAAACAGCTGCCTGAGTGCCTCTTCATGCTGTCTCTTGCAAATAATTAACTGTTCCTGAAAAGTATGTTTTTACAATAAGTACTTAAAAGGCTTTCTTACCGAAGACGTTCTACTTCTACTCTTAAGAGCAGAAATTCAACTTTTGTATTTGGACTTCAAAAGTTTCATCTGCAAAGTATGCAGTTTTATTCCCAAAGTATTTAGAAGATTCTGGGTTCTATTCTTAGCTTACAAAGATAGATAGAATAAAAGGATCTCCATGATAAAATAGCCAAAAAATACAAAAGGAAAAAAAAAAAGACAACTGCCAATAATTTTTTTTATGGTAGTGACAGAATGAAGCCTCCTCAACAGTTGTTTTCAAGCTCCAATGTTTGCCCATCTTTCAGCTACCAAGAGAAGCATTATCCACAGGAACATAAATCCTTTCCTTGTTCCTTAGAAGAACTATTTACTGCTCCTAATTATCTCCTGATCTATTGCACAGTCACACAGCAGTATTTGTCTCCCCTCTATCATCTGCACATTACACTTGACCTCCCTGTGATATGATTCTTTCCAATTGTCCATTTGTGCCCACGTACATATATTAAACTTTGGCTACCCCATACCAGAAACACCTAGATGCATCAGATTCCCAAGAAAAGAGCCATAAGGGAGCAAACAAATATATATCTCATGCCAATGTTGTATATTTGCTGTACTCACAAAGCACTTCAATTTCTCAGCACCCAACTATTCTCACAGCTCATCTGTGAATTCAAAACTTCCTGTCCCATGTCTTAAAATATAACCTATCGTTTCCAGCAATAACCTCAGTTACGTGAACAAGAAATGAATGTGAACAATGAATGTGAACAAAAGTTAGTGTGAATTTACTTTTTGTTCAAAAGCTTTTGAAGTCGTGTATCTGTTTGAACTAGACCCATTGTTTTGCACCTAAGTGCATCCACATTATTGCATGCAACAATAAGCACTTGACATTACTTCCAGTAAAACTTAAGGCCTGTAATATTGCCAAAGCTAAACAGATATTTAGGAATATTTCCCTTCCTCTGCCCCCCCCCCCCCCCCCACAAAAAAAATAAAGCAATTCAGAAAGAACAGAATCAGCAGACAACTCAAGTAAGCAACACTAATTTTTATTTGCAAGTGTTACAACACAGGCATTATAAACCGAAAAACAAACAAACAACCCCCCCCTGAAAACTTGCATAGTTTCTTTCTTTCAGGCCAAAGATGCTTTATTCACTTTTTGGCACAGAGCTAACAATTTTCACTGTAGATCTGTAATCTTTAAGGGGAGGTGGAAAAAAAAAACCACCATAAGAAGCAACTCATTTGGTTTATCTAGTAAGCAAACCTGATACACAGCTTTTTTTTTTTTTTAAACTCAAATACTGGAAGCTTTCTGGTAGAGAATTCTACCTGCTTTGGTTGGAACTTAAAATTCAAAAGCCTAAGTATGAACCTTTTGCAGCATGACTTATCCATATGGTATTGTGCCATGTCCCTCTGAGAGAAGGCACCATGTATGAAAAGCACATTCATGAAAAACAGAAGCCAGTTCTGAAAGGATAAGAGTGACAACCACAAATGGCGGTGGATCATTTTTTTTTAATTTGTGTAACACCTCCTTTTATATTTTCCTCTACCCTCTCTCCTCCCCTCCAAACAAACAAACAAACAAAAAAAAAACCAGAAAAGACAGAAGCAAAAAAAAAAAAGAAACCGCTACAAAGTAACTTCTATGTTCATAAAATGAAAACTTCTCCATGCATGAAAAGTTATAAGAAGGAAACATGAGCTAAAACAGTTTTTCCACTGGTGTAGAGTTACTTTACAAAGTGGATATGAGTAGTCACTACTCCTCAATAATCCATGCATCAGCAACAAACAAAAAACTACATTTTTTTTTAAACCCACAAACTTCATTCTCTCTCCCCACTTGAGGTTTAGTGGACTATGTGGCAGTAAAGCTGATCATTTTGTCTAAAGTGCTTGATGAAAGCTGAGAAACTTTAAGACATGATAAATTAATTTGTCAAACCGAAAGTGGAAGAGCTACATGATCATATAACACAAGAAAAATTGGACCACTTTCATGTTTTCTTCTTTCATTACACAAGATACAGCAAAAAGATCCTTCATGGTGAAGAGCTCCCTTAAAGTGTATAGAGTTCATAACACGGTTTTCCCTACATTTCTGATATATGAAGAAATTTGACATAAGACTCAGGAACAAAATCCCAAAGAAGGAAGTATTATAGCTAAGGAATGAAAATTACACAGCAAGTTTTAGTCACTAAAAAAATCTTTGGGAAAATGCTATTTAGTACTTTCAATATCTTTAAATGCCCAGGTACTATGTATTTTTACAGTAGAAATGCAAGAGCCTTTGGAACACAGCAATGCTTAGTTTTGTGCATGTCTTCTCTTACGACATCATCTTTTTCTTACATTCCACTGAGCAAAAGACCATCCCCTCCACCGGCATAAACTTCTGGCCAATTAAACACTTGCTACAACAGGAACATAAGAAACATTCCTCCGTAGCATGCCAATTGAAGTTGTTGTATGTCACACGTTGAACTTCGGGATCTATAGCATTATGACAGCCTTGGCAGATCTGTTTAGAGAAAAAGTCAAACATTAAAAAATCACTTAAAGCATGCACAACCTATCTACAACTCCAACAAAAGATGGAATTCTTAGATGTTTTCAAAGAATACAGACAGGTGTCAAAAGAAGCCTTTGAAATAAGTCTTCAGTTTTTGATTTCTCCTTTATTTTCTGACCAAAATGCGGTTGAGGAAAAAAAAAAAAACAGAATAAAAACGTACGTAAGAAGTCAGCTGCTGCTGGGACTAAGCTTAAGACAGTTATGGTGGTTATGATTTCCCAGTGCCCAAAGCAGGATAAGGGCTTGTCACACCCAACACAGATCTTCGTATATTAACCCATGCATTTGAAGAGATCAGTTACAAATATATGCTCCTGTGCATTGGCAGCTATAAAGGCATGCCAAAGAATTAAAGGATATTAGAAAGTCTTGGATGGAATTCATCTTGAGCTCTGGTTGCCAAAGATCATTTTCTAGATCTCAGGGCCATAGTGTTTTAAGAGAGAAGCCTCTCTGGAAGAGAATTCTTTACACCTAGCTTAGAAAAAGGTATCAGCCACCAGATGATAACAGTTTTTTTCTCCATTAACTATACAAACAGCCTAAATGCAGAATAGACTAACTCCCAATTAATAGCTAGTTAACTGGTATAGATGGACGGACTATCACCTCAGATTAGAGCTCATAACTAAGAACTGAGAACTAGCATCCTTTCGCAATTTCTTGCCTTTATCCAGTGAGTCAGTCTCCTGTGTAACTCATGGGCTTAGAAATACAGAGAAACAAAGTACTTAGATTGCGGTTGCCATAACAAGCTTTCAGCAAACCAGATGAAGTCATAACCTGCTGGTCACAATGAACTATGATTGACACGAACATTTAGCAGCCTTGCTCATTTTCACATACTTTACTTCTCCTATTACACAATCCTGCTTCAACACTGGTAAAATTAAAGATACTTTCTGAACCACTCCCCCACTCCTAAAGTCAAGTTTATGTATTCACAGAGTGGTACCTGTCTGCTTTCAATGTCTCTTTCAAAGGCAAAAAGAGACTGCCATTTTGGACCTACACTTATATTGAATTTACACATTTCAAATACTCCCACTCTGGGAAGAAGGTAAGAATTTCAAGCTCTTCAAGTTCTCTTCCTTCACAGCATTGTGTCTGCGAGGATCTTACCGCAGCATGGTTCTTCACGTAGCATGGTTTACAGACTGGCTTGTCATTCACCATTACGTAGATTTCTCCAGCCAAAACGCAGTCACAGTCAAAACAGCAGAAGTGTTTCAGATGCCAGTTTTGACCTTCTGCTTGAGTATATTCATTGCTGAATATTAGCTATGAGGAAAATGCACAAACATTAATAAAGGAAATGCTATTCAAACACCTGTATTAAAGCTAGCCTCAGGATGTTCTGTAATTTGCAAGGAACTGATGGCTGTTCTCCCGTTTCAAATGACTTCAACAAAAGTGAAAGTATCCACTTGTTTGACCGTTTTCCAAAGCCTCTGTTTCATTTATTAAGAGCCGGTAGATACCAAAAACATCAGGCAGGCTGTTCTCTGTGCATTGCTTAAGGTGTAATTTAGTGAGGTGCTCCCCCTAGTGCACTTCCTGAGCAAACAACTGTGTAACTGGGACTTGATGCAAGACTTACTCTCATGTAGTATACCCATATCCTATGCTTCTGTAGACTACACAAAACCCCCCTCCAAATCCAAAACAAACTATGGAACCTCTTGGAAGCAGTGTCCATATCAGTTGCAGTTCCTTGCAACTACGATCAGCTAAAACTGGTAAAAGGATGTCAGGGCACCTGTGCTGAAATATTTTAGTAAAGTTTTATTAGCTTTTCAGGACCACAAACTTGTGCGCTGAAACAAAGGACTGGGATATTTCCTACCTCGTCACATCCAGCACAGCGGGGTTTTTCACTATCACAATAATGTCTTCCACAGTACAGATTGCCATTCTTCCAGAAATAGATCATGTCTACTAGAAGTTCACTGCAGGTGCAACAGACAAAACAAGCTGGGTGCCATAATTTGTCATATCCTGCACGTTCCGCATAGACAGCTGGGTCACCTTCTTTCATGCTCAGTTTGCAGCGATAGCAGGACTGGAAAGAGGTTATTAAAAATTAAATAATTATTTGAAGAGGTATGTTTATAGAAATTCCACATTACCTAAACATTTAATCAATCCCACTTGCCCATACTGAACCTACAGTATTGATTTACTTCCACAATCGGATAGTGATGTGACATATGTCATAGCACAGCAGCTGTCACATCACGATGATGCATATTATACTGACAGCACTAGTGTTAGTTAGATGTATTATTATATTTTGCAATATTCACATTCTTGTAACTACCGTGAACATTTATAAATTTTAATTGCCTTGTGGATTTTTGAGCATGTGACACTCAGAACATAAGAGTAAGAAGCCTCCAACAAAGGTAACCAAATAGACCTAGACTAGTATACATAACAAAGCTATGGCTGTGTACTTACAGGTCATAAGCAAAAAGTAATCAAGCCTTATCTGCAGTACTGGTGAGGAAAGATCACAAGTGGTGTCCCGCAGGGCTCAGTACTGGGGCCAGTTCTCTTCACTATCTTTATCAATGATCTGGACAAGGGGATCGAGTCCACCCTCAGTAAGCTTGCAAACACCAACCTATGCACAAGTGTTGATTTGCTCGAGGGTAGGAGGGCTCTGCAGGAGGATCTGGACAGGCTGGACTGACAGGCCAAGGCCAACTGTATGAGGTTCAACAAGGCTAAATGCCTGGTCCTGCACTTGGGGCACAACCCCATGCAGCGCTACATGCTGGTGGAAGAGTGGCTGGAAAGCTGCCCACTGGAAAGGGACATGGGGGTTGATTTGGTTGATAACCAGCTGAATATAAGCCAGCAGCATGCTCAGGTGGCTGATGACATCCTGCCTTGTATCAGAAACCATGTGGCCAACAGGACCAGGGAGGTGATTGTCCCTCTGGGATCAGCTCTGTTGAGGCTGCACCTCGAGTACTGTGTTCAGTGTTGGGTCCCTCACTATAAGAAGGACAGTGAGGTGCTTGAGCATTTGCAAAGAAGGGCAACAAAGCTGGTGAAGGGTCTAGAGAACAAGTCTTACGAGAAACAGATGAGGGAGCTGGGGTTGTTTAGTCTGGAGAAGAGGATGCTCAGGGGAGACCTTATTGCTCTCTACAATTACCTTAAAGGAGGCTACAGTGAGGTGGGGAATCAGTCCCTTCTCCCAAGCACTAAACAATACAAAACAATAGGAAATGGCCTAAGTTGCACCAGGAGAGGTTTAAATTGGATATTAGGAAATATTTCTTCACTGAAATGGTTGTGAAGGATTGGAACAGGCTGCCCAGGGAAATAGTTGAGTCACCATCCCTGGAGTTCTGCAAAAAACACGTAGGTGTAGTGCTTAGTGCAGTGGTTTAATGGTGGACATTGCAGTGTTAGGTTAAAGGTTGGACCAGATGATCTTAAAGAGTTGTTCTCCAACCTAAATGATTCTATGAAAAAAAAAAGTTGTGAACATTTGAAAAACTTATTCTGTTTAAAGCTGCATTTTAGGAATGCTAGTCATTTATGGCTATTATACAATATTTTGTGATAAACAATTCTGGAGTGGGAAAGTAATTATGGAAAAGGGACTACAAAGTTTACAGACATTGGAACTATTTCTGCTGTAGCTATGAGTTCTTAGCTGATCTTGTGTTCGATACCTGCTTAGAGAAAGGGTTTTATCATCAAGTCAAAGAACACAGGTGGTTTATGTAATGGAAACAGAAGTTTTAATCTATGGTTTAATCATCAGTCTGGTACATCCTGCACTCCAGTTGGTCTGTGGACTGGGTTTAACATCCTGGAAAGGTTATCTCCACAATCCACACTACGACAAGTCCAGCCACAAATGGTCTGAGTTTCTGACTGTGTGTGCATACGTATGTACACGCACACATCCCCACACTTGCTTCAGATGAGCAAATGAAAATATACACAGAAAGACATCAAAAGTGAAGAAAAAATAGCTTATAGAACATATGAAAGCAGAGGTACAAATGTATATAAAACTTTGACTCTTCTTTCTATTCCAGACTCATAATCCAAAATGAGTCAAGTAGAAGGTGTATTTACAGTACAGACCCAGATCAGTGCAAGATGATCCATTTACCTACCACTTGCAAAATCTTCAGCCTAGGAGGCTAAGAGACAAAGAGAATTGCTGCTTTCGATTATTTTTTTTGATGTATTTGCTGAAATTTAGAATTTACTAAATGTAAAGGTTATTCTGCTGAATACCAGATTTGTAATTCAGCTTTTAATTGTGGCAAAATCATTCTTTAAACAAAAAACACACAAAGGCAATTATTATAAGTAGGTTTACATTAGTAGTGGAGACCTGATTTTATTTTTTTAAAATCAGGTTTAAAATAATTGCAATCTGTTACAGAATAGTAACATTTGTGGACGTCAAAGTATAGGAGCTTTTGTCATTGATGTGAAGGTCTAACATCAGAAAACAATGGAAGACTGCTTAAAGAACCACTGGAAAGAAACTAGTTTAATGTTACTTCAGTTATCCGACCCTTAGTTTGTGTTCATAATTGGCACCTGAGCCAGGCACAGCAGAATTTTGTTTCATTGGTAAAGGTTTATCAAGGTTGTACTTTTAGAAATATTAATGAAGTTATGTAAAATTAACCTCATTTTTTTGTTGAGCTATTACATGGCAGAAATCGGATGTCAGTGGGGAAAAATACTTCCGATTTTGAAAAGAAAACTAGTCAAAGCAGCTCTTATATTGTTTGGCTTGTTGGAGATGGGAGGGAGAGGTGTTACCTTATTATTACTTAGTTTCATTTAGTTTTAAGCACAATTTGAAAAGTGGGCAATTTTGATGCTCTTCTAAGAAAGAAAACAGTCTATCACAAACTAAAATTAAACTAAACTCTTCAAGAAGAGAAAAGTGTAGTAGTCAGTCCATAAGATTATACAATTTTCTTGACTGTTATTCTGTAAAAGCCAAGCCATCCTGCTATTTTTCCAAGCTAGCTCCCTCCCCCTGCCCCCCCCGCCCTTTTTTTTTTGTAATGAACATGAAAAAGTCATCTGGGATCTGGGAAGTTATTTACTCCACCATATTAAATACTGACAGAAACCAGAAGTTCTGAGCAGACATTAACAATGTTTTCCAACTCCCCTTCTTTCTTTCCATCCCCAGATTTTCCCTATACCAAATGAACAAATTCATTGAATTAAAATGACTAAAGAGAACACTCAAATGGTAATCTACCTTCTTGCTGTGTCTTTTCTTTCTTATACTTACATACTGAGATGCCTTCTGATCTGCTGACTTGTCCTCCATCGCTCCCACAGCAGCTGAGGTGCTTCTGTCACCACTGTTCACGTTATTCTTGTCAGTAGCTTTAGTTTCCACCTCACCAGGGAGCTTGACATCTCCTACACCAAGAGCCTCGGTTTTGTACTTCTTCACAAACTGTTCCATCTGTTTAACTTCATTGGGGGATAGCTCGTGGCATTTTGAAGGATCCTGATCGTGAGCAGGCAGCTGCTTAGCCAACTGCTTCTTCCTGTACTGCGCGCCTTCCGAGCCAGCAACAGGCTGTTTCTCCTTTGGTAGCATCTGCATATACTGTCTAGCCTAAACCAGGAGGAATTAGATATCAGATGCCATTTCAACTATAGACCTATCCTTTCAAGCAAGCAAATGACTAAAATAATTTCTACTGTTTTTAACATGTTTCTGTTGCTAGCAACAAGGTCCTTTATACAAACATTAAGCTATTGAAACACAGTAGATAGAGACAAAATACAGCAGAAGCATTAACTGGCTTCTTCCCAAAGTAAAAAACAGGCTTCCTTTTAAGCTTTTTAAAACATGTACAATATGTAGAGTTATTACTTTTCAGGGTAAACAATAATTAGCATTTTATATAGCACTCTGTCTGTTCAAAGCTGTTTAAAACTACTGATTACCAGTACAGCTTTAAGAAGTTGAAGCTGAAATAGCTTGCCTGAGGCACACAGCCCATTGCAGAATTCTAGCAAAGAAAAAAAAAAGTGCTCTCGTTTTAATAAAGCAAGGACAAGCATAAAAATGAGAACGGTAACTCAATGTTAAGTAACAGGGTTACACAAGGTTTGATTCATTCATTGAAAGAGGCTATTTAGATAGGCAGGTCAGAGAGAACTTGATTCCAGCATAGATCACACAACACTGCAGTACAATTAACATTCAAAGCTTGAAAAGCAAAGCAAAAATCCTCAGAAGGCTATCTAACATCTCATCTACTTGAGCTGCAAGCACACTAGAAGAGAGCTCTTCTTTGAGATGTCAACACTGAACTTGTTCTTACCATATACAGTAAAAGCCATATACAAGACTGTGTTCCCCTTAAGTTTAAACCATGACATAAATTGCTTTGGGACACATGTGCACACAATTCTAAGCACACACTCCATGCAAATTTTTCAAGTTGACTGAAAGACAGGTTTGAGAAATTGCAGTCCAGGGACCTCAGATAGGATTAAGAGTTATCTGCCATTAAAAAAACATCTCCCCAGTTCTCAGGAAGTTCCTCAGAGTAACATGCATACCTGCAAGATTGTACAGGCAAGGCTTAATAAACAGGCACTATATTTTTAGTTTTGAGGAGAAAGAAAAAAAAGAAGAGGTACACACAGAAGAACTACAACAGGCAGATTTCTAGTAAGGTGGACTTCTTCTCTCCCATCAACTCCTTGAACACAAAGAAAAAGAGGGTCTGACTTACAAGTGTCTGATTCTGAACAGGAGGAGCCCACTCATAAGTCACAGTATTGATGGATATGTTCTTCTTGGCTGGCACTGGATTAGTCAGTATCATCACATTACGTTTATACATGGGAATGCCATCATTTTTCAGCTTTGCAATAAGGGTTGTGTATTTTGTATCTTCAAAGAGTTTTCCCACTTTCCGATCTTCCTCATTGCTTGTGAGAACATCGTGCTCTTCCTGGCCACATTTGCAGTTGCGGCATATTTTTCTGAAATTTATGGAAACAAAGTTATAGTCGCAGTTGCAAACTACATCTCACACTAGCTGCACGTGCAGCAACAACATCACCGGGAACCCAAAACCTTGTTTTCAGTGCTTTGATAAAGGATATCCTTCAAAGGTGTTTGACAAATTGCAGAGGAACTTGTATATTCCTTAATTTCTACTGTTATATTATTTGTTCACTGATACAGTAATCAGATATAGATATCAGCCAACTACATTAGTACATTTTTAATAAGGTATTATATCATTTCTTCAATTATGTCACAGTACTGACCATGCACATACATGTCCATGATCACCCACATATCAGATTTGTCATGGGTAGTCACGCAACTTATACTGTAAGTGCATCAGCATGACCCCCAGCAATCATTTATTTGTGCTCTTATTTTTTTTTGATTCCCTTAATACATTCCAAACGACACACGCTGTGTGATTTCTCCATATGCATATTTGGTTATCACAGGGTTACTACCAAGGGGAAACAAAAGTTTCCTGGAAAGGGAAATGAGCATATAGCCTTATACACAGTGCAAACAGAACATGATGCAATTAAAGTTCAGCATTTAAAAGAGAAGGTGAGAGAAGAGTCACTAGCTTATACGGATGAAGTATTTCAGACAGCTCTGAACCAAGTCAGAGGTACTTTGGTGCATGCTGTGCAGACAATTTTCACAGATAACATCCTTAAAAGGTAGGTTTCACTTACTCAGATAAATGGAAATATTCCTTATATACAACAAAACACATCAGAAATCCCTTGATTAAGGGACATTAGATTACCTTAAGCATAACTAAACAATTCACATTTAATACCTTAATTAATTACCTTGGCTTACACAAGCTAGTTCACCATTTATTAATGGCTTTCCCAGAGCTTCCACTCAAAACCGTCAGCCATGGTATATGGAAATTAGTGAAGCTGTCTGTTTACCACTGGTTGTTCTTATAACCTGAGAGAACAGATCAACCTTCTGGATCTCTTGAGCCTGAAGAGCGAACAATATTTTACCCTACAACTTATTCTTCACATAGTGAATACCATCAAGTTGCTATCTATAAAACACTTCTCAACTCTGCTTGCCAAAATCCACCTAACTCTCTTATCGTTCTGCAACTTACTACCCAAAGCCTTGAAGCAAGATCCATGCCTCATCTTAAGATATATAACAGGTATGTGGCAGGAACGTGCCCATGACTACAAAGGCAATGGGAAAGGGAGGAAGAGGGAGGAGGTGCCTATAACTGGTCACGGGAAGTGATGCACAGCCAGCCCCAAAGTTATGCACTACACCATGCTACCATTTCAGTGTGTGATGGGAGCAGCCCCGGTCACGCAATGATACAACCATCGCTTCCTAAGTTACAAAGCCCACTCCAAACAAAAATTAGTCAGTTCTGCTACAGAAGTGAGTCACTTTGCTCTAAAAACAGCTAGCAAAACAACATGAGGCAAAACAGACTCCTCTTTACAACACAGAAAACTTAGAGATAACTACAAAGTAAAAATGTAGGCTGATTGCTTGTGTGACTTCCAGCTCATTCCCACAACAGGAAAAGGGCACACAATTTCGGTTATTTGAACACCTAACAGACACTAAGCACTTTGAAGTCTCCCTGCTTACCAAAACACTCAAGCATGAATCGGCACTACCCATTAAGCCTAAATACATCTCAAGCATTTGCAACAAAGTTTGATAAAATCTTCAGCATTGTTCTACACAAGTCCCTTAACAAGCTATTACTTCAATCTATTTAATATGCTAATAAAGCACTTAATATTTAATTTGCTCATCTTTTAATGTATAGTCGTATGCATTATTTTATTACCAGCTCCCAGTCATGCCTTCTCTGAGATCTGATGCTGTCTGGCACCTTCCTTTTTGCAGATTTAGTTCATTATTACACCAGTGATGAACACAGCTCTATGCCCCAGCGTACACGCAACTTGAGTTCGAGCTGTTAGCCCACTTAAACAACAGCTTATCAGATATTTTCTCCACTTTTTCAACTTAAGCCTTTAGCAATAAGAAGCCACAGCTTCAATCTTGCCTCTTTGCAGGCCGTGCTTTAGTAACACAGGTGACTGAACAGACACCCTCAGGTGAACTGCACAGTCAGCAAGTGAAGTGTGGTCTTGCTGTCCAGAATCACCCTGCTTCCAAACCAAAACCCACTGAGAGCAATTCATACGGTTGTGCTGCCTGTGTGCTCATGACAGCAGTATGATGGTTTGTCTAGCTCTCCCTGCTCCGCAAGGCATTCACTTACAGAGCAGTAGCAGTGACAGCCTGCAGAGACCAGAGCCATCACCAGCAAGCTGCAGGGGAATTCTTCTCCTCATATTTTTCACAGGTACTAGAAGCACCACAAGGGCATCTTGGTTTTTGCTCACGCTAAGTCATGAACTGGCATATTTATTTTCTATTGCAGTTTGAGATTCTGCTTCTGTTCCCACCTAGGACAATAGCCTAACTCGATTGCTTTTATCTTCAGTCCCACCTTGAAGGCTTAGCATTTCTCGCTAGTTTCAATGTCCTTGAGAGATTTTCTGTTGTCCTGATAAACAGATGAACAAATATTTGCAAAGAAATGAAAACATACAACTTGTTTTCAGGTCCTTCCTGGGCCCTACTGTGCAAACTGTCATAAAGCTACTGTGGTTTATACTTGCATTAAGAAAGGTCATCTTCCTTACGATTGGTAATCTTCCCCTACCACATGCTTACTTACATTAAGAAATGGACTGTGTACTTTTCAGTCTAATGTTACCTTCTTGTGCTTTCAAGGAAAGAATGAATCACTTTTTGCAAGAAGCTGTTAGAGGGGCTACATGACAAGACTAAGTGTGATTGCGCATTAAAACATGGATTACTGGCATGAGAACTTGTGAATAAGTCTCCAAATGCATAAGGAAGTAGTCCAGCAAGAATTTGGAGAACCCTGAGTCACAACTGATGTCAGTCTATTCTGGTAGGTCGCAGGAAAAACCCTGAGGCTGGTGCCATTTCCCCTACTCCCTAAGGCTCCACTGGATCTCTGCCATACGAAGACATCTGTGCACTGTTTAACAGCCAAAAAAGGGTTTCCTGTCCCAATTTATAATCCCTTTTCTTCATTAATTCACAGCACTAAATGTCAACTGGATATCTTTTCCACATACAACTCTAATGCAGAGCACTGTCTACAATTTAGTCATACCTTCTTTCTCTAAGCTACCATAGCAGAGCCCTGTTCATCAGTCACTGTCCCTTGTGTTTTCTTTGACTATGATACAGCTATCTTACTGTAGTGACTACAACACATTACCTTGAATTTAGCCTTTGCAAGTCTGTCTGGTAACTGACACTTAATGTTTAGTGTCAGTGTTAAAGCAAGGACCTCACATGTGCTGGGACTGCCAGTTGCTTTTATATATAGACAGACGGAGTTCAATTTATCTCTTCTGATTCTAACTAGAAAAGAGGCAGTGAGACTTTGTTTTCTCCATGTACTTTGTCAAGGGTTGACAATAATGGGGATAGCATAGAGGGGGGAAAATATTTTTCTCTCACTTGAGGGCATTAAGCAGAATCCCCATTGAAGGAGGCACTAGAGATTCCTGCTTATGTGTTCGCAGCTGTCAGGACTTCAGCAGAGAAGCTGCCCCTCCAGTCAAATCTCAGCAGTTTGGTAAGCTTTTCTTATTCAAAAGATGGCAGGAAAGGAGCAAGCTTCAAAATTCATGGAATTCAAAGTCATGAATCATTGTAGAAGACAGATTTAGTGGATCATGTCTTGCTTCCAGGTCTTGGATGGGTACAAAGAAGGAAAGTAGATTGCATGCTTTCACCCCATCTCATAGGCTTACGAATTCCCACATCTTGTATTTCTGCTAACTACAAGGTTCCTTCTACAAAACCAGATGTTACCCATCCTCCTCTTTTTCGAAGTTTTTGTGTATGGAGAGGAAGAATAATTCAGATTGTAACTTTCTACACCGGCTTTGTGGTGACAGGAAGAAGCATCTGCAAGCCTAGAGAAGCATCTGCAAGCCCAGAGAAGCTCTCAACAAATACCTGGCAAATCTCAAGGCTTGTGTCCTCCACGCAAAAAGGCTAAGTTCTTCCTATGATTCCTTCTGTTTTCTTGTTATTAACACAGTACTAATTGTATTGGCAGTTACTACAGCTGTGCCTCAGTACTGGCCTGTCAGCCTTAGTTTCAGAGAATGCTGAAGCCCACCTCAAGCTCTCTCTGCCTCCCAGGGGTTGTATCTATGCAAAGAAGCCAGTTGCTAACAATGGTCATTCCCAAGCTTATGATTCTTATCTCCAGAAGCTTTTTGACACCTTGGCAAGCCACGCCAGATAAAATTATCACTTCCTGGTACACACGACTAAGATAAATGTGAACATTTCCTCCCTCTTATGAGATCTGATTCCCGCCCCACACTTCCCTCTAGTGGAAAATGCATTCCCAAAGACCGAAGGTTTATACCAGAAGCAGTGTCTGACAGGTAGCTTGTCCTGCTAATTTTCTGGAGGCAAGTTTTGCAGTCTGAAGGAACTATAACATCTGAACTGAGAAGACATTGTCCTGTTTGTGCTGAACCTGGACAGAAGCACAATCCTGAAGACAGCTTTAAAAGCAAGAGCTATTAGCGCACTGGTATAAAGCAGGTAATTCTTCATCATTTGGTTACCATTGAGGACTACAGCTCTTATTGTATGGATTTGTATTCAGGTCACAACACTGAGGTTTTCAGAACTTCAAGATTTAGGAACAAGTTTTACTAAGGGCTTTGTTTATCATTACTTCTGCACTAGCCCAAATTAACGGTTCTGCATCTGTATTCAGCCAACCCATAGTGCCAAGAATTGTAGCACAAAATGCTTAAAGACTTCAATATATCAGAAGATTATTTTCCAAACACAACCAATATAGAGAAGAAAGGTGTAGCAACTCCATATAAAACTTAGCTAACAGACTGGCAAACTTTGATTTTTTGGGTGCACTTTTCATTTTGATTTCTAACGGCAGAACTGAGGCTCTCCTGTGCAGAAACGTAGAGAAGTTACACCTATCTCTTTGAGGTACGCCAGAGTTTTCACACATGGGATGAGAGAACAAGAATTACGTGACCTGCTGAAGCACCTCAGCTCCATCCACGAGAGGGCACTGTCACCCTTACACAGACGAGCAAGGAGTAAAGCCTACCCATGCTGTAGCACATGTGCAAATGCAACTGCTGAATCAGCTACTGTACTGGGTCTGGCTGCCATGGAGTTAGCTTTCTTCCTACTGCCCCTGTGGTGCTGTGGTTTGGATTTGTGGATAAAGCGTTGGTAGCACCTGCTATTGTTGAGCAGTGCTTGCGCTTTATTTCTTATTCTGCTTCCTCTTCTGCAAGTAAGGTAGGGGTGGGCAGCAAGCTGGGAAAGGACACGGGGTGGGGAAGGGAATGCTACACCAGGACACTAAGTAAGCAGTCATTCAGAATCCATCCCTTTCTGTTCCATTGATGAACTCCTGAAATCCCTGCATCATGCAAAACATTAAACAGTTTTCAAAGAGAAAACGTACTACACAAACCTGATTTCAGACTTCAGATTCACACCCTGTCCCCAGTAGCAGATCCAGTGGAGAAGAGCTACCTTCCAACCCATTCTAGAATTGCCTTAACAGCTCAACTCTTAATACGCAACATTTGTCCGACACCTAGAGGCATTTCCAGCCACCTTGCTGCCTGGACTATCCTATGTCTCTTCAATCCACAAATTAAAACTTCAACCCAAACTAAACAGCTACTGTTTTCATGTCTTCTTACTTGCTTTTTAATACACTGCCATTTACAGGCTCTCACTTTGTAAGAGCTGAAGTAGGGCAGTGAAATAACAAAAAACATACAAAAAAACCCTCCAAACATACACACATGAGCAGACGTTCTGATTTGGCAAATATGCTATTATGTGACTATATCACTTCAGACATTTTATTTCTGTTATTTTTAATTCTTCCCTGTTGAAGAATAAACTAGGAATTAGAAGGTCTCTTAGTAGTGGGAACTAAAAATAAGAGGACAAGGAATGATTGGAAGAAGAAGTTATTTGGACTACTATTTTTTTTTTTTCTTTTCCACAAGTCCCAACTTGCGATTTCCCCATCTATTGAACTGGCCCTAAACAAAGATCTTTCTGTCAAGTAGTAAGGGACTTTTCTCATGTAAGCATGGATAAACAATATCTTAACTTCTGCAAAATTTGTATTGTGTTTCACTGAATTACCTGTACACATACACATTAACCATGTTCTGTTTCCTTTTTCTAGTACCTCTACACAAGTCCTTCCCGTGTATTGAAAAGAAAACTCTTTACATAAATTACTTATATCTTTAGACAACAGATTTTATCTGTTAGTGTATTACCACTTCTTGCTCAAGGTTGTTATTTGTAAGTTGCTTTCATAGTTACATATTCCAAATACACAACTCAGAAGCTATATCCTCGTCAACTTACAGCAGGCTTTTGCTGTGGGCTGCCTGATTATTTGCTAAATTGAGTCTCAGCTGCACTCAAATGCTTGAGCATAGATGCAAAGCCTCCTAGGCCCCACCTGCACCTGATGCCACTCTGGCTGTGTTGTAAAGACTACAGTTAAAAAAAATCATCATAAAATAAAAACCTATCATGGATGCAGTTATGACTGTAGCTAAATAACACTGGTGAAAGGCAATTGCTTTCATTAGGTAGCACATGCTAGTGCTACTAACAATCATTCATGTTTGTCCTTTGTAGGTTTTTCACTTTGAAACTTTTTTTTTTTTAAATCAGAATCACTAAGCTACATCTTGAAGTGTATGCACCCAGTATGATCTGCGAACTGAGCTAGTCGGAGTTATTGAGCTGTTAAGGTTTCAGTAAGATAAGCAAAGTCTTAAGGAAAAAAAAGTCTTCTGCAGAAGTAATGGCATAGACCACTGAAGGCCTATTTACTGCAAATATCATCAACTCTTACTGTTTTAGAAGCAGTGCATTATCCAAGGTGAAGAACTATCTAACTTTGAAAATGTTAACCCCCTCATCCACTTCCAAGTAATTTGCACATGTATACCAAGTTTCAGCTTCTTTTAGACATAGATAATTTTACCTACGTCTCCATTCAAAGCTTATGTATTTGATGAGAAGCTGAGAAAGCTCTTTGTTACTGAGATGAAGCACTCTTCTTCCCTGTCATCTCTTTTACAATTGAGATAAAGATGTTTTTACAAACCTACTTCAACTGTTTAAAAAACTAGCGTAAATGCTTCAGTAGTAGTACCACTGACTTCAGTGCAGGCAAGATACACATTCATAAGTGTTTAGCTACTTGAACACTGTTGCATCGCCAGTGAGAAACTAGCTCTGAACCTAGACATTCTTTAAAATATTTGAATAGTTTAATGGGTAGAGAGAACAAAACCAGGTAGTACACACTTGCAGACATGAGGCAAGATCTGCAGTGCTCAGTCACTTACCTCCAAAAATGAAGCTCAAATCCTTCACACTTATCCTTGCATTTTAAGCAGGGGGCACCAAATCCTTGCTCGTGGCCCAAGCCCATCTGTTTAAAGATCAACATGAAAACTACTGTCAGCTTCAAGAGTTATGCTGCATGAACCATCTCACCGCTTCCTTTATAGTCACAATCCACAACTAAAGCAGAACATTAAGCATTTGACTAAGCTGACATCAGGACAGCATTTTAGGGTCCACTCACCCTTCTATCTTCTCTACCTAGAAAAGCGACACCGTTTGCACAAGCCTGTTTATAGGGCTGAACTAGGAGACCAGCAGACTCTTTGCAGTCCTGACTTAGGTCTGTGGCACTGCAACCATAGTGTGAGGCTATAAGACATAGAAGTCCAAGCCAGAACACATTTAACACAGCTGTCAGGACAAAGTGATCTGCAATATATGACTTGACAAAATACAAGAGATAAAGTAATAAACATATTCCACTTCTATATCAATAACCTGAGTATCAGATAGGAATAAAGAAAACATTTAAGCAATTAGTATCATATTCCTGAAAATATTTGAAACTACTCTTGACAGTGATGGAGACCAGAACATACCTTTCACAATTATGTTTCAGCTGGACTAATACCAATTTACTTTCCAATGAGAAAGACAAACAGCACAGTTAGTGAGTACAATGACCATAAATGATATGCAGAGAGTTTCACGGTGAAGAGATTAAAAGGGCATATGACCAATTCATAATGTAGATGAACTATGAGAGCATATAAAAACCAGTGCATAATAAAGGCCAACTATTCACACAATATATCAATGTATTAGCAAATTTAAATGGGTAATAGCTCTTGAAAGTTTGAAGTGAAAAATAGACACCAAGCACCGTAACTTATGCATCTATATAGAACATACTAAATTTAAAATGCCTCACTCCAGCTCACCAAACCTTTGGGAAACGTCACTCTTAAATCAGAGTGATTAAGGACCATGGAGCTGTGGTCACGGCTGAGTGTGCAGGTTGACAGCCAACAGGCAGCGAGGGTAACCAGTCCCCATGCTCCCTCCCACTGCTCCCAGACATGAGGAACGCTTCTAGTTACCTGTGGGTATACTCAGTGGGAAGGACAGTAATCATGAAGGAGACAACTCACCTCCGGTTTGGCATGACTTACCATGACAAGAAAAGGAGTTAGAGGCTCCTAAGTTCTAGTGAGAATCTTAGTTTTGACAACAATAACATAATGCATTAATTTGATGTGGTGATACTTTTTTTTTCTTTTTCAACTAAAAAGCTTGCAGTTTAATCTGAGAAGTCATATTGCTATTGTTGCATGTACAATGATATAAACAGTTCATCTTTCAACTTGCTTGTGTCCAAAATGATTACTTGCAAACCACTTGCTCAGGTCACAGCACACGGTAAAATGCAGGGATGACAATGGTTTCAGTCACTTTGCGATTTGAAGGATCACTGCCTCTATAGCAATTACACATCCCTTCGGAAACTACAAAACCTTCCTGCAGATTACGGGCAATTTAGGGAAAAGTACTTTGGCAACTATTCAGCTACTGCTTGCAACTTCAGGGATAAACAGAGGGACATGAAGTTATTTCTTCCTTTCTTATATGAAGAAGAAATACAAGCCTGCGCTGATCACAGTAATAATATCTTTATCAGCCTAAGGGCTCAAGAAGTTCACACAATAGAGGAGCTAACCTGAAGCCAGATCAGTAGACATCTAAAACACATAACTTTAGAGATGTAGTTCTTTTTCCATCAACTACATTTTTGCCTGCATTGGAATGTAAAGCTAACATGTTAATAAATATTTGTCTCCACTGCATGTGTTTATTCCTTTCATCTGGAAGCCACAGATCTGTAACATGCACACCGTACATCAGAAAACAACTAAGTGCTCTTGTCAAGTCATACACATACTGAACAAAGTGGGGGCCAGGATGTTCTCTGAAGAGGAAGCCAAAGCAACATAAAACAAAAAAAGAAAAAACAGCAATTTTTTTCAGGATATTTTTTAAATCATCCTCCTTAAAAGCTGTTTAACTTGAAACGCGCAATTGCCTTCACAAAAATGTAAAGACTTTATTAACTCATTCTCCCTAGCTGCTACTCCAAACTAGCAGTAATCCCTTATGCTTGGTCTCTCACCTCCTTTAAAAAGGGGGGGGGGGGGGGAGAAGAAGAGGAATAATTATGACTTTATATAGCATTATAACAAGGCTTAAAAACCTAGGACCACTAGCATATGGAGAGCTATTGCTCAGTATACACAGAAATAGCCTTAACATTTCAAGAATTCCCCAAACAAAATCAGAAATGCAAGCAAGAGAAAGAGAATGGTTTTCATGAGTGAATTGTTTCCAAGCCTCGTAACACTTAAAGGTCTTTCAGGCTAAAAATAAGTAAATTAAGTAGAGGTGATTTGTAAATTAAATGGAAGAAATTTGTGGTGCCTAAGCACTCTACCCAAAACACATTCCCTCTCCCAAGTAAGCTGACAGCAGCCAGCCAGCCTGCTTGCATCTTCATAACCATCTCTCGACACTGATTTCTTCAGTAATAAAGAAATCAGCTTCCGCGTTCCCTCCCCAGCAATAAAAAGCACATCATTAAAGAAATACTTAAGCAACTTGAGGCACATAAACTGAATTAGTAACCAAGACAGACTTGTTCTCATTCTCTTCCTTAATTTGCTGAGGAATATATTGTAGTGGGTTTACATGGCAAGGTTTTGTTAGCAAGGGGCCATATGGGTGCCTTCTGTGAGATGAATCCAGAAAATGCCCCATGTTAGATAAGGGGCCTGCTGCTGGCCAGAGCCAAGCCAGTAAGTGATGTTGTTTGTGCTTCTTGGAGAACAGATTTAAGAAAGGACAAAAACAAACAAACAAAAACAATCTGCTGCACAACAGCAGCTGGGAGAGTGAGGAGTGAGAACCAGCCCTGCAGCCCCCAAGGGCAGTGCAGCAGGAGGGCAGGAGGTGCTCCAGGCACACAGCACAAGTTCCCCTGCGGCCTGTGGAGAGGCCCCTGGTGGAGCAGGCTGTCCCCCTGCAGCCCATGGGTCCCACACGGAGCAGATCTCCACGCTGCAGCCCGTGGAGGAGCCCCCGGTGGAGCAGGTGGATGTGGCCTGGAGGAGGCTGCGGCCCATGGAGAGCCCCCGCAGGAGCAGGCCCCGGGCCGGAGCTGCAGCCCGTGGAGAGGAGCCCACGCAGGAGCAGGGGGTCTGGGGGGAGCTGCCGCCCGTGGGGGACCCGTGCTGGAGCAGTTTGCTCCTGGGGGATGGACCCCGTGGTACGGAGCCGTGTGGGAGCAGTTCTTGAAGAGCTGCTGCCTGTGGGCAGCCCCCACAGGCTCAGTTCAGGAAGGACGGCATCCCGTGGGAGGGACCCCACGTGGAGCAGGGGCAGAGGAGATGCATCAGGGACTGACCGCAGCCCCCATTCCCTGTTCCCCTGTGCTGCTTGAGGGGAGGAGATGGAACAGGGTAGATGGGAGAGAAAGTGTTTTTGGTTTCTTTCCTTTGTTTTTCACTTCTCTAGCTTGTTAGTAATAGGTAGTAAGTTTCATTAGTCTCCCTACTCTGAGTCTATTTTGCCTGTCACACTAATTGCTGAGTGATCTCCCTGTCCTTATCTCAACACTTGAGCCCTTTGCACTGTATTTTCTCCACCTTTACCTTTGAGGAGGGGGTGTGAGAGCACAGCTGTAGGCTCAGCTGCCCACCTCAGTAAAGCCATCACATATGTGGAGGGATGGCCTTTCCATGTGACATCCAGTCACTGTACAGAAAAGGTTTAGCCTAGAAGCAAAGTGCACATTCAGAACTGAATTAGACACTACTCCACATACACTTGCAGACTCTGCCTTTGTTCACAGGGAGAAACCAGGTGGCCACTTGCCAAAAATAGTACGGGATATTAAATAACAGTTGTAGACAGCTTTTTGAATTTTGACTCCATACCTAAACAGCTGGTGTATGTCAAATGTTCTTCTACAGTGCAATAGCATGGTCTGTTTCGGTTGTAAGGAAGCATCAGCCTCAGAAGCGACTGTTTCTTTTCAGAATCTGATCCTGCTGTAACTCAGGAAACTCAGAGAGCCTGAGGTGAGGTGTGTTTCATCACTGCTGCTGACCACGTTTATTCCCCATGCCTTCCAAAGGACGTGGCTGGCTCTGTGCTGGAGCACCCAGAAATACAAAGCATGCTGGGCATGCACTAGAAGGGGAATGTGTGTCTGAAAACAGGATGGAATCAGTTTTCCCCATAAATGGGAGTATGGGAGAAGGAGACAGATAGGTCAGCTGAAATACTGCCAGAAGAAGGTTTCTACTGCCATTAATTTTCATTTTACAGCAAAAGCTATCTAAAACCATCTGGTATTACTAACATAGCCAATATGGACTTAAATAGTCTGAATATGGAAGATAAATGACTGACATCATCCATTGCATGCTGTGTGATTAAATAGTTCTCAAAGGTAAAGAAATTTATATGGTTACAGCAAAGTGAGAGTAGCTGCAAATCTGCCCTATTTCAGTTCAGACTAGAATCCAGTATGAAAAGTTGACTAACTTTATGTTACAGCCACATGTAGAAGCTGACTGTCATCTTGAGCTCGAATGGTCCAATCTGAGTGTCTAATAGTTTGTTCACATGGGTAAGAGAAAGATGGCAGTTGGTATAAAGTAGTCAAAGCCTGGATTTTCCAAAGTGGTTAACTGAAATGGTTAGCTTTATTGAACACGACCAAGAACAGAAGTCCAAGAGATCCCTTTTCCCACCCCTACTGAGTTAAATCCTCCAGCAAATGTTAGTCTGGCTTCTTTGCCATTTTAGAATACTAATTTCAGAATTTGTATTCCTTTAAGTGTTGCGGACTTCAAGGAGCATGAGAAGACAAGTATCTCCTTACATAGGATGCAAAAAAGCCCCAAAATATGGACACAAGTAGCCATGCATGTAAAGATAGATGGCCAGTTTAGTCTGATAACAAGTGAAATTGTGCTACGCTAGCTATAGTTTCTGCTATGCTGAGAGGTATTGATAAGTCTGTATAACAAATTTGTTCCTATGCAGAATGAATTGTGCCACCATTCACAGTGCTGGTAAAAAAAAAAAAAAGTTGTGATGAATGAAGAATTATCTTTAAGTCATTAAAGAAGTGCAATGTCACAGAACTCAATATTACCGTTTTTCCTGTAATTATCAAAGATAAGCCCTAAGAAGTCTTGGCTGAATTAAAATATGAACTCACAGCAGTTAGTTTTTAAAGCTTGCATATACTTGCTTTTAAGGATGATACATTATTTCAAGTTGAAAGGTCTCTCTGGAGGTCATCCAACTACCCAGGAAAGAGGAGGTACAACTAAATCAGTTTTGGCAAGACTTTGTCCATTTTGCAGATTCAACAACCTATTACAATGCTGGACCACACAAGAAAGAAAGTCTGTATGTTTAATCATAATTTCTCCTGTTGCAGCTTCTGTCTACTTTCTCATATTATCACTGCACAGTTACTAGTCTGATTCTGTCTTTTCTATTTCCTCCCACTAATTAGCTAGACACAAGTGGTACCAAGAGTATTCTGTCAAAATTCCCCTGGAAGTCTGGAATTATTTTAGCAGCTTTTTAATAGTCATCATACCCCAAATACAGCCTTCAAATAATGCTAGCTGCACAGAACTTCCTGTCTGTTTAAAGAGGAAACACTGAGGTACAGTGGTAAGAAGGTAGGAGAGGAAGCTGTAAGAAAATGGAGAAGCTCAACTTGATGTTTCTAGGTCTCCCTCCCACATTTCTTTTACATCCTCTGAGCCTCAGCAAAAGAACAGAGCCGAGCAGGGGATTACTTCCTCATCCTTTCTCCCCAGGAGGGAACTCCTGCATCACCTGGCAGACGTTTTTGTCTTTCACCTTGCCATGGACAGTACTTTACAGCACAATAATCTCTGCAGAAGAACACAAGTAATTCCACTGTTTGAGACCTCTCCTGAATTTAAAAGGTTGTGGCTATATGGTGAGCAAGTTGTCATTAGCACACTTGAATAACTAACAGTGGGGCACAAACCAGACCTAAATAATCTTTCCTATCCTTTTTGCAGCTTTCTCCTCTGCCCTTGAACATTCCAAGAACAGAATCAAAGAGAATTCTCCTAAAGCCATTCTTGAGTTTACTGTTAAATCCCAAGGCTCATCTCGTCTGAAGATTACCCAGCTATTAACTCATTCAGTTGTTAGTGGGGCCATATAAGATGGTGTTTCCCATCTCCAATACAGACTTGGAAAAATAAATAAATAAAAACAAACTGTACAGCACAACAGGAGAGATTTCTAACAGAGTCTAACGTAGCTTAGAAACTTTCAAACAAAGTCAAGGTTAAAGCCAAGCATTGGAATGGGAGGGAAAGACAGTGAGAACAAAACCACATTAAAATGCAGTCTTGGGTTGTGCATGTTTTTTATTGCTGAAAACTGATCTTGCATTTGTGTAACCCATACCTGCAGATATCTTCTCTGGTTGGGAAACACAACAAATTGGAATTTGAAATAGGTTACAGCATTTAACAGCTCTTCTCTTTTTAAAGTTTATTTCTCATAATTCCAGAATGGTAAGGATAAAACAAATATGCTTTTATGAGAGAGCATTGTCCAAATATGACTTTTAAGAGCACTGTATGAGAACAGAGGGGGAAAAAAATAGTGAAGAGAAATATCCCATGGACCCTTCTATATTTGTTATTTCTTAACTTGCCTAATTTTATTTGATGGCAAGTCTGTTCTAGTTATTATTATTTTTAATACGTATTTAGATCTAGGGAAAAGTTGACCAGGATTATGATGCAGAAGCTCTTGTAAGGAAGTCTATTTGCACAGAAAGAAGGATGCCAAGAAGTGTCTGCATCCAAGAAAAACATTTGAAAGATACTCTGAGAAGAACAAACAGAAGTGTAAATCAAGAAGCTACAACAGACTACAACAGTATACAAGTACTAAGATTTTTTTTATTGTGATGTGTTTAGCTGAATATCAAACAGTTCAGAGTATAAATATTTAAGACACTGCTACAGTCTACTGTCAAAAGACTAACAGCTACTAAAGATCTCAAGTAGATAGAAAATAAGTGGTGTTTATTCATAAAGTCCTGTATTGTGCTAAGCTTGAGTGCAGTTGACAGGCACTGTAACACTGTCTACAAATCCCCAGTAAGCACCATTCCTCACCCAGTGCTGCTGAGCAAACTCAGTTACTGTCCTTCCTCTGCTGCTCAGCCCTATGCCTCTTGGAAGGACTGGGCTTCAGAGCATGGATCACTAGAAAAAGCTAATCCACTACAAGAACGCAGGTCACCACCACCTGTTACTTCCAGCCTTACATAGCTTAGTGGCTTATGATAACCTCCAGAACAAGAAATGTTGAGTACCTTAAAGCTCCCCACAAATAACTTCTTGTAATAGATGGTTTTGTAATTACGTCTCCCAGGTTCAAAGCCTCTTCTGATTTAGGCTGCAGAGATTATCTCTCATCTTGCTTAGAAGAAGGGGTAATAATTGAAAAACTCAAGTGTTTGTTTTCATGTTACATGTGTATTTTGCTCCAAAATCAGTGCTCTTGCCCAGCTGCATCTTCTAATATTAGGTTTTCAAAAGCAGACCTGCAAATCTACCCCAGCTCAAGCCAATGCTTTCAGAAGCAGAAGCTAGATAGCCTCAAACTGAAAACAAGGCACAAAGGGAGAGGTAAGCTTAAAAACAAACAGACCAGAGATGTAAATATAAACATGTCTATTTAAAAATATATCTTACTGTATAAGTGTTATACTTCATAATGTGCATTTCCCATCCACCCCATGACACCTGTGAACTTTGTATTTGTTAGTAAGAAATCATTAATTTGCAGAACACTTTCATTACATTTCCTTGAGGTGAACAGAATGCATTTTTAGCCACTTTTAGCAATAAAAAATGTTCATGGTTACTACTTGCATTATTGTTTTACCTAGAGAAAATATTTTTTTTTCCAGGAACACTTGCAGAAACAGCTCGTTATGCCTTCAATGACAGAATGTCATAGTTTAAAGCATGCTAGTTTTCCATCTCACCACTTATACTTGGCTTGTGATTATGCCAGGCAAAGAAGTTTTACCTGATCCTACAAGTCAGGCAGTCCTGCATCCAAATTGTTCCTTGGCTTGCTCTCCAGGCATTTCATGGTATTTTACGGTCAAACACCTGGGGAGTACTCTCACCACAGGGAAAAAAAAAGTCAAAGGTTTAATTTAACCTTGCTGTCTTTGTTATTTTTATGTCAGTCCTGGATATCAGCTTGGCAAAGGCGTGCATTTATACAGGTATTCCAGGCAACAATTCATATCAACACAATATTGACACTTTTCCCTGCCAAGTTTGAGGGTGAAAAAAAAAACGCATAAGAAAACCACAACAGGAAGTACTTGCTCCATTTTTTTGTTAAACAAACTTAACCAGTTCTTCTCACATCTCCATACTTGCTTTCATACTTCTCCTCATAGGCAAATAGGTTCATATGTGGATTTTTTTTCCCCCTTGATTTTACTACACTTAAGAAACAGTGAAAAAAGCTCTTGTATCATGGGTTTCCACAGCAGTAACACCAAAACAAACAGTGATGTCAGCAGGAAGTGTAACTCAACAGATATTACTAAATCATGCTTTGCAGAAGATGACAAAGTTGACTTTGCTCCTATGCGTACTTAACTCATTCATGTATCAGAGAGCATTACAGATGTTTACTTAGTGATGTCTACAGAATTCTGTTTGGTTTTCCACAATAACAGAACAAACAGTCTCACACACATAGTGAACTACACAGACATACCACACTTGGGAACAGTTGCACCTCTTCCCCTGAACTCCTTAGCCCCCTTTCCATAACAGAGTTCTTTCTACAAAGCAAGCATTATACCATGAAAGCTTATACAGAACAGACTCCATGACAGATTCTTATTCTGCCCAGTAAAGCATGAGACCATGCTGCCAGCAGGACTGTGACCTACTGATTCATTTTAAGAAGTTCACTGAGGTGAAAGACAGGGCAAAAATCCACACTAGCCGAACTCTGTTCTAACAGGGTCTCTAAGAAAGCATTAAATCTTCATTTTCCCTATACCCCCTAAAGTGAAGTTCAAGAACACAGTGTATATTGTATTTGGGAGAAATAGTGGTCTGTTTGCTGCACAAGTACTTTCCAAGCTACAGCTACTGTTCTCAGGCTTCAACTCTGTTGTACAAAGTTATCTTCATGCTCCTAAAAACAAAACAACAAATTCAGTTCATTCCAAGGAAAAGAAAGTTAGCCTGAAACTCCTTCATCTTTAGAGCGTAATAGTAAGGAATTGGACAGTGTTTACATCATAGCTAAAAAAGTTGCCATCCAACTGTGCTTTTCCTACATTATTCACTGCTAGATGTATGCCAGAGTTCTTATTTTGTGTCTAAGAAGCATGGCAACCAGACTGCTTCCAAAACTTACATATGTATACCCACATGTAGGGACTAATATGTTCTCCATATATTCTCTGTCCCGAAAATTCAACCCAAAATTTTTTTTTTCCTGACTGTGGTTGTCCAGAACCCAGGATTCATACCAAAGAGCCATCAGTCTACACGGCAGACTTGCCTCCTCCAGCCACTTGTGAAGACAGTAAGCGGAGTTTTACAGCACAAAGAAGAAACTAAACCGAAGAAGTTAAATTAGAAGTCTGAGCTCAAGCAATCCAATCTCCAGCCAAACACTTAAGCAAGGTATGTTACACATGACTGCTGTTTTTCCTCTCACATGACAGCAAAAATATAATTTATTTACGGATAAAACAATAGGTTTGAAAGTGTGGTAGGTGAGGCAGTAGTTCCTCCTGCAGGACAGGTAAGTTGTTCCAGGTCTATTGCTCTGCTGGAGGGGAAGCAATGCCTGCCAGGTCAACTGCACTAGATTTTTTAATCAGGAAAAAAATAGAAATCTGATGTGAACACTGAAAATAGACTCTGAGATACTTTTCTAAGTGTGAGTTTTTTTGTACAATCCCAGACACCTAGATATAGCTACACTATTCACAAAGCTGCACATTTTTCTCCAGTACATTAAGAACCCCTTGAAAGCCAACAGCAGTTGTCCGAAGAGCCAGAGTAGAAGCACACAGCTGAAAATTGGACTCAAGGACTACTGACACTTGAAAAAATCTTAGAAGTGTCACCTTGGAAACTTCATCTGGAAGTTTTCTAGAAGCAGAAAGAGTCCATTATATTACCCAGTTATAATGGAACAGTTGTGGGTGGGGGAAGAAGCTGTCTTGTTACAGAATCAGCTGGGTGTTTGAGCCTCCACACCACACCCTCCTTCACTGGGCACTCAGTTCCCTTTGTTCAGCTGAATCCATGAGTTATTGAACAGCCTGCTTCTACATTCCGATTTTTGAGTTTGGGGAGTAATGGAGCAGCAATGCATTTAGTAACAGTGAGGCAATTCCTGCTTTCCTCTGTTCAGTCTTAGAAACTCCTGCCCACCAGGAATTTATTAGTTTTTTTTTTCCCCCTTCAGATTTTATAAAAGAACTCAAGTTATTTCTCTCCACGGTGCAGTGCAGAAGGATGGAGGTAGGAACTCTGACCTGTGGTTAATCCTCTGCTGGAGGTGGACACAGAAATCTGATGAGGCCATCTCTACCTCAAGAGAGGCTTCTCTCAGAGTGGCTTTCATAAACTTGACTGAAAGCTTCCCAAAATACTCTCCCACCTTCCAAGAAAGATGGAAGTTGGCAGAAAACAGGAGAGAAGTAAAAGTTAAGGAAACAAACAGGGATAGAATGGAGATTAGGAGATGTAGACTGAAGACATGCAGCTAATGCATAGTTGATGTGACGTATTATTTCATTTCAGCATACAAAATCTGAAGAAACTCTGATTAAGTAAATATCACTAATAAACAAAAAAAGGATTTATTACAGAACATAACTTTACACTGGAAAGCTTCCTTGTTCATCTTGATGCTGACACAGATCATTGTCTATTCTTTTGGAAAATGTGCTTTACCTACATTATAAAGGGAAAAAACTTGATAAGGAGAGGTGAACATGGGAGAAAGTACAAAGAATAAAAGTGGTTTTCTGAACATGTTTTATAGAAATTAAGCAAACACGAAGGTCTTTATTAATGCTGCTAAAAGATGTTTTATGATGTAAAGCTGAATAGAAAATAATTCATATTTTCTATAAACAGAGCTATGCTCGTTTCTTTTATTGCACCAGCTTCTACATCTGTTTAGGTGCATTCAGAAAGTCTTTGAAGTTGATGAAAGAATGAAGGACAAATGAAGAAAAGTAAGACAAGAGCAGTCAAGTAGACTTTCAACACAAGACTGTCCAATAATTACACTGCAATTTAAAGCATACTTTCACCTGCTGTAAGTTTATTCAACCCAGGATTCTATTATCAGCAGAACTTTATTGATACTTCACACCACCTATTTACTTTCACTTGAGATTGAGAAATTCTGAATAGGAATGCTGCATCTTCCACAAGTACGCACCTCTCCTGGAGTTCAAATAACTCTCAGTGAACAAGCTCTGTCATGCCATCGCTCAGAGAAAGCTGTAACTCAAGGCTAACCTTCTTCAGCAGGGTTCAACCCTGAGGTAACTGATAGCCTTCCATGCCGTACAGCTACTCTGGTATCTGAGCCAGTTCCTAGTTTCTAAGTTGGAACAACCATACAGGTATATATGAAGGAGCATATGCACACTTAAAGTTACTACACTTTAACATAACTTGGAAACAAAGTCATGCACATCAATAAACTGTGTATTTCAGAAGACTAATTTTCATATACCCACAAGGGTATATGACAATTGTACCCACAAGGGTATATTTCACATACCCACAAGGGTATATGACAATTATACCCACAAGGGTATATTTCACATACCCACGAGGGTATATGAAAATTATACCCACAAGGGTATATGTGGGTATATTTCATATACCCACAAGGGTATATGAAAGGGTACAGATTTAATCCACGTACAAGGCTCCTTCTACTTTCACAGCCTCTGTTACAAAACTTTGCTAAAGTGCTTCTTACAAAATAACTGTTTTTACTTCATTTATTACAATTAATTCGCAGCAGCACACGAAGCAAAGACTCAGAGGCGTGCCCTGATGAGCTCAGTGCTACACTGGGGGTTTTAAATAGCGAGTTTTGGAACAAGACCTGGTACAACTGGATTATATGGCAGTTTCTGCTACTTACCCTTCACCGTTTGCCGGTTTGCCTCCAAACCAACTACTCAATACCTCTCAGAACAGCACAAAGAAGGTAAAGAGCCACCCCACTTCCTACGCGGAGGGCTGGCGATGCTCATCAGTGACACACCAGCTCGGAAGTTAGCTCCGGGGACCAGCACTGCGGGCACACCCCCCAGGTCGGGCACGTCCCCACGTCCCCAGACCCCCCCCCAGCAGCCCTGGGGACCCCCATTTACCTGCGGATCCCTCCCCTTGCCCTCAACCGGAGGCGGGCGGCCACGGGGCGCGACCCCCGCCCGGTCCCCGCCCTTACCTTCTTCACTTTGCTCTCCAAGTCCATGCCGCTGCCGCCGCCGCCGCCGCCTGGCCGGACACCGCTGCGCCTGTCGCGATACCGAGGCTGTCGCGACGCCGCCGCCCCACACACCCCGCAGGCGCCGCCGCCGCGCTCCGAACTTCCGCTGTGCCCTGCGGCAGCCGCTGCCTCCGAACAAAGGCAGCGCGGCAGCCAATCCCCGCCCGCCCCGCCGGGCCGACGGCCAATCGGGAGCCCCGCCCCGACAAGCCCCGCCCCGCCCGGAGGCCGGCCCCAGGCCCGGCTGCGGAGGCTGGGGAGGGCAGGGGGGAGGCTGGGGGCGAGGGGAGGCCCCGGGGGCCTGGGGGCTGTGGTGCGGGCCGTAGAGGGGGGGAAGATAAATTAATATGGGGTTGGGAGGAGGAAGGAGGGAGGGAGGAGAGGGTGAGCCTCGTGGAGGACGCTGCCATGTGCCCAGCAGCTGCCAGCCTCCGTTGCACGCCTGTGTAGAAGGGGATGGGGTTTCTCCCTGCTGCCACGGGGCCCACAAGTCATGCAGAACAGTTTCACAGAACCCTACAACAGTTGAGGTGGAAAAGACCTCAAAGATCATCCAGTCCTACCTGCAACCCAACACTGCCAAGTTCACCACTTTATTCCACCTGAATCCACTGAACAGATTTTGGCTCTCCAGGACCCGGTCTCATTGTGTGTCACTGCACATTTTATAGGACTGACTTTTGTCCAGTCATTGAACTGAGAAACATTTTTTTTTCTCCTGTTGGCTGTGGATGACTGTTCTGAAAAAAATGTAGACTTTGACCCCAGTCTTCAAATTCATATGTGCATGATCAATCCTGGCACGTAACTGCAAATAGAAAATATAATTTATATATAAGGTGTATATAATATAAAGTGACAGAATAATTACTAATATGCAAGATTGATTACTTCCATAAATATACCCTTCTTTCATATGCCTTTTGATCTTCGTGAAAAATAGCAAACATTCATACAGACTTTATAACTACCCTTGCAAGTGGTCATGAATAATTTGGTAGATTATTTAGTCAGTCATCTGAAGTCTAATCTTCTCTCTCCACACATATCAATGTTTCTCAAGTCTTTGGCCCTTTTTTTTTTTTTCTTCTCTCCTAGAGGCCAAATATAGTTCTCTTTCAGTGTTTAATTTTTCCGTGTGTCATTACTTGTTGAAAGATGACTGTTACAAAGGGAAAATGAGACTACGCCTGTTTGCTGTCTGTTAACAGGTAAAAGCAAAATTCTGTTTGACTTTTCTGCTGGAATGGGCATTGTGGTGCATGGATTCCTACCAAAGAATCCATGCAACAGACTTTGACCAAGAAGTTCAATAGAAAACTGAGAGGATGGTCTCAAGCCATAATATTAGGGAAAAAAAAAAAAAAAAGAGAGGATGGAGGCCATCAGGTGGTACTGTTGTGCTCAGTGTGTTTCTGTTCAGAAGAGGTGGATAAGGGTTGTTGTGTGAATTTTGTTAGGTTTTGAAATTTTGTTTTTCATTTCTTGCTCTCATTCGTCCTGCTCATTCTGGGGTGAAAGGCAAGGGGGAAGTTAGAGTGCCTGAAATGCTGGTAAGCCTGAGATGAATATGGTTTGAATGCCATCCGTACTCCTAACTTCCTCAGACCGAGATCAAAGGACTGAGCAGGAGATCATGCCTGTGCAGTGACTGCACTGATGAATGATCTAAGGTAATAGTGAAAAACGCCAGAAGGACTTGCTAAGCACTTTTGTGCTAAGCAGAGGAATGAAAGTCTCATAGTCCTCTTTTCATATGGGAATATATGTAGAAGCACATTTTCATTTGAGGAAGCTAAAAAAACAAAACAAAATAAAATCTTGTATGATTTAACTGTATTTTTTTCTCCTTTCCTTTCTCCCCTCCTCCCCCCTCAGTATTAACTTTCCCACAATAACGTTCATGGAGACAACAGACAGAAGCTGGGAAAAAGCTGATAATTCTACCATACATGCTTTGAGGAACACAGAGTAAGGAAAGTGGACAATTTATCTGACTGTCTTCTTGTTTTTACAATTTTGTTTGCAGATGCTGTGATGTTAAATGCATTTGGAATAGCTATATATCTTCGAACATTAGATTGGTAGATTATATAGATGATGTATAAATTCATCCTTGAATGAGAGGAAGGACGATATCATAATAACTTAGCAATGCTTAATATTTGTTTCTAGGAAAGCTGTTATTTCATAAACAGTTCTTTTGTTTAAACCTTGAAGCAAATGTAACAGACTAGCTTCCAGCTAAATTCTTCTAGTTGCACTGTTTACTCAGTGCTTCAGGCATTATAACTGATGACACTGTGTGCTTTTAAGATTTTTTTGTAAGTATAATCTTAAGTGTAATATAAATATAGGAGTCTGTCTTGCCTCAAAGTGGCTTAATACACTAATTTAGTTTTCAAAAAACATTTCAGCTTGAGAAAGGGATAACATTTACCTTTTTGTATCCATTTGAATAAAACAAGGGAAAGTTATGTGTAATGCCTTGGGGTAGATCCAAAAAAAAACCACAACTAGAATGGCATTTGGGTGTCTAAATCAAAAGTTGCAAGTCTCTCCCCCCTGACTGTCTGCTTCCCAGCTAAGCACATTCTTAGTTCTCCATTTCATGTTAATTGTTTTACTTGTTGCTTACCTACATTTGAGATTCTCTGAATATTAATAGTGATTGGATAACTTGATATGTCATACGTAGTCTGCTCAAGATCTACAGACAAACTTTCATTATATTTAATGTGTTAGAGAGGCTTAATCTTTTAGGAAGTCTCAGACAATGTATGAAACAAAAGACAGATTGAAGATCCTCACAAAATGCAGTAACAGCTATGGCTTTCTTTAAAGAGTGAGAAAAGCGTCTGCCCCACTTCTTCTGTACTGACCTGGTAGATAGTGAACCTGCCCCCAAGTTACAGTATGAAGTTGTCAGCTTTCTTCAACCTGGTAGGGATTCAAATTGCAGACTCCATCTGTTAGGACAGTAGTCTAGCTACCAGACTTTGGCTAGTTAGATGAAGTGTATTGATATAGAAGTAGATAATGAAGTAGTGCCATCGTATAGAAGAGAAGCAGTCCACTGAATTAGTGAAATAGTAGTATATTTCTCTAAGTTAGTGGGTATGCAGTTATACAGAGCTAGTTCTGCAGAGCTAGTTCTGCAGGAGAGAAGGACTTACTATCCAAAGAACCCTTAACATGGGCTACAGTCATGCTCTTTCTTGTTCTCCTTGTCTCTGCCTGTGATTCTTCAGTTCTTGAAACAGTGGCAAAACAAAATGATAGCAAACACGCTGTAGCTTCATGATCATGACACTTGCTGGAAAAGACATAGACTTCTTCAGTAAGAAGAGGAACTTAAACCTGGATCTTCCACTTCATAGACAATGTTAGAGGCAGGAAGAGAAGGGGAGGGGAGAAAACAGTAAAAGAAAAATCTCTTTTAAAAGGAAAGAATTAACTGTACTTTGTTCTTTGAAAAAACTAGGGTAGGAGGAGGAGGTTACCATCTCTATTTCCCAACAAGCAGAGATGTTTCTACCAAGTATAGGTGGTTTAGATAAATTGGGAGGCAGCTGCTTACTGACAGATTCCTTTCTTGCTTGCTGCACTTTATAGTTTTCAGTCTGTTTTGGGTTATGGAACTGCTCCATGACCTCTATGTACTTTAGGTACCCTAGCACAGAAACAAGGCACTATAGTGCATATCCTTTAGGCTTCTAAAATCCTTTACTGGATATAACTCAGGAATTATGTAGTGGAGAATGGAGCTAAGTCTTTAATCCAACTCTGCTCTTTAGTCCCAGTCACAAAATCAGTAATTGCAAACATGCCAATGTGAAGAAGGTTCCCGTGTTAATAAATCTCTAATCGAAGTAAATCTACTTAGACAAAAAAATCCCAACAATTTACTCAAAATATATCATAAATTATGATATAAATAAATTATAAATCCAGTGTCAGAAAACTACTAAGTAAGGAGTTGAAACTGGCAAGGGATGTCAAAAGCAACTGGTTGGGTATGCAAAACACTGAGATACTGAACGTTGCCTTTGCCTCAGTCTTTACTATTAAGACAAGACTTTGGAAATCCCAAGGTCTAGAAACCAGTGTGAGAAAGGAAGATGTACCCTTGGTGGCAGAGGATCAGGTCAGGGAATACTTAAGGAAACTGGACATAAGTCCACAAGCCCTGATCGGTTGAATCCATGAGTGCTGAGGGCATTGGCAGATGTCATTGTGAGGCCACGCTCAATAATCCCTGAGCAACCATTGAAACTGGGAGAGGTGCCCAAAAACTGGAGGAGAGCAAATATCACTCCTGTCTTCAAAAAGAGCAAGAAGGAGGACCCAGGCAACTACAGGCCAGTCAGCCTCACTTCCATCCCAAGGAAGGTGATGGAGCAGCTGAACCTGGAAAACATTTCCAGGCACATGAAATACAAGAAGGTGATTGGTAGTCAGCATGGATTCACCATGGGGAAGTCATGCTTGACCAGCCTGATAATCAACAACGAGATGACTGGCTTGGCAGGTGAGAGCAGTAGATCTTGTCTACGTAGACTTCAGTAAGGCTTTCAACTCTGTATCCCGTAAGATACTTGTAGAGAAGCTGTTGGATTATGGGCTGGATGAGCAGTCAGTGAGGTGGACTGAAAACTGGCTGAACAGCTGAGCCTTGTAGTGATCCTTACCAGAAGATCATTCATTGAACGTGAAGGAGTTAGTGATCCACGTAACAGTTAACCTGAGTAGGCCCAGGCTGTGCTGTGCCATGCTGCATGTACATGCTGTGTGACCTTCAATCCTGCACTGCTCGGGGCTCCCGGCATCAAAAAGGATATAAGATTGTTTATGTTATTCTCTTTTTCTAGTGTTAGCCATAAAAAATGTGAGTTTAAGTGATACTTTACAGAATCTGAGTGTCTTTCTTACACGGATCATAATGGACCAGCACCTCCTGTTGTAAAACAGGCCCAGAAAGTGCTGATGAGTGGAATGAAGTCTAGTTGGAGACAGGATACCTCAGGGGTCAATACTGGGTCTAATCCTGTTCATCAGATTCAGTAATGGATGATGGGGCAGAGTTTACCCTCAGCTAGTCTGCAGATGACAGAAAACTGTGTGGAGTGGCTGATATACCAGAGGGTTGTGCTGCCGTGCAGAGCAACCTCGACAGGCTGGAGAAATGGTCTGACAAGAACCTCATGAAGTTTAACAAGGGGAAGTGCAAAGTCCTGCGCCTGGGAGGAGCAACCCCAGGCACTAGTACATGCTGGGGGCCACTCAGCTGGAAAGTGACTTTGCAGAAAAAGACCTGGGACTCCTGGTGAATGCCAAGTTGAGCATGAGCCAGCAGTGTGCCTTTGCCTCAAAGAAAGCTAATGGTATCTGGGCTGCATTAGAAGGTATATTGCCAGCAGGTTGAGAGAGGTGATCCTTCCTGTCCTCAGCACTGGTGAGGCCACACCTGGAATACTGTGTCTAGTTTTGGGCTCCTCAATATAAGAGAGGTATGGACATACTGAAGAGAGTCCAATGAAGGGCCACAAAAATGATCAAGGGACTGTAGCACCTCACCTTTGAGGAAGGGCTGAGAGAGTTGGGGATCCAGCCTGGAGAAGGGAAGGTTCAGGGGGAATTTCATCAATGTTTATAAATACTTGAAGGGACAGTGTAAGAAAGATGGAGTCAGGTTCTTTTCCATGGTGCCAGTATCACAACAAGAGGCAGTGAGCACAAACAAACACAGGAGTTTCCATCACATATTAGGAAACACTTTTTTTCTGTGCAGGTGATGGAGCACTATCGTGAGTTGCCCAGAGAGGTTGTGAACTTTCCCTACTTGGAGATATTCAAAAGCCATCTGGACATGATTCTGGGTAATGTGCTCCAGGTGACCTTTCTTAAGCAGAAGGGTTGGACCAGGTAGCCCCCAGAGGCCCCTTCCAGCCTCAAGTATTCTGTGATTCTGTGGTTTGATTTTTGACAGTGCTGAGAAGTGTTATCTGTCTCATCTAAAGATGAGAAGAAATAGCAGAAAGGAATTCTGTTATTGTAGTTGCTTCTATAGTTTCCTTATTATGATTCCTGATAGATTCTAATATTTCACTTTGATCTGGAACAGCTGTCTAGACACCTATGTTTTCCATCTGCAGAGTGATCCAAAAATATTGATGTTTGTCTTGAAGTTATGTTGATTCTATCTCCATCAATTTCTTTAACCCTTTACAGTTGTTTAAAATATGTCAAAGATCTCTTAACATTCAGTAGAAAAACTTGGAAACGAGAATTAGGCAGAATTTTTCTGCCAAACATTTTTTCTCCGGAAGAACAGGCCTTTTCTTTGAAATCAAAACTTTCTACAGGGATAAAACAAATAAAACACTAGGAGTGGAATTTCTGATCATAGTGAGAAAACACAGGAAGAAAATTTCTGTTTTACCTATGATTGAGTTATTTACATGAGTTACAAAGGACCAATATCTGATCCTGCTCTGGCTGGCTCAGACTAGAAGAATGTAACCATGGTGAATGCTTTGACTGTGGGGGTAGTTAGTTCAGTAAAGGGCAAAGGATGCTTCTGTCAAATTTCTCACTTTGAACATTTTTGGTTTCATTTCAGTGCAATGCCAGAAAATTTTTAATCTCTCTCTCTCTCTCAAAACAACAACAACAAAAGGATAGGAAATAATTTCCTGTACAGCTCTACCAACAAAATAATATTATGAGTACTTGTTTGGCTCCTTTCCCTTGCAACAGAACTCCAGCAAATGTTCTGCAGTTCTCAGATTTTCCATTAGTAATAATTTACATAAAGATTGTATATAATGTCTAAAAAGGGATAACATAACTACCAGCTGGATAGAAACATAGTGACTCTTTTGCTATAATGTATATTTAATAATTTCAGCGGAGGCTTGCAGAGATTGCTAACACTATTGAAAGCAAGTAGTTACGGTATATGACATCATGCTTTTATGGCTACAAATGCCAAGGAACATTAATAGGTAATTGAATTCTTTATGTATCCATTCATAATTACAGTCTGTTATGATACTTGCCACCCACATCTGAGAGAAGCAAGCCTGTTAAGACTCAGGAAACAGGCAATGGGCATCAGCTTTCCTGCATACCAGGCTCCTTTTATAGACATAGAAAAACCTTCAGGCTTGGCTCTGCAAGCAGAAGTTTTTCTCTTAAGTAGTTGGAGGTTGCCATTAGGGTTGTGTATCGCCAAACTGCCGCTTTGATAGATCAGATGCTCTTGCTTTTTCTGACACTGATTAAAACCACTCTTAGATTAACAAAAATGGTACCCATTTGAGACCTTACCCATTTGAGATCTTATACAGTAACTTACAGCTTGTCAAAAGACTAGTCTCAGTAGGAATGATTTCTGGTTTCTGATGATATGTATGGTGCACAGCAAGAAAAATTAAAGTTAGGACAATAATCTAAAATTACAGGAAGCAGACTCTCTCCTTTGACTTGCTGCTTCTCTCTCTCTTTTTCTCTCTCTTTTCCAGTCCTGGAGAACTGTGCGAAACACTTGAATCCTTTTTCCAACTTAAGTGGTGTCATATGATAATATGTTTGCTATTGGTCTAGCACTTGCTACCTCTATTTAAAAACAAGTTTAGTCTCACTAATCCATTTGATGGGAATGCCAGTTAAGATTCATAATTCTTCGGTGGAGAGCATTTCCCCATGTAATTCTAATGACTTCAAATGGTGTATCAGTTAACATGCAGTTAACAACAGTGTGTTTTGGGGAGAAAAAAAATATTTTCATGTGTTTACAAAGAAAATTCGGTAAAGATACATATGTAGCTGAGGAACGATTAGAGAGGAAACTGATCATATCTGACAGCCAATTCTGACTAAAACAGTAGTTCCATTTCCTACCTTTTCCGCCCCCTCTGCACAGTCTCATGACCTTCCTTGTAGCACCTCTGGTACTTTGCTGATTCCTTGGGTAGCCAGTTCAAATCACTAAAACAGGATAAATGTATTCAATGGATCAAGCATCTGGTTCTAATGAACAGTGGAGGTACTGCTGTCTCAAAGATATTGGATGGAACATGATGCTGAAATGCTGAAAAAAGCAGAAGTTGTTGAAATTATATCTCACTTTGTGTTTTCACTTCTTCATTGCCCATATGGTGTATTTCTTTTTTTCTGTATGAAGGGAAGGCATGAAAAATTGCAGCACAATTTCTGACAGCTGTTTTATATATCAGCTGTATTCCTTTACTGGTAAAGAGTAAAGGATTCACAAGACATTAATAAAAAGAAACAGTACAAACAATACGGTTCATCAGATTAGAGCTTTTCATATATTTTCATTCTATTTTTTTCCACGTCTGTTTTCTCTTACCCTTTGCTGCTATGTTATTAGGTTTACATCTTCCTCCCATTCCCTTATATGGAGTGACTGGTGTCTTAGTTTACCTTTCTCATCCATGTTTTGCCTTCCTTTCTCAAAAAAAAGGTATTTTAATATTGCTTGATAGCATCTTGTATTTATCTGTTACTAAGGGAATATATACAAAAAGGAACACAGGGAAAGAAAGTCAGCAGTCAGTGTGCCCGTGTACATGTCTACTTCCCTATGTTTTTCCTTTCCTTTCTTTCTTTGTGCATTTTTCCATGAATGACAAATTATAGTACCAATAGCCAAGGCTATCCAACACTTTCTGGTACAGAGTCTATTTTCAGTATCTTGTAACTTTGTCAGACATCAACTTTGCCATATTTGAGATGAAAGCTTCTCTGCCTCACATCCTACCCAGGACATGTCTTTTATTTGTTTATTGTCATTTCTTTTTTGTTTGATTTGCTTGTGGAGGTGGAACAATAGAGAGGAGAGAGAAATGGATTTATTGTTAATGCCAGATAATTCAGGTGTTTCCTAAAACATGAATTGTGGAGAATATTTTGTCGTCTTTTGTTAGAGTTAAAAACTCTTGCCCCTGCTTCACTGGAAATTTTACTGACAGATAAAGGCCCCTTTTGGAGGCATTTTGAATAGAAGTTAATGGCTATATTCAGCAACCAAGTGAAGTGGATGTGCTAATCTCCTCTTAGATAGTCTCGTGGTTAGGGCATCCAACTGTGGAAGTATGGGAGATCCTTGTCTAGTACTTTGTCTTTTTATACTGACTCTCCCACAAAACTCCTTAACCTATAAAGTAAGGAATCATCCTGTCTCACCAAGTATGTACTTAAAATACTCTGAACTGAGCAGAACAGCTTTGATAAAAACCATACCTTTATTTAGATATATCCCTTTTTGTGCAAAATCCCTGCTGTGAAGTACTAGCGCCTGGTTCTGGATAATTATCCATTCCGTTTAAGGTAGGATAGATGCAAGTGTAGCCACATTTAGAACCTATGAACTGGGCAACTTCTATATCCCAGGCATCTTTATTGTGCAGTCGATGATAATGGTGGGGAAGAAAAATGTATCCTTCTGTGCTGTTTTTTTTTTTTTTAAACTGTCCCTTGTAAATATGTGTCATGTCACCTGTCCCCCCTCCCCTTCTTTTTTGATATTGTATTTAAATTAATAAAACCTATTTTTCAAGTTCAGCCCAACTTCACAAATGCAATCGGGTCAAGTAAAACTGCATTTGTGCTAAGTAAATTATTCTCCCAGAACTGCAGCAAACTATAAACCTTTTGTTTCTAATCTTTGCAAGAAATATGTGATTTTTTGCATAAAGTAAGTCTGGGTTGTCTTTTTTCATATTTTGTAAAGAATAGGTGAATTCGATTATAACTTGGACATATTATAATATAGTAACCAATTGTGTCCACAAAAACTTGTCAGAATTTGGTAGCTCAGTTTGAAACTTTGTCACTACCATTTAGCTCAGGATTCACTCACTTTAGGCTCAATAAACTGGAATGGTTTCATGACTCTAAATGACATTTTGGAGATAAACATTTCAGAAAAAAAAAAAAAAAACGACTCAGTTAAAGTTCCTTAAATCTTACTGATTCTTACTGATTTTTTTTTTTAATCTGAAGCTTCTGTATTTCACTATTCATGTGTAAAATGAGAAAAATAACTCTTCCTTAGCCCATACAACATTTGAAAAAAAAATCATTTGAGAATCCAAGAGCTTCATATACAGTAAAGTGGTGACTTCATAAGTACCACTTATTTCATATTTTTCCACTTGTTTCATATTTTAATAATTCACGACTGAAGTAATCAAGTAGATTCAGTTCTAACATTTCACAATTTAATGATGTTAGATAAGTCAAAAAACTTGCATCTATTTATTTCTTCTGAACTAGTTTATCTTTCCTGTTAAGTGGGTGCCTTGTTTAAACTAGAGAATTCACTTGAGATTTTGATCCACTCAGATTATTAACAGAAGTATTATTGTTGTCAGCATTCTTTGAATCAGACAGCCAGCTACATCAAATAACAAAAAATTACACACTTGTTTTATCAAGTGCTGCTGTGCTTTTATAGGTCTGCTCAGCACTACAAATAAAGATTCTACCCTTTCTGGCAGAAGAATGCTGCATTTGCCTTTGAATTTAATTTGCAATTCAAATCCTGTCTTCAAAACAGGATTATCAAACATCAAGTCTATGCAGGATTCGTAAAACAGCTTAATGCAAGTTGGCAGTCACTTATCACACATTATTAAACAGTTTTCAAAAATCACAGTGTTGTCACTGTAATTAGAAGCCTCTTTATATTGTACTACATAAGTGGCTTGTTAATCTGAAATGAAAGTTATTAATAGCAGGGTCTTAATTACTATAATTATGCTAAAAGTAGTCTTATTGTGAAGTCTGAGAATGCTTTAGTTGCTTTATAGACTTTCATATCTCTGGATTATCATTATAAAATGCCAGAGATTTTGAATTAGCCTTCAGATATAATTATTATTTAAATTGTAAAGCCCATTTTCATATAGTATAGCATGAGTCTACTTTCTACTTTGAAAATAAAATATAACCAAGGATGAAATTTTACCATGGTTGACATCACAAATTTGAATTTTTTTTTTTTTTTTTCTTTGTGGAAGAAATAATCCACAATTTTCTCTTTTGGTGGGGAGGTGAATCTCGTGAGAAGCAGATGATCAAGCTACAGTGAGATCTTAGAATAACACAGATTTTAACCTCATGGTACTTCATGGCTCAGTGAAGAAAAAGTGCTACTTGTCTCAAAAGACTACTTTTAGTAAACATTTTAAAGGCTCCCAGCGACAAAGGGAAATAAGAATTGAATTTGGAAAAGCAGATGAGATTTTCAGCATAGCTCCTGCATGGATGGGAATGGGATTTTCCCCATTCTCCTTTATGTCCTCTGTCATTCACAGAGTTACCCATGATGTGTCAATTACATACAACCAGTGGAGGGGAAAAATATTTCACAGAATTGTTCAGATTGGAAGCACGGTCATCTACTCCAATCTGCTCAGAGCAAGATCAACACTTAGACTGCGTTGCTGAGGGCTTTGTCCTCTTGGGTAGTTAAAACCTGCAAGGATGGAGTTTATGCAACCTGCTCCAGTGCTCAATTATACTCATCGTGAAAAATGTTTTCCTTGTATGAAATCAGGACATTCCATCTTTCAATATGGGCACTGTCTCATATTCCCACTGTGCACCTTAGTAAAGAGCCTGCTTCTGTCCTCTCGGTAGTCTCTAAGGTCTCCTGAAACTGACTCTTCTGAACAAGCTGAGCAAACTCAGCTTCCTCAGCCTCTCCTAACAGGGCAAGTACTCCAGCCCCCAACCAGCTTGGTAGCTCTTTGCTGAACTCACTCTGGTTGATGAATGCCTTTTCCTGTACTGAGGGGCCTCCAAGTGGATGCAGCACTCCAGAAATGATCTTATGACTGCCAGCTTGAGAGGATTAATCACTTCACTTTACTTAGTGGCTGCAATCCTGTTTTTACAGCCCAGTACTCTGTTAGCCTGTAGATCCAGACATATTTTAACCCATGTAGTAGTTCATCTACCTATACCTTAACATCCCAGTGAAGATACAAGAATGCTCTGGGAGATCAAAATCTTACTAAGTCAGGTTAGATAACATCCACTGTCCTCCCCACATCCACAGATGTTGTCATTTCATCACAGAAGGCATTTGGCACTGGATTTTTAACCATGGTATACCATTCACATATCCATGTTGGCTATTCTCACTCACCTTCTTTACCTTCTTGTGCCCAGAAATGGCTTCCAAAAGGGCACATTCCACAATCTTCCCAGGGACTAAATCGTGGCTGACTGGATTGTTGTTCCTCAGATCAACAAGATTTTATGATGAATGCACCACTTGTCTTTCTCCAGTTATCAGGACTTCCCCCGATTCCTTTCTTTTGGAAATGGTGTGGAGCAGCCTCACAGTGATGCTGGCAAGCAATCAGATGCATACCATCTGATCTCGCAGCTTCGTACGTTTTGTTATTTTTTGACTCAGTTCCCTTCCACTGCTCATTGTTCTCTTCTTGAATCCTGTCTCTAAACAGAAAGACCAGAGACCTGGTGGTGAAGACCGAGTCAAAGAAGATACTGACTATCTCATGCTCTTTTCATGGCCCGGGCATTGTTTCTGTGTTCTGTTTGTTAGCCTTGTCCTTGCTTCTACCTCCCGTATACTGCATTTTTACACTGGAGTTTAGTTGTGTATTCCCTGTTTAGTCAAACCTGGTCTCTTGATACATCTGCTCATTCTCCTGCACTTCAGTGAATGTCAGGGAAGATAAAGCCCCCCATAAAAAACAGAGTCTGTCATCTAGAGACTTCCTCAAGTTGCTTATGAAATGGCTCATTCCTCACCCCAGTCAGAGGGTATGATTGACAGACTTTCAATGTAGTGTCACCCACAGTGGTCTCTTCTCTGACCCTGATCCACAAGCCCTCACCCAGTCTGCCACCTGTTCAGAACAGAGCTCCACACATTCAAAACTTCTCCTTCACATAAAGGGCAACTCGTGTCCTCACACCTTTACCCTCCCACCCCATATTCCTCTGCCCGTCTTTTGTCAGAGCGTGTATCCATACATCAGTGAGGTCCCATCATTCAAGTCGTCCTACCACTGACCAGTTGTTCCACTGGTGTCATGGTTCTGCATCTGCATGTGGAGCTTTCGCTCCTTCCAAGCTCTGTGAAACTGCCTACACATGGGAAATCTTTTGATGTCTTTAATTCTTCCTGTGGGGTTTCTTGTTCCCACAGTCCCATGTGCTAACAAATACAAACCTCTGTTTCCTCACTTAATTGCAGGCTCTTGCCATCATCTCACTGAGGTGCATTCCCAAGCCAGCTGCCTTTTCCAAATGGATCCCATCTCTTACCAGCAGTCCTCATTCCTGAAACAGAGGACCATGGTTGTCATAAGAGCCCTTTCTATATGAGTTTGTTTGGATGGACTCTACAAATATCTTTGGGAGTGGATGGAGAAATAATAACTAGAAAACAGTAGGCTGAAGAGAGGAAAAGTACATTCTGGGAAGTAGCATGCGAAGGTCTTCCAGGAGCTTCACAGACTATTGGTCCTGTTGAATCCACAAGAGCTGATAAATTCAGGACATGAAAAGTTTGCTGAATCTATATATGGTTACCAGTATGCATTAGTATCAACAGAGGGCTGTGTAACTCAGTCCACATCCAAAAAGAAGTGATGGCTGCTGCAGACAGATGAATACTACAGGCTTACATATATAGTGACACAAAGGACACTGGAGGGACTATTTTCAACACTTACATGCATCAATCTGAACCACTGCTTCTGAGTAAACATCTGGGGATGGCCTTTTAACTGTTGCTCTAAATGGCAATTGTGTAGGTGTGTCTGAGTGAACTGTGTGAGGGAAGTGTACTGTATGAATAGTCATCAAAGAGCTTGATTAATGAAAGGTGCTCTAACGAATAGTGGCTGTGACCTGTATCTTCACCTGACTTGATCCCCTACCAGGGAAAATGGAATTTACAACATGGTTAGAAAAATCAAAGTACTGCTTGTGCCATCAGTCCTGCAGCCAGCTGGTAACTCAGAGGATGCTCACTCCAACCAGGCCTTTCCCACTCACTTCTAGGACTGAGGAAAATTCCCGTAGGATTCCCATGTCCTCCACCTTTGTCTCTTGACCTCTGTAGGCCCCCTTGATTTGCTCCAGGTCTCCATTGGTGCCTGTATGGATGGTTACTGAGAAATAATAGTCTGAGGTCATCATGATCCTCAACAGTCTCTCTGAAAAGTCCTCAATCAGGTCCACAGTAAGCTGAAAAACTCCCATGGCAGCAGCTCCATCCCTTACATATGGGAATCTGCAGCCGTTATCATCAACCATTTCTTCTTAGTGCTCATTGTGGTGGTTTTACTCAGCTGGGCAGCTGAGCTCCACCACAACCACTCTCTCACTCCTCCTTGTCCAAGGGAAAGGGGGAGAAAATATGACGAAAACGGCTCAAGGGTTGAGATATGGACAGGGAGATCACTCAACAGTTGTCATCACGGGCAAAACAGGGTCAGAGTAGGGAGATTAATGAAATTTATTACCTATTACTAACAAGCTAGAGCAATGAGAAACAAAAGAAAACCAAAACCAAAAACAAAAACAAAAAAACACACTACCAAGACTAAAAACACCTTCCCCCATCCACCCTCTTCTACCTTCCCCACCCCCGAGTGGTGCAGGGGAAACAGGAATGGGGGCTGCGATCAGGCCCTAACATTTTGTCTCCTCCACTCCCTCATGGTCCCTCTCTGCCCCTGCTCCACGTGGGGTCCCTCCCACGGGATGCCGTCCTTCCCGAACTGAGCCTGTGTGGGCTGCCCACAGGCAGCAGCTCTTCAAGAACTGCTCCCACGTGGCTCCGTACCACGGGGTCCATCCCCCAGGAGCAAACTGGAGCACGGGCTGCAGCGTGGAGATCTGCTCCGTGTGGGACCCGTGGGCTGCAGGGGGACAGCCTGCTCCACCAGGGGCCTCTCCACAGGCCGCAGGGGAACTTGTGCTGTGTGCCTGGAGCACCTCCTGCCCTCCTGCTGCACTGACCTTGGGGTCTGCAGGGCTGCTTCTCACTCCTCACTCTCCCAGCTGCTGTTGTTTCAAGCATAGCCTTATGCCATGCTTCTTTCCTTCATTGTGTGGCTCAGGCTCTTCCCTCTGTAAGGTGTCTGGGAAGACCCTGCCATTATCCTCTTTCTCTGCCATGATGGTGTGCAGTCAATTACCTCACCCTACAACCCCTTTGGCAGCCTCAAGAACACAGCTCCCACAGATGAAGTCACCAATAACCCCTGTCCAGAGAATCCCTGCATCTTGTCCCCTGGCCACAATATATTCCCTCCAGCCTGCCGTTAGGGTTGAAGTCTCTTATGTGTGAGGGGTCTTTCTTCAGCTGGTATGAGAGACTGCACCCCATGGCACACCACACTCGTTGCTGCACCGTCCCACATCACCTGGAGCAGTTTTTAAAACCCTACCCAAACAAGCTGCCCTACTAACTACCAAGCTCTGCTGCATTCACATTTACCAGCTAAATCTGTCTCCACAGTGGATGAACAACAGATTGTTCCCTAATCAGTAGGAAACTAATGAGTAAGGATGCAGATGATTTTTAATCAAGATACAGCCTAAAAAAACCTCAATCAGCCAGATGCTATTATCTGCGGATGCCCCTAGAAGCTACAAGAAGCAGCAGTTTCAATTCAGGAAGAATAAAAACCAGAATAAACCCCAAACTGGAATAAACAAATAAAGGATTAAACCCCAGCTACCGAGGAGAAAAAGAGCTACCAGCAGAAGATGCATGTGGTACAACAGTAGTACCCCCTTTTACCACAGGTCATTGCTCAGTAGAATTCTGTCCAACAGTCATTAGCACTAATGTATGAAAGCAGATTGTAGGATAGCCTGCAAATTCTTGTATTCCCTCTGAAGACAGATACTATTGTCTTTCTTTAATAAGGAAGAGCTTTTCCTCATTGAATTTTAGATGTGTGGGAGTTAAATGTATGAGTCAGAGCTATTCACTCCAACCTTGCATTATAGTCTATGGAAAGAAATAGATACTACTAGAGGGTGATTCATGTGGCTTACTTAGACACCAGTCTTAGGATGACGTGATTCATCATTTACAGACAACTATTTCTTTTTATCTTTGATGTCTAGTTAATCACACCCTTTCTTTTCACATCACCCCTAGCTATGGTGAGCATTTGCAGCCTTGAGGCCAGTGTAGTTCAGCTCACTTACACAGAATCACAGAATAGCTGAGCTTGGAAGACCCTCTGATCAACATTAGAGCCAAACAAAGGTGGCAGGAAGACTGCACAGATGAACATTTTAATTGGGGGTAACCATGAAATAAGGTTCCAAGAAATGTTGTTTAGTTTGTCCATCTCAGATATTGTTAGGCATGCAATTTTCTTAATAGCTTTTCATTAAAAGCAAGATTATTTGCAGCAACTCAGAAGAAAGTAACATTAAAAGCTCCTCTGAAGGTAGAAACCCAACAAAATAGTTCAAACAAATTACTCATAAGACCTCAAAATAATCTGAATATGGAGTCAGTAGGATTTTGATTTATCTGGATGTGGGCATAATACAGGTGAGTTCATCCCGCAGGTTTCTTCTTGCACTGATGACTGATTTTTTCACCTCTTGCCTGACTTGGTCTTGCTTAACCCTTTTCCCACAGCAAGTTTTATTCAATGCTTGAGCCAGGTAGTGATCGCAATACTACTACTTTTTTTTTTTTTTTTTTTCCTTTATACTAAGGGAATATACTGCATTTGACTTTTACAAAATAGTGGAGTAATATTAAATTTTATTATTATTATTTGAAGCAGAAAACCAAACAAATAACAAATAACAACATAACGTGCATCAGTTAGTCATTTACAGTTGATCCTTGGTCTCCAAGGCTTCCCAGCTGGTCAGTCAAAGTGTTGAAAGGCAGCAATTTACAGCTCCTCTCACTCCTAGCCTTTTTCTTCCTTTTGAAAGCTGCAGACCTGTTTTCAGTGAAGTGCTGCCCTTTGAGCTTCCCCTCCCACTTCAGTCTGGTGTTGGCAGGAGGCTGCCCCATGTCTTCTGGCTCCCACTTGCAGCATTTTACCACCTCTGTCATAAAAGGGAGAGGTATGAGGGAAGTGCTGATAGAAGAAACAGCAGTATGAATGGCCCACGTTTTCCATTGCCCAAGATGGCAATCTTGAGAGCTGTGCTGAGCTCTGAGGGCACCGAATGCCTGTGAAAACTGCGGTCCCTCCAGCAGAGAGGTACACGTACCAAGGGTTACAAGCCAGTTGCACTGACATTAGGGAGCGGTTTGGATTTACAGCTCTCATGCTAGTGCCATATATCTTCAGGCCTAAGCCTGAGTAACCCCAGTGGGTTAATTAGGCTGCTTTCAAGGTCTGTTTATCCTAATAACCGTATGACACCAGAGAATTTATTTCTGTCATTGATTCAAATATGTATTGTAAATGCTGAATGAAGATGTCTTCCCATGCCTTGATTTTATTCACCGTATAAATATTTTTGTATTCACCATGTAAAACATTTCAGAATTAGACCACTGTCTTTTTTATGGTTTCATTAAAACATTCCCCAAATATGCCTGTGTTAGAGCAGGAATGTCTTCCAACGCCTGAAGAATGTTACACAGAGAAAACATTTTGCTACTTACTTTGCTTTGCCCCAAGAGTTAAAGTTAGTTTAGCTCTTGAACGAAGTCCAAAGCAGAAAGTATGGCGCTAACTAAAGGTCACAATTCTTCCAAGTAAAAGCTCTGCTGATAAATCTTCTCAGCTAAAGCACTCAATTTGCTGACAAGTTTAGCTCACAGTTGATATCATATTAATTTAATGAGCAGATGTGAGACTTGTTTTATTCTTTCTCTTTTTCCTTCTCTTGATTTAAAGTAATGTATAGTCATTAATATTGGTGCATTAATCATGACAAAGTAATATAAGATTTTATGGAATCAGGAGAGCATAAAAACAGATGGCTCACAGTAATACATGAAACAGACAAAATGAATGTTATACTTGAAGGACAGAGGAATATCCTGACACTGGGAATTTATATATCAGCATAGTGCACACTGACCTCTTTTGTCTCAGCTGAGAAAACGCAACATTTGGTGATCGTGGAAGCAGAAATAGGGAAAATTGTGCCTTCTGAACTGTGTAATAATTGAACTGAGAGGCCTAGAAATAGGAAACACCTGTGGGAAAGTCAGGAAACAACAAATTCAACCATCCCCACTCCTTCACAGGCAAGGAAAATGTGACATTTGTTAAATAAACGTGTAGCTGTTATTCCTGCAGGGTATAAGGCAGTGTGATCTAGTTCCACCAACTGCCTTCCCATCACAGACCTTCCCAAGTCGCTCATTCTCATAGTTTGATGATAGGCCCAGCGACGACTCTGACATCTCAGAACTGTGCATCTTCCTTCTTGTTATGTTTTACAAGCTAAAAAGCTTTTGCTTTGCAAAATTCTAGGCTGAGATTGCCAGTGTAGCAGGCATAAAAATCATCTTTATTTGAAAACTGAAGAAATGAGCTGAGAGAGTCAGCAAGAGCTGCTAAATACAGACTCCAGTAATGTGCTTAGGCTTGTGTGTGTTATGAACAAAATGACTGCTACCTACATTTAACTGTGATTTTTATGTTTGTTCGTTTTTGTTAGTGTGGCTTATGTACAGTGGGTCCCATAGGCTAGCTTTTCTACAGATTCAGAAGCTATGGTATGTCCTGAATTCATAGGATTATTTGTGCAATATAGATTCAGTGAATCAAATACTTTGTAAAACTATCAGGCTAACTATACGTGTGCCAGAGATTAAGAATACACATGCAAAGTAGCCTTGTCAGTATGCTAGACATAACTGTGTTTTGCAATCCCTGAGAAATGTATGGTACCACTTACTCTGTTTGGACATGTTTTTGGTGCAGAAAGATTAAATATCAGGGAAAACCTGCGCATTAAGTAACTTGTTTCCGGCATGAAGCAGATTCAAAAAAGAGCACAGGGCTTGTAGATCAGACTGTTACAGACTTATCACCACAGGTAATATATTGCAGCCCTAGAGTTGTAGAAGCAATGAGAATATTTCATACACATTACAGATTTTCCTTTTTTGACTGTGAACCTCTCTAGTCCTCAGGTGGAGAAATTTCTTAGCAATAAACATGACTATGAAAAGTAAAATATTTTTCATGCAGCTTGCAAATATATGCTTTCTAGTGATACAGAGTATTAAAATGGTACAGGGCTCAGTAACATTAAAACTTGGAGAAAGAGATTTTATGACATTGAACTGCTGCATAAGCCGTGTTGTTAGTTTTGCTTGTGCAATAGCCAGAGCAGTGAAATCAGCTGATCTGTAATGAAGTTACCATTCAGTTCATAGTGTGGCACATTTTCTCTTTTCATTGTGAGAGTATTTTTTTTTCTTCTTGAGGATCTAAATGACATTTGGTTTTTATCAAAGCATCTGATGTTTCTGGTGAAAGCTAATGTGTTTTAAATTAGACAAATTCCTATGCTACTGCTGCATAAAAACTTTTCATGTTAATTGGATGATGGAGGAAAGGTGCTGAAGCACATGAAAAACAACAATTTTGTACAATACAGAGGACCCTAAGTTACCAGTTCTCAACTCCTGCTTAAAAAGGAGTTTGCTGCCACCTTATGGGTTTTTGAAGTATTTTTCCCAATAGAATTTTTCTGAGTAACAAGAAACATTACATGGTATTGTTTGGGACAGCTCTGAGAAAGAGTGGACCTGAATGGGGCAAAGATTTTATGTTATACAGAAGTTTCTTACCTTAAAAAGTCCTGTGCTGTTGTAGAATAAAACCAGAAACTTTAGAAGTTTTTCAAAGAGATTTTATAATAGTAAATGTCTCTCTAGGTAGTATATTCACCTCATAAGGAAAGGGAAAGTAACCCTGCTTCTATCAGCATGCATAATTGCTTCTGCAAACTGAAACAGCTTCTGAAGAATAGATTGTTTTGTCCAAGAGCTTCTTAGACGTGTCTCTCAACTGCAATACAAGAAAGCTGGAAAGGAATGCAGAACTGCTTCTCCTTTATTGCATTTCACACTTTTCCTCTGCCCAGAAATTCCACGGAAGTTGAAATTGGGAACTTACTGAATTTAAATGCCTTTTTCATTTCTGCAAAAAAGGATCCTTTAGTGAGACAGCATTTTTGTTAGATTATTTTCATTGGAAAGTTCTCAGATTTACTTGCAAACAGCTTTATGATACTGACAGATTTTTCTGCAGATCTGAAAGAAAATAGGGAGAAGTGGGTTTCAAATGTTGAACTGCAGGTGATCATTAATTTCCAATCTGTAACTTTCATTTAAACCTTAATGTTCTACTTCCTCTCTTTCAATGACAATAGCACACATCTCAGAAACATTATGTTGTTGCTAGTTTTGACAAAAGAATTCTAAAAGGAATATAACCAATTAAGAAGAGGCAGACATTTGATTTTCCTATGTTAATAATTCCAGCATGTACGTGTTCCCTCTAGTGGCTGAATGTGGGTTAGAGATGGATGCCGATGGTGCTTGCTTGGACGAATGCGAACCGCAGCCCTGATTTGTCCTAAAATATCTTCCAGTCCCTAATGTGCTACTGTCTGCATTTGCTCCCCGCTGACCACAGAACTCCAAGCTGGATTTTGCTTGCAGTGAGGAGGGAGCTCAGCATTTTTACTGTCTTCTTCGTCACGGCCGCTTGTGCCCCTTGAGAACAGTGGTGGTAGGGAGCAGTGGTGGTGGTTGTCACAGGCGAAGTTACCAAATTCTCCCGGAGTCAGGCCTGCATTAAATACACACAGAGAGTTGAAAGGATTGTGGAACTCACTCTAGAGTTAGAAATGTATTATTTCTTCTAACACTCTTTCAATGCTTTTCTTGCATGTCTTTACTTGGAAACTCAATTTAATGAAGGTCCAGTGGGTAGATGGTTTATATGCACTTATACATCAATTGTGTGAATTGCAGGAATCAGTATTTTGGGGGAATTAAAAAATATCTTTGTCATACGTTAAGCCTGAAGAATACAATTGCAAGCCAGAATTGGACAACATGTATATTTCTGAATAGCTCTCACTCCGACAGTCTCTTCTTCTTTAAAGGAATAAGTATGGTTCCTGTTCTAGCATGAGCTGTAGTTATTTACCACAAAGAAAAAATAACTTTTTGTTTGTGACATAATTTATCCTTTGTCATAAAACATTTCCTGGTTAATACATGAACAAAAATAGAATTGCCTGAGTACAAAATGACTAATTCTTCCCTTATAGTTTGGTTCCTTCTTCTCCTAGGCTTGGATAATTTGTGTATTCAGATAACAGGCAGTCAAGGGAGATCCTGGGGAGTGGTACATAGCCATCCTTTTTGGTAAGAAACACATATGAGACAAAGGTACCTATACTGGGCCTATACTAATACGCTAATACTAATACTGGGCCTATACCTAATTTCATTGCCGAAATTACATTCTCATCTTCGAGGGAAAGAATGGGACTAGTCCACATAAGGCAAGCACAAAGTCAATGTGGACTGCTAGGTACCACTGGCAATGCCCAGCTCTTGCAGGTTATATCACTGCCTCTCTTTAGCTGGGGAAGCAATAGGATGTGGTGGGTCGGTGCCTCTGCTAGGTTCCTCTCTGCATATCTCCTTCCTGAGGACACGGCCTGCGGTAGTACCCAACCTGCAGTAACTGTATTGAGTTTCAGTGTTCTTACTGATATTTTGGGAGATGCAGAGGCCATCAATACCTTGGTCATCTCCTTGCTTTATAAAATAATAAAAATTATTTATTTTATTTTATTTTATTTTATTTTATTTTATTTTATTTTATTTTATTTTATTTTATTTTATTTTATTTTATTTTATTTTATTTTATTTTATTTATTTTATTTTATTTTATTTTATTTTATTTTATTTTTATTTATTTCCGTCCTCCTATTTGCTGTTATTGTCATGCATTTGGTTTAGCTTTTAAAATTAAACTAATCTCTCTCTCTCTAGAGCTCTAATGAAATCAGTGTCAAAAAACATTGCACGGCCTATGGTGGTTCTCTACATTGAGTACTTGTCAATTGAGGCTATATGTATAAAGTTGTTTTTCTTTTTAAGAAATGGTATTGTCTAGTGTAAGGATTCTTTGAGGGTGATGGTGACAAGCATACCCACTGAGTGACGGGTAGGAAGCTCAGACACTCCACTGGAGGAGGTCTGCAGTAACTTTCCCTAATTCTGTTTTACAATTGCTATCTGCAAACATGAATCCAAGGCAAAGAACTTTACTACCAGCTTGCGATTTTTCATTTAATTTTGACATAAATCTGTAAATTTAGAACTCATTTTTGGTATGATCAGATGACACAATGACTCAGCAGTTAAACTCCAACATCTGCCGCAACAGCACCTCCTGGGAGTTTCTAACAAGAACTAGGTTGTTATCAGTTTGTAAATTAGTCATATTGAACAAAGAGGAAGTAGCCAGTAAGTAGAGTAGGGAAGCATAGAAATACTTCCTATAACTAAGTAGATAGTAAAATGCCAGTAATATTTCCTTTTTCCTACTTCAGTTTGATTGTTGAGACAAATTGTTCTAGAGTAAGACAAAGTGATCAGAGGCTTTGGCTCTTAAAGGTTGCGCTACAACCCCCTGTTACATCATGCTATGTAATATTACGGGCTAAAGAGTCGTGTTCACGTCTAAAAGTTTAGGAGATTTTGCTTTTGATGCTGAATGAATGATTGGACACAAAGAAGAGTTACATTTATTACAGAGAGAAGAGATAAAGCACTATTAAAAGTGACATCCTACTCTTCTGCTTCCCATAATACTTTGTGTGATATGAGGACTTACTTTGGAGTAAGAGGTTCAACTATGGAAAAGGGAGACTTTTTCTGCATCTTTTCCTTTGAGTTCCTTCAGAAGAGACTGCAAGCAGAAGGGCATACTGAGGTGCAGCATTTGTGTGCGTGGGTGGGGAGCCCGGTATCTAGTCCGGGAATTTCAGGTGAGGCAATATAATGAAACCGTGGGAGTACAGAGAAGGCTAGCGTGGGTGGAAATCAACTAAAATGACATCCTGAGGGTTGGTAACTCGCCTTCGATCAGATTTTGTTATGTCTAATGTTAAGATGGAATGTGGCCTCAGCAGAGGTGGGAGGAACCCAGGTGGTTCACACAGGCTTGGGGGTACCCAGACTCAACCTCAATGGCCGGTGGCAGGGCTGCAGTTTTGTCCTGACAGCAGTATGGAAACTTTGCAAACTATCAGTGTGCACATTGGCTTGTTGCATGTTACAGGCAAATCTCAGAATTAACAGACAAACTGGTTATAGTAAAGAATTCGGAAACCAAATGTGAGGAAAGACTCATTAATCTTTGTAGTTACGTGCTCGTGGCCTTTGGGTTCACAAGTTGCTAGTAAGGGCATGTCAAAACTTGTTGATCCCTATTTAGGGAAGAGTAGGAGCACTTGAGCAGAGGATTTCATGGACAGATGTCACTTCTTGTGAGCATGCAGTAGTGTTCTTTATGACCCAAAAGTCATATTCCTACATTCCCTGAATTCCCTGCAAATAGTAGGTTCTTTCATAATGTATCCAGAAATTTTCTAATGTGCCAGACATATCTCATAGGCACAAATTAGCCCTGATCAAATTAATTCCGAGGCTTGTGTGCACTTCTGAAATATTCATAGTTGACTGTGTCTTAAATAAGTTGAAGTGCATCTTAAAATTCTAAACAAATGCAAAAAAAATCCTGAAACTTTTGTCTGGAAAAACATTTCACATGGAAAAAGAGAACATGCCCAAGACAGAACCATATGCATAATAACTTAGGAAAAGACTGCCTCAAACTCAGAAAAATGTTTTGTAAATCTCTATGAAGTGAACAATACTTTTTCCACTCAGAGATGCCATTTTCGTGTACATTAAGTGTAATATTAATGAAGAAATGAGATTTGACATACAGAGTTCATTTCCTTAAAGCTGAGTCTGTCAGAATAACACCTAACTCAGACAAAACATAAAAGAAAATACATTGCAACAGCAAATTAAATTAAAGTAAAGTTGGATTCAGAGCCATTTTCAGACCAGGGAATATGTTTTGTATTTGAAGTGTTAACAATGAAAAGCCACATGTTATTGTCTGCATCCAACCATCACAACCCTGATTAAGTATACTCACAACTGTACAGAAAAAATCTATAAAATATTATGGTCTGTAAAATTTAACACAAACTGTGTGCTGATTTACTGGAACACTTGGAATGAATAAGGATATAAATCATGCACATAAATTAAGATAATATTAAAATATTTATACATATTATTTTTTTCCTAAATGTAGTCAGCATTTCAAGAAAATAGTAATCAGTTTTACTTTTTTGTTTAGCTTTTGGTATTGAGTAGTATTGCTATTCATTAGACTAAGTAGGTATTTTAGTTTTTACCATATGAAGTATTGGACACTGCCATTTTTCAGGGCCTCTTTACTAAAATTGTGTTAGAGGAATAGCAGTTTAGAAACACCTATTGTTTTTATTTTTAAATAATATCCTGAAATTTCTCTGAGAGGCTGACAGTAGTCAAAATAGTTATGCTTCTACATTAGTCATAGATGAAGATTTCTGTTTAATAAATGGGGAATGAGCTTTCTGCAAAAAAGAGGAAGCGACTTTGGTTTATATAGCATGACCTTGTCTAAAGGGAGACACAGTCACTCATATAGAACTGAAGGAGAACATGCTCTGTGTCTGAAAAGCCAATACAGAAAATACACACAGCAAACCATGTGCCTGCAGCATTACTGAAGGTAACGTTTTTGAGAATATTTCTTCAGGAAATAGAAACAAGAAAGCATATGCTTTACTGGTTGTAATGTATTAACCCATTTAAAAAAAAAGTAAAAAAAAAGTAGAAGCCTAACTTCACTGCAGCAAGCTGTGAGAACTAAGATATTTTTAATTATACGTTTGTGTTACAGTGATGCCCAGGGATGTTCTGAACAGGTTGAGAATCATTGTTTTGGACAAAGAGGAAAATACATTTAATTGCCATGAAATACTTTGTATCATAATTTAAAGGTTATTGGGATGAGAAAAGTAGTGTGTTAAGGGGAGAGTAACACTAATAACCAGAGTGTTTCTTTGTTTTATGAAGATGCCGTGAAATTCATTATTATAGTGTAAAATTTTGCATGTGATATACTGGGTGCACTGCCTTTATTGAGTGGCTATTGCAGTATTTCACAAGGTCAGGGCTGAGATGCTTAGACAGAGTTTTTTTTTTCTTTTTTTTTTTTTTTTTTTTTCTGAATCATATTCTTTGATGTATGCTGCTAAAATCACTGTTAGAGCAGTATGTGTAAGTGCAGCAACCATTCGTTGTTGGTGCTGGCTGATGCCCTGGTGTGAGTCAGCTTTTCATCTCTGCTCCAGCTGTGCAGCACTGGAGGTACTGGGAGAGGGCAAAGGGGAGAGTGACAAGGAGGGAGCTGTGGTTTTCCCTGACCTGCTGTCCAGTCCGTCCTGCAGCTGGATCGCAGCTGATGACTTGGTCCTGCTCAGGCTCTGGTGCCCTCCACGGGGCCACGCTTCTCCAGCTGAGCTTTTCTGGTGGAAAGATTTCCAGCCATGTAAAACTCAATGTGTGGCAGTGAAAACAGCTTAATGATCTGAATTGCATTTATTTATTTATTTATTTTTAATGCAATACAGAGCAGCAAATCTGGTGTGGAATTTTCAGAGATGTAGAATGTGGTATAACCTTAAATAGACTCTTGCACAGTGACTTTTCACGTCTCAGTTGCAAGATGTAGGTATAATGGCATTGAACATAAAGTTACGTCATTGCTGCTGACTTTGGTCAGAAGTTTTAGGATGGCACAGTGACAAATCCAGAACTTCAGTTTCTAATTGGAATAGCTGTCCCAGGTGCAAGGCAGTATGAAAGCAGTCTCCTCTCTGACAGGCTGTCAGAGGTTTCTCAAGCCAAGAAAAAGGGAGCTAGGTGAAAGAGAGAGAAAGAAAATATGACAGTATGTTCTTTAAAATATCTGACACTGAAGAGGTAACCATGTCCTGATTTTTCCATCCCTTCTTTGGTCAATCTATATTTAAAACCATAAAAAATAGAAAATAAAGACTGGATGTTTTACTGGCATTCAGATGCTGCAAATTTGATGGAGGCAAGGAGCCTATGCATGTGCTACTTCCCCTAAAGTGTCTATAGAACTGAATGTCGTGTAAAAATAGGTGTGGTGTGCAATTTATTACAGAATGCTAAAATTACTCTCATAACTCCAAGATATTTTTTCTTTCCTAATAGCAGTCACTTTCCTAATATTTTCCAAAGCACTTGAGACATCTTGTTCAACTAATAATCATAATTAATAAAAAAGTCTTAGCTTTTAAAGTCATCTGTAGATCATTATCTTTTCATGACAGAACTAACATTTAAAGGAACCATTTTATTATTTTACTTTGCTAAAAATATATCAGCTTGTTTTGGTCCATTTACCTTGAAAGAAAATTTCTTCCAAAATAAACCCACAAAAATGAAAGGATAAGTTTATATTTGCTTATAATTTATATTTGCAATGAAACAATTAAAAAAAGTCCAGTATTAGAATATGTTTATTTGCATTGCATGGTTGCTACCACTGACATAAGAGGAGTTACTCCAGAAGTAAAGCACTATTAAGCATGAGTAAAGTAATCAAAATCATGCCCCGAATGGATGGAAAATATGCAGTGTCCTGCAAGTGTTCAGTTGCTGGTAATGGCTCTGTGTATATGGAACAATGGGTGTTCAGTGATTTTATCAAAGCTTTTAGCAGCACAGGATGACAATGCTGAAATCTCCCACATCTATATTTGGAACTCGCTTCCTCCTTTCAAATGTCACTATGTATTTTTAGATATAAAAAAGGAGGATGTATGTTCTTTCAACATATTGCACAACATGTGATGCTTAAATGAAGGAGATCATGCATGCCCTTTTTCAGTTGATCTTAAAGTGCAATTATGCTTCTCTGCCAGCTCTTTCTCTGGAAAGGAGTCTGGAACGTAGGAGTGAGGACTTTGCCTCTATAAAGGACAAGTCTGTGTTGCAGCCCAGGGCTTTTTGGCCTTTCCGTGGAGCAGACAGCTCTAAATGTGTGTGCCGTGGCTTCGGAGGTGCGATGAGCGCTGAGAAGGTGCTGTGTGCATTTCTTCTGCATGTGTGCACAATGTGTGTGTGCTGAGTCCAGTGCCACCCCATTTGCGGCATAGATCGTATGCCTGGAATTGTGCAGGCAATATATATGTGCACAGTATACACATACATATCCACATATGAATACAATGCAGGATGCCTAGCTCCCTCTGACTTTTGAAGCAGCCTTGGGTGGGAAGTATCACGAATCCTCATTTTGTCTTCTCTACTTATCCTCAATGATCAGGAGGTTTCTCTTCCTGGTCTAAGAAGGAAGGAGGGCTGCGCATTTATCTGAAGAAGCTCTTCTCTTGGTAGGAGAAGACATTATGGTAGGACGGGATGCTAAAAATCTGATTTAAAAATAAAATTTGCCATATCTTTAAGAAGTTCTCATAATTTAATATATTTAAATTCCAAAATGATTTTTTTTTCTTTCCTTTACGCTGGACTAATTTCTGATATCTTGGCCACAAATTTTGTCAGTATCTTTTTCCGTAAGATTATCCCTGTGTCATGTCCAAATGACTCACAATAGTGTCGGGATCTTTGTGACCCTTTTTCATCTAACTACCATTGTCTAACACATAAAGTTTCTCAGTTTTCTCTGCTTATCTGATCATATGTAAAAGGATAAGATGTCAGATTCTTAATGACTAAGGCTGTTGGGTGATAACGTAATAAAAGGACAAGATAGAAAGGTGAAAGACATAGCGAGTAGCAATATCTAGAGCGAAAAGTGTTTATTGAATGCAAAGCTGCTGCCTGACTTACATGATAAACTAGTAATGCGATAAACTTTGTCCATTTACACAAGATGGGTTTATCTAACATGAAGCAGACTTTAATGTTATTTTATTTTGGTTTCATTTTATACTCAGTTTGCATAGATATAGGTATAAATAATTTGCTTATGGAAAGCATTTAACCTGTCTTTTGCATGTCATTCTCTTTTCTGACAGAATACAATTTTACTATTGTTATGTATACTTTTATGTGTTTTGGGATCATTCTCAAAATTCTCAGAGGCTATTCACTAGGTCCTGAGTGTTGTGCATGTGCCTCCTCATCACCGGAGGTTTTCAAGATGCAATCAAACAGGGTGCTAGATAGATAATCTCATCTAGGCTCCCTTTTCCCATGGAAGGGACCTGTTGATCTTTCGAGATCCCTTTTAACCTGGGTTCTTCTAAATGATGCTATGAGTCCGTGATTGAACGAAACGCAGAAATCAGTGGTGCTTCTTCAGTGCTGTGGATGCTCTAACTCAAATAGAAGAACTATTTACTGGTCAGACATCACTGTCTTTGCTCTTGATAGCAATTGAGAAATCATCCATGACAGTTTTGTTTTAGCACTAGAGCTTAAGGACAATGGCTATATTTGTGCTAACTTGTGGTTTTTTTTTCAGTCTATCACTTTCACATCATTCTGCCATTTTAGAAATCAGTATCTTGTTCTTGCCTAAATACTACCATTGGCTTTTTTTTTTTTTTTTAAGCTTGGAAATGCCCTATTATTGTCTCCAGCTTGAGTATCTGAACTTTTTTTTTTTCCTTCTTACCATATTTATTTCTGCTGCTACCCTTACATATGCTGATTTACAGTTTTTTTTCCTCTGAACAGTCCTACTGAAAATAAGAGAGAACTCAACTACTGACTTTTCAGAAATGACTCATTTTTCTCCCCTCCTAAATACATCTGTTATACTGCTATGATTCTTTTCTGTCTCTTCAATTTTGTCACCTGTTTTTGGCACAGAATTAGAGAGAGATGGCAAAGGTGGCTTTTTGTCAGTTTCTCAGTGTCTCGATGCTGGCCTATTCATTGGAAGCTATTTGTGTATTTGTAGATACTTACCTTTATCATCGTCTTTTGATTTTTGCTTTTCTCATTCCCACTGAGTTAAGCTTTAGGAAAAAGGATAAAGACTATATCCTAGCTCAAAAGTATGTGAGGAATCCCCCATGGAAGAAAAATCCCCTGCTGGAATGGCTGAGATAACAATGTCTCCTGAAACAGGTCTGAGGATATGATCCCATGTTTGCAAAATTTCATTTTCAGAGTGTTATATTGACAAAAAGTGAAACCAAAGTGAAATTACTGGTCTAAGACATTTGAGGTATAAAGTCTCAGGAGTAAAAAGTTGTGTATATTATTTTTTTGTGTGTGTGGGCACTTGAACATCATGTGAATGCGAGTGACTCAGATCTGTCTTGAATTTCCTCAATTGAATAAAATGCCATCACATTTACCAGTAAGAGGTGCCATCCCTTTTTGGTAAACTTAGCTTATTAATTTCATGTTGTGACATGTGCTATATTAAATTCTTGTTAGACAGCAAGTATAGTTTATACATGAATAGCATTATTTGGAGGTCTGTGGACCCTGATAATTAGGATAGCTGAAAGTAAAAAAAGAATTCATTGTATTAAAAACACAATATATAGCATATAAAAACCACTTACCATTTCTAATGGTGAGACATATTTGTCTAAGAAAAGTAAATAGCCAGGAGAGTGTTCATGTTATAAAGTTCATAAATATATTTTATAAAATACATATACAATATGATACTTATCTATATATATATATCCTTCTAAATAGAAAACAAATATAAATATACAGTAAATATAAACATGGTCAACAGAAGTGATTTCTGATGTGACAAATGATAATAATCAGGTAAAAGTAACATTTGAGTTTATGCTAGGGCTTATACACACTACCACTGATAAACATCAGGTTGTCTGTGAAGGAATCTTGCTATATGAACACTCATCAGGAATGATGGGTGTAGTGGATATGGGGAATGGATGAGGTGATTTCCTGATGACCCTTGCAGTTGTATTTTTCAATGCATTTCTAGGAGGCTTCAGTGTTGTTTCTGATGTGTGCTGAATTGTTGGAAAATGAATTGGTCTGAAGAGCTTTAGGAAAAAAATAAAAATGACTGTACATGCAAAACAAAGCAAAGGTCAGAAGAAAGTGTAAAGAAAGCAAGATTTAAAGGCTGCTTACATGGACTTCAAGTAGAATTTTAAGCTGTGAATTTTTCGTGTTTATTGCTACTGATCTGTCATCCTGTTTAGGATCTACTAGCAGAAAATGTAGCAGTAATCATATGCATGCTTGGAAAAAATTTGGCAGAGTAAGAACAGTTGGCACAGAAGGGATGTACTACATGTGAATTCAATCCCTTCCTGCTGCGTGCTAGGAGGTTTATTCACTCTGATGCTCTGTGCATCATACCCGACTCAGTTCTGCTGCTTTGCTATGAGCATCACTATTCCTGTACATTAATAACTTATGGGTCAAGATGATCACTAAACTGGCTTCAATCCATATGGGTTCTGTGGATTTAAATCAGCAGGCACTTATTTTTCAGTTCAGTTTGTTTTCCTTTCTTCAGCTTTTTGTGATTCAGGTGTGATGACATTCCCTAAAACCAGTGGTACCCCATGGCACTGGCAGTTTCCTTTAAGTGGTGTTGAAGCTGTCCATGTCTCAAATTTATTTAGGCAGCTCTGCTTTCTCCCAGAAGATTCTTTTTCACAAGCATAGCTTGTTGTAACAGAAGTACTATCTTTCATTCATAAGGACAAATAAGCCTATCTCTTTGCATCAATATTCACACTTTGCATAAACCCCTTAGAAGAAGATTTCCATTTTTAATGGTTTTAATTAGCATTTATGAAAAACTGCGGTTTCACATGATATAAAGTGACAGATTAAATTTGTTAAGTGGATAATAATAAAATGTGAGTTGATTTGTTTCACAGGAGTTTAAAAGCCTTTTGCTCAACGGGGCCTCCATGTTAATTCATTAAGCATGCTTTAGACCTTATGGAGATTTTTTTTTTTTTGGATTTAATTAACACAGATCAAACTCCCAAGAGATTTCACGTCCTCCACAACTGCGTGTGATAGAGACAGTAATTTAAAACCTATTTATAGGTCTTTGTGTTCATTTACTTGAAAAAGGGATTAGAAAAACTCTGTGAAATCATTCTAACACAGTGCAGGGTAGAGAAGTTCTTCAGTGTATGAGCCAAATGCGTTTAAAAGATGGGAGGCTGTGGCTAGGACCAGGCTTCAGAGAAATGTTTTTAACTGGTTGCAACAGTGGCATCTAGTCCCTGCTACCAAAGTCAGTTGTACCTTTTGTCCACTGATGTTTTAATCCATGATGTGTAAACAGACCCTGAGCAGGGTCCCAAGCCCCTGACTTCTAACTCATGGTGGTCATGGTGGTCAACAGTGGTCAACAGGGTCAAACTTGATCTCTGTCCCAGGGACTCCTGGCTGAATTGTGACCTGGTTTCAAGAGATGGAATGAAAAACTTGTGGTTTGGGCAATCTCCTGGGAAGTTGTGGATTGTAGGTTTCGGCCTTACCAGATTGAGGAGGTCCCCAGGTTTCACGGTTCTTGGAGCACTGTAACCAGTTCTTAATGTAAGAAATCACTTCTAGATCCTTCTTTAAATTACTTTCAATCTGACTACTGCCATTTTTTATTGAAGTCAGTGATTCCTAAGCATATTAGATGTAGTCTGAGAATGCTTCACAAATAAGTTCCTTCCTACCTGTTTTTGATAGTGCTGTGACTGGACTGAGGTATCCAGTTTGAACACATAAGCTCTGTCTCAAGATGCTTCGAATTAGTATCAAAGAGAAAAAAAGTTGCTTGCAGCAAATAATGATAAATGGAGAAGTAGAGATTAATGATCACTGAGGAATACAACAGCAAACAACATGATAAATACTGCAGAGCAATATTCTGTAGATCATATTAGAACTATGGAAAGAGATCTCAAGCAGATGTACAGTGTCCTCTTGTCCTGAACCCAAAATTTTTCTCTTATCACATTTACCATTAGACTTCTGCACTAAATAAAACAGGGTCCTGAGATAAAAAATAACAACCTATGATCTCTCAATTAAATAGTATATCCTGTCACGTACATGAAGGATAGAAGAACTGCAGGTGCATACCCCCTTGGCATACAGAATGTAAGTAGTTCTTCCAAGATGGGGACCAAGCTGAATCTTAGAGGAAATAAGTCTGAGCAGAATGAAACTCTGCCTTTCTCAGGGAGTGCCATAATATCATGCTTTAAAGCCCTCTAAACAAATGGGATTTGAATTGAGATTTGGACACCTACAGGGAGGTGTCCTGTAAGCTAAGTGTCTAAACTCCCTTAAACTCGGTGAAGATCTGGGCAGTACAGTGCATGGAGAGTAATTCAACCAACCAGCTCCTCCAAGGGGAACTGAATTGTTCTTTGATTACTGACTTGATAACCAGTGACTGTAATGGAAGCTTAAGATATCTAACACAGCATGGACTTCTACAGGCAGGCACCCAAACTGGCATCTCTTAACCTTGAGCTGAACCTCATATAGAAAGAGTCCCCTTGATATAGATGTTTTTTGAACAGTTATTACCTGAAATACTTAAGTGGCAGTAGTGGATTTTCATACATACATTTTGCTATAAAAGTAGGTGAATATTGCTTTTTTACATTTTAATTTATGATTGTAATGCTGACCACTTTATACTCTTCAGACTTCAGTAGATTTTGCATTAGTGAGCAGAATTCTGTGAGTGCTAAAAAGCTAAATGATTAACATTTTACTGTTCCCCTCTCCCAGCAATTCTCTGAGAGGTGCTGATCTTATGAGATAGTAGTCAGGCAGATCTGTAGTTTGGCACTGAGACATGCAGTTGCTGTTATTCAATGTTCATATTCTTTAATAATTAGGCAAGATCGGAGTTCTCACTCCTTTGTTAGTTTAGTCAACAGCCAATAGAAAATGTGTGGGCTTGTGCTGGAGGACTGCTGTTCCCCCAAATAAAAAGTGAGCACCATTCTTCCCCAGTGTGAGTTTACACATCTTTCAGGTTAGTTTTCAGTTATTATTATTATTCTATTCAATTCTATTGTACTTTACAGGTTTTAGCACTATTCCTATGGGATTTTTTTTTATGCTGGATTTCTTAAAATGTGCCATTATCATCCCAAAAGATTTGATTTTCCCTGCTCAGAGCTATGCCTTTCAAAAAATATTTATTTTTTTTTCTTTGAGGACTGCTTTTAGGGACTCCAGCAGAATTTCTGTCAATTCCTCTTCACTGCTATTAATTCTTGGGAATTTTTTAATCTCTGCCAATACAAGAAATGCATAAAATCAGCCTCATTTAAAGGTGTGCTCCTAGGATGCAATGATTTGATATGGGTTCTGAGACCTGCCACAGGTATAGTTGAACATCTGAATGGTTGGGCAGCTTCTATGTTAAAAAAGAGAATCATATTAAGGAAGAATGCCTAGCAAGTTAATCAACAGATTTGTTAAAACTGAACTTTAAAGGCAAGCCTTCATTTTTATTTTATTTTTTTTAAATCTTAAAACAATTTTAATAATATATTATATCCAGAAATTAAAATTCAGAATGCTTCAGCTTTCCAAACACTTAAACGTGTACTTAACAGTAGGAATGCAAGTAATACCATAACTTCATCAGTTTTGTTCTGGACAACTGATGAAAAATATTCCTGAATCTGGGCTTGTTATTACTATGACAGGAACACCGTCTGTTCTGAAAGAAGTATTGCATTTGACATAAGAAAGAGTGTTGTGTGACAGAGTCCTCTGTCAGGCTGTATTAACTTTTTTTTCCCAAACACTTTACTAAAATACTAGGTGCAACAAGTTATTCGAATTTCATCTTTCAAGAACATGAGTTACAAAAAATGAAAAGATATGATAAAACTTGAGTTCAGAGGGAATATCACCCCATCCCATATGAACTTTTTGTCATAATGCACTTTAATACTTTATAATTTCAGAAAACTGTGCTATTGCTAACTACAACAACAGTAGCGATTTTAGAAAATACTAGACTGATTACTTGTGTAGTTGGCTATATATATATAAAAGTTATGAGTATAGTTGAGATTTTCAAAACACCTTCTATATAAGTGTTTATACAGAACACAACATGGATTTCCATGACAAAAAAAAAATAGTACAACAAAATATTTATACTCTGCTTTTTCATATTCATATTTTTATGCCAATTATTTATGCTGATTAAGGATGGTAAATTAAAGATTACTAAGGATGGGAGATATTTACAACAGCCTCTGTAGAAAATAAATAGCCTTCTAGTTAGACAAATTGTAAAGAAAGACCACCTGCATCTCTTTCCTGAGGTCTGGATCTAGTAAAATACTCTATGAGTCTCCTACAGCAAGGCGTTGGGTTATCTATTATCCACTATAATATCTATACTAAATACTATTATTATTATTATCTACTAATACTAGTAGCATTCATACTGATAATTCCTCACAGAGGATCCTGAAACTATGTATGTATGTCTGTGTGTGCTTTACTGTAAACTCTTTACAGTGTTAGACATTTGGCCTATACATGGAGTCTTTAATTATGATAATTTGGATGTTCTTTTTGAGAGTGCTACTTAGCGTTTTCTTGGTTTCTAATTCTTAATTTTTGAGCCATGAAATGGTGAGATAGTGGAGGTTCTTGGGAGTAATATATTCCTTTTATCCAAGCATCCCATGTTTTGCAGAAGCATGCAACCCTAACGTTTTCCAGGAGAGAGGGCTGTACAATGTTTCCAGTCCTTTTTTTTTTGGCTCAGTGGATCAACTGCTTGGCAAGCTTTATATACCATGACGTGACTCCTTCTTTTTGAGGCTCCTCATGGAGCCTCTGCAATTTCCAAAAATACTAGAGGGTGGAGGAATAGAACAGTTATTTGGGGGGAAGCTTTTGATAAGTGGGATTGAAATTCAGCTCATTTAATTTTCATTAAAGAAATGATAACATTCAGGCTAAGGTTGTTGTTTAGACTTCCCCCAGAGAGAGAGAGAGAAGGGAAGAGGTAGAAGAACTCCTCCAAAGGTGAATAATTTTATCCTCTGCAGTTGTAAAACAGAGATGAAATGAATCATTTTCGGTGTCTCCATTAAGGAGCCTAGATGGCGAGCTTAGACCACACATGAACTTTCAGCAAGATGAATGTAGTCTGGAAAAAGATGAGAAGGATAAATAAGGCAGAGCTCAACTCTGTGAAAGAGCATAATTAGTGAGCTTATGTAGTCCATGAACTTTTCCTGCTTTATGGCACCAGGACACCTGAGGCATGGAGAAAGCACAGGTTTGTCTAACAGGGACAGTTCAAAGCAGAGAAGTCAGGAATGAAGAGGAAAATATTTATGAGTGCAACATATGACAAGGAGAAAAGCTGAGGTTTTTACCTTGTTGACCAGAAGAACTCTGTGGGGTATCTAAGGGGAGTTCCACTCCAGAGGAACCTCAGAGGACCTTAGACAGTCTGCAGACAGGAAAGAGTAGAAGAAAACAGATGATCTGATACATTTGGTGATATTTCCCCTGCTTGAAATCTGCAGAAGGGGAAGCCCCAGAGAGCTTTACTCAGCCCACCACGTGAACTTCGGGGAGGAAATGTTCTCCTTTTACATTGTCAAACACTCCCTATGAGCAAGTTACATTTTGAGCACTCTGAACATTATTTATGCCACAAAAAAAGTCAGAGAAATTTTGCTTTGAATCAATTCAGATACTCTATCCTAATTTTGAAAAATTTTGCTCAATCAATCACAGACCTCCACATCTCTCAGTTTTGAAGGTATTAGGATCACTTTTATGACTTTTAGGGTATTCAGGAGGTAAAACGAACCTCTGCGCGGCGCTCAGGGAACTCTTAACAGTTTGGTAAATTACCTTACTCTGTGAAAGTGTGTCAGTTATTAAGTAATATATACAATAAACATGCAGAATGTATAAAAAAAAGATTAGTTACTACAAGCTGACCCCCTTCCACAGGGTTTGGTGGAGTATTATCTCTGCTTTGCAGATGGGGATGCACAGACAGACAGCTCCTTAGGGACTTGTAGGTGACTCAGGAAGCCAGCAGTAAAACTGTGCTGTCAGACTGTGTGGCTTCTGGCTTAGTTCCCTGCACACTTATTGCAGTTTGTTTGGCTTAATGTGTTTGAGGCCTAAGTGAAGGAGTACTGAAGTAGTTCAGCTTTACCTGTTCTTGAATCACTTCTCACAAGGTGATGCATCCAGCTGGTTGTGTGTAGGATGCATATGGCTCCAGCTGGCGGAGTTGTAAAAGGATTAAACAACAGGAACCAGGGATCTCATCTGATCTTTACTCAACCAGGATGGCTACTTATTTTCAAGATAGTTGTGATACTAATATTTGAATTATCTAATTAAGCAAGAGATGACTGACGCTGCATGCTTTTTTTTTTTTTTTTTTGTGTGTGTGTGTGTGTGAAAAGACTGCCCTCTTTTTGAGACAGGGTGAGCAGAGCCAGAAACAACTCTGCTGTCACCATCCTTGCCTGGTCCTGCCGCTCTGAGATCCTCAGCAGTCTCCCTTGGCCACCATTCCCAGTCCAGCAAGGGTGCTGGAGGCTGGCGCACCCCCAGACAGGGGCACACAGGAGACCACAGTCCCTAAGTGACCCGGCCTGGTCCCCAGCATGGCCACTTCTTTCTGGGCCACCCACCACCCCTCAGGCAGCTCGTCCCACAGCTAGGGACAGGAAACAAAGACTGCCCTGGGTTATACCCCGCAGGAAGGGCTTGGGGAACTTGGGAGTTTGGTCCTTGTATCGCCATTGCCATTGAGGCATGAGGCAATGGGATGGCTCAGCTGGAGTCTCCTTAAGTCCGGCACAACCTGGCCACAGAATGGTGGCCCTGCATCAGCACCAGGGATGCCATTCTGTGGTCAAACCCACACATTGGCCTCCAAACCACTGAAAACATCACAAAAGGAGGCCTTGGCTCTGCCTGGTGGCCTATGTGCAACCCACTGGCAAAGTGACAGGGCTTGTATAAGCGGAAAGTTGTGGAAATGTTTTAAGACTAAGAAAATTCAGGTTGGTTCCTGAGGGAGTAGTAACCCACCCCAGGCAAAATCTTCCACAAATGACAGCAATTGAGAACTTCTCATGGGTCAGATGCGCACCTCCTGCTGATGCATATGGATACAGGAATGCTGCTGCAATGGGGTTGGTGAAGATTTTCCCTGGCACAGGGGAATCCCTTTGTTGCTCAAATGTTAAAGAGAAAGCAAACAACAGAAAGTTTTGAAAGTATTTGACTCTCTTCTCTGCAGCTCTACTTTTGATCGCCCAATTTCTGCTTTCCTGAATCCTGTGATATTGTTTTTTTGTTTTTTTTTTTTTCACCATTTTCTTTCAGGCAGCACTGAAGATCTGGCTAGAGGAAAATAGTTTGAGAGGAACAAGCTGAAAATTATACACTTCATTGTCTTTTAAAAAACAAACCCTGCACAAAACCTCTAAGATTCCTCTCACAATAAAGCCGAAATAGCCTCTCAGCAGCCTTGTTAGCCAGCTCACTTTTAAGACTGTTTTTCCACTGTAAAATTCTTTAGGGCCTTTTACACACACACACACACACACACACACACACACACACACACACACACACACACACACACGCAAGTAATGTCTTTTTTGAGTTCTGGAAGCTGAAATACCTAACTATCTAAGTAGCAAATGTCTGACAACAGGAGCACTAGGCTTTGTTTCAATGTTTCTTACATCTATTCTTTGCTATTATTGGCTGAATTAGGCTTTTTATTGTCGCAGTAAGTCCTGGTGGCTCTGCCGATGTGCTGTGAAGTCACTGGAGGTTGTGGACCCCCAATCAGTGTTTACTATTGTTCCAGGGATGTGTGCTAGCTATCGAGTAAAAGGTCACTCAGAGTACTTTCTTTTTTTTCTTTCTTTCTTTTCCTTTTTTTTTTTCTCTGGGACAGCAACTGCTCATCTACACAGCACTAACTTTTTACCTGATGCCCTGCAAGTCAGAAACATGCTGCTCTAGTGTTTCCAGTTGGAGACCCGCTGATGCCTTTTAGAAATCCTTATTGCATCCCTGAAAGCAACAGACACACAGACCTCTGCAGTACTGTTCTACTGTGGCAGCACTTACAGCTGAGTCCGTGAGAAAACCTGAAGCTCCACAGAGCTTACTGCATTTTCAGAAAAGCCAAAGTATTGCAAAATTAGTTCTAGCTCAGCTTACCTGCTTTAAGAGTCTAATATAAGAGCTTTGTTTCCAGCCTCCCATGCTTTGTCACAGAGGCGCTTCTGGGGAGGTGGGTAAGGCTTAAAATGATATTTGTGATCATTCCAGATTTTACTCTCATCTTACTTCTAAAGGTCCATTAAAGCTCAAATTAAGCAAGACTCCTGCTGTTAGCCCAGTGAACTGTGAATGGGTCTGTGGAACTGTTACACATCCTTTGAAAGTATAGAATAACAGAGGAAAAAAAAAAAAAAACAACAAAAAACCTGCTAAGGCTTCCCTTTTGATATGTAAGGATTTTTACTGCGACGATTTTTGTTTGTTTTAAGGCTTTGATTGCTTAAATATTTTCAGAGAGAAAGCATACATGATTCTTAATTGCTCCCTAAATTGGAAAGCTGCTGTATCTTAAGAAGAAAATTAAATTATTATGCTCTTGAGGACCCGTGTCTTGCTAATCTTCCAAATAAAATGAACTCTGGAGTGAAAGTCATTAATCATGATATCTTAATAACACACACTTCAAACAAAGTATATACCCTTTCAGATTAAAGATACTGTGAAAGCAAAGCATAGTGTGACATGCTGAGGACATCTAGTGGAGAAAAAGTAAAATAGTAGTAAAAGTACACAGCAGGAATGTTGCCTACTCTGTTACAGCAAAATGAAAATCTGAACTCACATGGTTTAGCAAGAGTTCTCTCTGTTTTAATCCTAAAGTACATGTTTCCAGACAAAAGAAAATCTTTTTTTTTTTTTTTTTAGAAGAGCCAACTATGCCTTTGTACTTGCCTTTAAAAAATGCATTACAATTAATTTCACTTAATTTTAGATGTGGTAGTTTCTTTTTCATTTTTCCATAATTTTGTTATTTGGCAAATAAATTAATTTACATTCATGTCAGACTCCATGTCTGTAATAAAGCAAGGATGGTACCTACCAAATAATGCTTACCAGCTAGTTGAGATCTTTGGGTGGAAGATGTTAAAAGCAGTGTGTATAGGTAGCTCAAATATTCCTTATTTGTCAGAATTAAAGCTGGCATTTGAGTTGATTTATATGATTAATATTACCAGTGTTATTACATTTATCTTTGATTACACGCAATGTAGGGATGGCTTTTATATATGACCTTACAAAATAACTTGGTTTTGGAGCTGTATTGTCATACCAGTGAGCGAAATGGTTACTTTGACTACCCTCACCACATTATCTATCACTGGCTTGAATTCTGAGGCCTTGTAATGAATAATCTGAAATCTCCAGGAAGAGGCATATTAATTTGCAGGAACTCAAATGAGAGTTGTATGCTGTCAGGTCAGTCAAGTGAGGGAGCCTGCATGTTTCAGGAACTACCTGGCAGCTGTTACCACAACAAGACTGCCTGAAGAGCTGCTGTACAATGAGGGAAGAGACAGATCATTTTGTAATAACGCAAAATAACCTCTGTCAACCTAGATAAATGTGGTATTACTAAGTTCAGTATCTGCTCCTCTGTTCCTGGCTTGCTCTGGTGTTGTGTCCACATGCTTGCAGTTGCAGCTTGACCCTGCTGGGCCTGTCACCACTGGTGACAGCTTTGGGTCAAGAAGCTCCCTGGATCAGGAGTTCACAATATGGAGTGTTTGGGTTCACCCAGAAGGTCACTCCAAGAGAGGTGGTTTGACATTAAACACAAAAATGAGGCTGTTTATAAAACACCCATAGAAAATTACATTTGCTTTAAATGTGGCTTCAGTGGGGTCTCTTATTAGGGTTGCTTGATCAGTGCTAACAAAGGCCTTTATACAGCCCAATAGATTATTTAATAGTTACTCAGTCGTCAATACTATATCAAAACAATTACTGACTTGCCGCTATGATTACAAACAGAACAAAGAATATTTAATACATACAATAACTATTTTCCCCTCTATCTCACTTCACTTAAATACTCAGTTCACTTTCAAACAAATCCACACAGGTGTGTAATCACGTTAAAAAAAAAAAAGGAAATAAAATTAAAGATACAGGCATGTAAGATTCCAAATCACTGCTTATGGAAGAATATTTGGGTGAGCAGCCTGAGTGTGATACCAGTAGCTAAAGAACAATGAGAACCACATCGTCCTGAGCAAGGCTTCAAAAAAAAAAAGGATGGGAGGGAACGTGTTAAGGTATAATACTGGACTGTAGCGAAGTGAAGCAATGCCAAAGGGCCTGTGTGGAAGTGGGACACCACTGATACATGTGGATTGACATTTCTATTGGTGAAAGACAGTTAAATTTTTGAGTCAACAGCAGTAGAGTTTCAGACAGGGACATGGGGCAGTGTCTGTGTAAAGAAGCACAGAAGCACAGCTTGTGTAACAGCCATCTTAAGGAAGCGCTGGGTTACATGGATGTGAAGCCTGAGAGGTCCTATCATCTTTGAACCTATTCTAGTCAGGATATACTATATTCTTTTCGACGCATCAAGGAATCTTTGGATAAAGGAAATGGCACCATGGTTTTATTTTAGCATAGAGTGTTTGAGGCAGTTCTTCAGAATGGCAAAGTCTACAATTACTGCTAACGGGATAAAATCAAAAGAAATATCCATGTGCCATGAGTCTTCCCCATTGGGAGTTCTTACAAAAGTCAGGAATCAGACACTATAGGAAAGCAGGTAGTTTGGGGAAGTTATCTATTAGTAGGGGTAACATTTTCTGTCTTAATTCCCTAAAACATGGGCTTTCCCCTCTCCAGATAAACACCATGATAATCCTCTTTCTCACAAACTGGGTTATACTAGCCATGTTCACACCAGTTCTGACTACTGTTCTCCAAAGACTTGTGAGGAAAACATGTTTTTGGGCACGATGGGATTACTGAGTTCTGCTGTAAGATCAGTAAATAAAGAGATTCAATATATGAATAAATTTTTCAGGTATTGGAATCTATGGGACTGTGATAAATTATTTGCTTATGCAATTGTCTTCAGAACCCTTCCCTTTTGCATCCTGAATTTTATAAGGTCTGAGAGGAAAGTAAAAGCCTCTTCTGAGGAAGAATCAGTAGTGAAAGTCTGATAGTTATTTAAGTAAAACTTTTAAGCTTAAAAGAACAGTAAGATTTGCCAAGATTATACAAGGATTTTCCAACACTGCAATTTTGTTTGTCAAACCTGTTCCTAAAAACCTCCAATGAAGTTTTTGAAGCAGCCTATTCAAACACTTACCTCTCTTCATCCTTAAAAAGTTCTTACTGGTAGCAAACCTTAATCCTTTTACTTTTTGTCAAATCTGCAGAAGGCATGAAGAACAGTGGGTGTCATACTACCTATAAAACCCTTTCATGTATTGAAAGAATGTACCCAAGTTTCCTCTAAATGATTTTTTCTTTCTTTCTTTTTTCATCCTTTTTTTTTTTGATTAATACAAAATAATTCTTTTAACATTTCTTTGAAGATTGTATTTTCTAAATCTGTTACATTCTTTTTATCGCCTGGGCTGTCTTCCAAAACAGAGGTTATCTTTGTATTACGTTGTAGTGCCCAGAAGTATACACAGCACTCTAGGTGACATCTCTCCTATGCTGAACAACTCTTGTGTCTTGTAGATGATGCTCCTCAAAATACCTCCTGGAATGCCCTTTTGAAATACTGTCACATTCTTGACTTAAATTAGGTGTTTGATTTGCTGAAAGCCCAGAGCTTTTTCTTCAGTATTGCTGACTAGTCAGCTATTCTCTTGTTGTATTTATGCATTTGAATTTCCCTTTTTGAGCACTTTACTTAGCATTTATTGAATTCAAACACAGTGATTTCAATCCATGCTTTCATTTATCAACATTATTAAAAAATTGACTCCTGTTAAGCTGAGTGTTTGCAACCTATTGCAGTTTCAATATGACAAGTATACTCTCTTGTCAGTTGTCCAAGGCATTGAGGAACATATTAAATGCAGCCTACAATGAATCTCTGCACTGTGTTGTTTGACATCTGACAATTGGACAGATAATTTTTGGTAACTTTCTTGTGAGTGTTTTATTTTTCTGGATATTTAAACATCCATCTCATGATGTTTATCTATACCAACTCAGTATTTGTGATTTTGCAAGTGAGAATGGCATTTCAAACAGCATTGGTACTAAGTGTATTGTACATCAAGTATCTGATCAAGTCTTACCCTTTGTGAGTGTTGAAACAAAGGTAATACTGACATTTCAGCCTTTATTGCCTGCTGTTCTCTTTTCTTTCTTGTTAAGCAACGGACATATTTTTTTCCCTTGTCATCTTTCCATTTCTAAAATATTTTTCTTGTTGTACTTTATTTTTCTTGTTAGTTGAAACTCACTTTCACTTTTATCTGTTCTGCATCTTATTCCTTCAGAGACTATTACATCTATGCCTGTAGGTCCTTGTTCCTGCTCTTGTACTTAAATTTATACTTTTCTACTTTCTTTTTTTTTTTTTTTTCTTTTCCTGGTCCTTAAAGAGCTTTTTGATGGAGCCATATTGGTGTCTTGCTATGCTCTATATGTTTCCTTTGCATCATGACAGTCTGCCATTGTAACTTTAATATAGTCCCTTTCAGTAAGTGCGAGCTCTCTTGCAGTCCTTTTTTTTTCCTTAGAATATCTTCCCAAGAGACCCTACCTTCCAGTTCCCTGAGTTCGATGAAGTCTGATTTTTTGAACTCTATTGTCCTTATTCCGCTGCTCTCATTCCTCCCTTTCTTTAGATTTGTGAACTCTATGGTTTTGTAATCACTTTCACCGAAAGTACCTTCTACCTTTAGCTTCTCAACCAGATCCTCCCTATTAGGCAGAATCAGTTCTAAAACAGCTGTAAGCTTCTCAGTAGCTTCTTCCATCTTCTTAAAAGGTTGTCCCCAACATGTTCTGAAAACTTACTGGACTTTCTACATCCTCACATTATTTCCTAGCACGCATCTGTGTTTAATCCAAGTCCCCTATTATTACAAGTAAGGGAGGCACCCTTTGGATGCATCTGTTAGTTGCAAAAACAAAGCAAAACAAAACAAAACAAAAATTTAAACAAACAAACAAACAAAACCCCCCACCTCTGCTAAGTTCTTCTGATGAGGTTATTCTAGCAGGTCCCTATAACAACATCGCCTTTATTTTTTACTCTGTAATTTCCTTGAGGTGCTAAGTTCATCTTTTACCTCTTCTGGGAGTTCTGAGCAAGGACCTACATTTCTGATGTACAGTGTGGCATCTTCTTCTTTTTCCCCAGGGCCTGTCTTTCATAAACAAAGTGAATTCCAAAGTGAATAACCTGGCTGTTACACAGCAGTCATAGATGTCTGCTTAGTCCAGCTGGGACTGTTTCTGTCTCATAATCAACTAATTTAGTTCTAGGGAATCAGAAGACTTCAGAAACTTAATCAATTTTGTCATACCCTTATTTATGATTTTTCATGCAAGTAAAAATTTTAAATAAGAACGAGGCCTAATACAGTTGGAAAACTAGTTTCTTGAGCAAAACGCCTTTCAAAATTGGCAACATACACAGTCATGGTGACAATTCCTACCTTAAATCTAGAGCTCATCGTATATAAAATCATGGAATAAACAGAACTGTAATGTAAACACCATATCTTAGGGTTGGGAGGCAGGGTTGTTTTCCAGCAGTTCTGTTTCCACACTATTCTTGCCGCAGTAGTCTCTTGAGCTGTGACTAAATTTATGTTCAAAGCTACAGAAGTCTTCATAAAGTTGATGTACCTCTCCAAGCTAGATTTTTTGAATTGGATTGTGAACAAGGCTGTTCAGTCCACTGACATCAGCCTTCCCAACACTAAAAGAACATTTTTTATGATGGAAAATATGGCCTCTCCATGTCTGGTAAATAGTTTTAAACCAAAGAGCAAATAATGCCAGGTACAGGGCTCACCTGGGATTGTTCCATAATTGTGGAAACTAACTCAGAACATTTATCATTGTACTAGAAGTTGTTCCTGGTGTCTTTGTTTCAACTGCACTGAAAAATCACAGAATCACAGAATGGTTGAAGTTCAACGGGACCACTGGGAGTCATTTAGACCAATCCCCCTGTTCAAAGCAGGGTCAGCTACAGCATGATGCCCACAAACACATGCGGGTGGCTTTTGAATACCTCCAAGGGTGGAGACTTCACAACCTCCCCAGACAACCTGTTCCAGTCTTTGAACAATATGTATTTTTTGTATGTTTAATTTGGATTAAACATTTGAGTTTGTGCCCATTGACTTTTGGCCTCTCCATTGGCACCACCAAGAAGAGTCTGGCTCCATTTTCTTTACTCCCCCATCAGCTATTTATACACATGGAGAAGAGCCTTCTCTTCTTCAGGATGAACAACTCCAGCTCTCTCAGCCTCTCCACGTAGCTTACTTGCTCCAAGCCCTTCAGCATCTTCACAGCCCTTTGCTGACTCACTCCAGTACATCCATGTCCCCTTCATACTGCGGAACCCAGGACTGGACCCAGTCCTCCAGCTGTGGCCTTCTCAGAGCTGAGTAGAGGAGCAGGATCACACCCTCGACCTGCAGGTGATATGATGCTGCTCCTAGTGCAGCCCAGAAGAGGCTGCTGGCCTGCCTTGCTGTACAGGTTCATTGCTCACTCATTGTCCACCAGGACCCCCAGGGCATTCTCTGCAGGGCTCCCTCCCAGCCAGTCGTCTCCCAGCCTGCACTAATGCACATGGTTGTTTCTCTTGAGGGATATTTCCCTTTGTTCAACTTCTTGAGATTCTTGTAGGCCCATTTCTACAGGTTGTCAAGGTCCTTCTGAAAGACAACACAACCATCTGCTGTATTAAACACTCCTCCCAGTTTTATATCTTCTGCAGACTTTCTGAGGATACACTCTGTCCCATCATCTCAGTCATTAATGAAGATATTAAACCAAATTGGATCCAATATTCACCCCAGGGGGACAGTGCTCAGAGCTGGCCTCTGGCTGGACTTTGTACTACTTATATTTGTACTGAATATATGCCTCCAGCATAAAAGAGTCCAGCATGTAAGCCAGTTTCAGGCCACCTCACTGAGCAGTTGTCCAGTCTGAACACCATTTTGTCTATGGGAGACAGTTTTGAAATCCTTCATAAAGTTGAGAAGGGATTCTCTCTTCTCCTCTTGTTCCCCAAACCAGTAATATCACTGCAGAAGGCTATCAGGTTGGCCATGAATGATTTCCTCTTTGAAAATCCATGCTGACTAATAACAGTCACCTTCCTGAGCTCATCTTCTTTGTAAATGGCTTCTAGGACAATTTGTTCCATAGCTTTCTCAGCAATCAAGCTGAGGCTGGCTTGCCTGTGTTTCCCTGGATCCTCCTTGTTGACATTCCTTCCAGGAAAGATAATGAAGAGTGGCCTTGCAATGACATCTCATTAAGTCACAGGCACTTACATATGTTCGGGTTTTTACATGTTCCCTATTCTGATCCTGCTCCACCAAGGGAAAGTCTTGTAGCTCCAGAAAAAATGCCATAACAAGAGTTGCTAGTGTGATGAGGTGACCAGTCTAATGGTATGCATCTCATTTTCCTCTCAGTGGGATAAATGTTCACAAAACAGCATTTTTTTTCTGTCTATAATTCACTTTATTGTAAGCTATGTTAACTATTTATTTGTTTCAGTTGTTATTTTAAAAGTCAAATGGAAAAATCAAACAAACATAAAATCCAATCCAATGATCTTTGTTTCTCATTAAAAATGTATGTCCACTCAAAGTCAAACACATAAATCGTATCCTCTAACAAAGCTTCTTTATTCATGTAAATATAGGAGGAGTCATATTAGAATATGAAATTGTCTCCTGAGAAATATGGTAGAAAAACATTAACTGGACTGGATAATGACTGAATAAATCATTGTCCTTCATGTAGAACTACAGAAAAAGTCATATTAACAAGAGAGGACTTGATGACCTTTCACTGATCATACATATACAGAAGATATTTAAAATAATTAGTGATATTTAGGAAGAAATTCTTTACTCAGAGGGTGGTGAGGCACTGGAACAGGTTGCCCAGAGAAGCTGTGGATGCCCCATCCCTGGAGGTGTTCAAGCCCAGGCTGGATGGGGTTTGAGCAACCTGGTCTGGTGGGAGGTGTCCCTGCCTGTGGCAGGGGGGTTGGAACTGGGTGAGCTTTAAGGTAACTTCCAACCCAAGCCATTCTTTCATTCTATGCTTCTATGATACTAAGAATGTTATTCTGCTGGTTTATCTGGAGTACAAAATTATAACTGTTGTTTACATTTTTGTTACTCTTAGAATGCAAGGTAAAATGTTTTATTATAAATTTAAGATTATTTGGATATGAAAGATTTACACCAAGGGTAATACAATATTTGGTTGACAACTGAGCAGCAATTTATAGCCCAAGAAATCAGAAGAAAGATGCAAAAAGAATCTTCTGGACTGCAAAATCATATCCTAGGTCCAGGAATTTCCTTGCTTTGTAGAATATGTAGTAGCAACCAGGAAAGGTTAACTAGCCATGGTTTCATTTCTGACAGATAATCATTGAATCACAGAATCAGAATCATCTAGGTTGGAAAAGACCTTCAAGATTATTAAGTCCAACTCTCAACCTACCGAGTCTCATCACTAAACCATGTCCTTTAATGCCATGTGCAGAAGTCTCTTAAATTCCTCCAGGGATGGGGACTCCCCCACTTCCCTGGGCAGCCTGTTCCAATGCTTGTGTGGAGTGATTCATATCTCTGGAAATTATTCAGTATAATATTAAACAAATGAGTGAAATAATTCCTCACCTTCAATACTGCTACCTTCTTCTGCAGATTAGTAGGCATCACTGGGGGCTATAGATACGGAGAATGCTGGTTCTGTGGCATTGCAATATTTTTTCCTTCATTCCCAGAGCCCAAACACCTAGAAAAATTTGGACTCCAGCATTCTGGAAGCAGAGATAGCCAGGAGGAGATAGGATGACAGGGGTTTTATAGCAGACTTCCCTCAAGAAAAGTAGATGTCTTTTCAGATGCCCATATATAATGCCCCAATAGCAGCATTGTCACAATCCCTACACTGAAGGGGGGTTGCTCAAGTGTAGAGTGGCCCCTGTCAGACATATACACACAGAAGGCACAGGAGCACAGGGAAGCATTTTACTGGGTGAGGAATTTCCCATCTTGCTGCTATCCTTGGGCTCATGAGACAGAACACTGAGCTTTTCTCCCCTTAAATGGCAAAATTTAGTACTTTCTCTCTATGAAGTCCCCTCTCTTCACTAGACATGACAGAGAGAGGGTTAAAGAAGTGCTGAGTTCATTACTTGGACCAAAATCAATGGGAGCAGAACCAGGCTCTCTGTGGGTTTAGGTAGGTTAAGATATACAAATGCGTACTTAGTACACAAACAGCAAAACTGATAAAAATGTACTGATTGAAAGTGAAATACTAGTAATAGCATATATTTTTATTCAGTAGCTGTCTGATAAAAACGCACTTCATTGTAGTGCAAATAATGCCAACCCATACAGCCTTCTTTAGCAGGTATATGCCTTATGCTTTAAAAGATAATGCCCTTACAGTACCTTATAACAATTTGCATACACTGAATCCACTATGTAGAGCAAAAAAAATATGACTTGCATAATGAATTGCACGCACAAAAAAAGAAGGTATGCAAAATAAACACATCAACTAGCTGAATACTGATTACCTGTAAGCAAAATCTGGAGACACTCAGTATGCAGAACCAATCAGTTATTGCAGTGAACACCTATAACTAATTTCCTCCAGGAAGAAAATTTTCGATTAGCTTTAGTGAATTTATACCCATTATTGAAAGGTTGTAGCTAAATAAATATTATTTTAGTTTAATTGGATTAAAAATTAGAAATGCAAATTTTGATGCACCATGTCTCTAAGTCCTTGTCTCCCTTTTTATGGTAATACCCTTCTAATGGTTTAGGCTTATGAAGAAAAACACTGAAGATTTTAACTAGCAGCTTTGCAGGGGGGCAGAAAGGAGCAAAGAAGATTTAGTGGTGAAAAGAGCAAATAAATAGGTGCTCCAAGATTAAAAAGAGGGTAGAAGTGCATGCTGAGCTGTTGAAAGACCTCTCTGTGTTTAAAGAAAAATATTGTTTGGTTCTTTCACCAGTGCATGATCAAAATAAGAGGTACAAATTAGTTCATGGCTGCTGAAGCTACAAAACATCATGCAGAGAGCTGTCTTTGGGAACGTTTTAATGAGGAGAAGAGGTCATCAGACTGTGACATTGCTTTTCAGAATTCTTCAAGAACAACACAGACTTCCTGTTCCAAATGTGGTAAAGAATAAAACAACCTTAGTAGTAATCGTACAACTTTTGAACCGTGTTCCTTGGAAATACTGTACCGTGCTCATTTTGTAGCTTTAGTTAGCTATCTCAAAGGAACTCTTCCATATTTTCCATGTGCCCTTATTTCAAAAGTACAGTGAAATGGTAGAGCTTCAACAAGGATTATATTTATAAAATAAAGTTTTATTCAGTCTTCTAAAGAGATTTTAATGTTTTCATTCCTCTAGGTGAAATGGTACACTGTGGCTCTGTTCATTAACATTTAGCATCAGTGCAAAAATCAAGGATTACCACATACAGTTTGAAAGGACATTCAAAATGACTTTGAAATTAAATTCACTACAATCTTAGTTTTGCAGCATTTCAAACATGATTTTAAAATGTATAAGTTAAGTTAATGGCATTCCAGGTCAAGTATCCCCAGCCCAATAACACATAGAATGTCATTATTTAAATTTGTGATGTACCATATGTACTGACTAGGGTTGAAGAAGCCCACTGTAAATATAATAAATAAGATCTATAATACAGTGTAGTTATTTGAAAAAAGCTTCCTTGAGGATATTTAGAGAAACCATTAGCAAAGTGAAGACACTGTTAAGTCAAATAATTATTCTAAGTTATGGGCATCATTAGCAGAAACCTCAAAACTAGAATAACTTCAGGATTGCTAATAATTATAAAAATGCCAGTAACTAGCAGTCGATAGTGGTATTTGATTCTAATAAACAATTGCTCATGTGGAAGAAACAAGGATCAAAATCTTGATTTTTAGACCTTTTATTCAAAGGTTTCCAACGTTAAGAACACAGATATATGTCAAATGAGGTTCATGAATCAGGTGCTCTAGTTAATAATTTGGCTAAAAACTTGACTTAGTTGTCAGTTCATTAAAATAGAAAGAGCTGTATTACAAACCAGCCCTTCTTCTTTTTTAGAATAGTTGTAATAAAATTTCATTTGGAATAGCATCAGCAACAATGATACAAAGCTGGTGTAGATGGACTATTGCTTGTACCATAGAAATTCTATTGTAGTTCTTTCATTTCATATTCTTTTAAATTATAATCACTATGTTAAGAGAAGAAATGATAATATAAAATACTCTGTATGCTACCAGTCTCTTTCTTTTCCACAAATAAAGGGAGAAAATGAATTTGGTAACTCTCTTGTGTAATCAGAAAAGAAATCTCTGTATCTCTGTCATAGTGGTTTTGCTCAGCTTTTTTTTTTTTTTTTTCAGGTGTGAAAAAGTGTTGGCAACTGTACACCTTCTATAATGTGTAATCATTACTGAAATACTGAAAGTTTACAAAAGAAACATGCATGTATTTATTAACAAAGGCATGATGTCATTGACAAATACAATTTACTAGTAAATAATTTTATGCCATTAATCTTACAGCTTTAAATATTGATAATTATCAGGTCATTGCACCCTGAAACATTCTCCCATGAACCAGTTTACTTCAGGTTTTGCATTGATTTTATTTTCTGTTGCATTGTATTCTTCTCTTTCACGAGGCACTAAATAAGCATTTTGAAATATTTTAGTCCTGTTTCACCTCTAAAAAATCCCAATGCAAATTTATCCCACAAAGACTAATAAGTTTGTTGGTTTTCAGTTTAAACCTTTAATCCTGTTTGAATGGATTGATGTCTTTTTCCTTGATTTACCAGATTCTTCTGACAGTGATTAGGGCCTGGGAGTTTGGGCTAATCTGAGATTTCTCCTCTTCTTGTATTGTCATTCTAGTGCCCATTATTCTTCTCTTTTTTTTCCTTTCCAAGAATACCACTGTATTCTATTCAGTGACCATTGCTCACTGAAAGAAGATGTCTTAGATAGCCAATTAGCTGTTATGCATAGAGTTTTTAGCCAGCATGGTAGCAGTATTTGTTACAGGACTGTAAGCAAAGCATTGAAAAGTAAATGTTAAAAAAGAGAGAGGAAGGAAAAGGAGATTCTGAAATTCTGAATTTTGCTTTCAATTATCCCAAACTACATCTACAGGCAGTAATGACAAGTGTAAGTTTTGCGAATCAACATGATAGGAGAAAAGAATCTTTGATTCACTGGATAAGCTGTGATGTAGAAATCCTGGAGCAGTTTTACTAGTAAGTATGCTTTTATAATTAGAGTATCAATGATTCTCTGTTTAATGCAATAGTATTGTAGGCAGCAAACATGGGCAGTTCCTGGAAACTTTTATGTAACTGCCATAAAACAAGACACTACACCATGTTCCTGAATTAAATGCCATTATATTAAACGAATAACTTTACTGACTGCAACAGATTTGTACTCATATAAAGAAAACAAAAACTTATCCTTTGATAAATAAAAATGTAATTTTTGAAGCAAGCGAACAAACAGAAAACCACTGTTTTAGACAATCATAAAGTAAACATATATAATCTAGGAAAAAATGTATATAATCCTTTGCTGTAATCAGAGTTTAAACTGTCAAAAATAGCTGTCAAAATCTTTTTTTGGATAAAGAAAAAAAACAAAACCCATAGCAATATCCAAAAGCATTATTGTCTTTTTTTTTTTTTTTTTTTATCAGGATCAGGTGATGTTCTTCATTCAGTGACAAAAAGATGTCCTTAAAATAGAATGATATGTAAACTAAAATCTATGTAAGATTATAAATGTCATGGTATGCGCATATAACTAATATTATGTATTATTATTACTTGAGTATTTGCATCACTATTAGTAATTTGCTATCAATTTTCATGCAAATATTTTATATTTTTAATTGAAACTTGGTACAAACTGTAGTCTGTTTTCAGACAGTTTTCAAAAATATTTGATATTCTTTCATTTGGCAAGTGACTTCAGGTATGCTTACATAAGCATGTTGCTTAAAATTACTTCTATGAAGATTTCACTCAAAGTGTTTACAGGTACTAAAGAAGATATCCGTTGGTACCAAAGCAACTTTTCCCATGTGTATTAGTATTGCTGGATTAAATCCAGTATACACCACGTATTGGATTGCTCCTTAACATCTTAACTAAGTGAAAACGAACCATTCCATTTAAGTACCACTGAGCAGTGCTTGACAAGCAGCCATTTACTTCTATGTACACTGCTGTGCACTGTGTAAAATAACATGTTGTGTTATCATGCCATGCGTGCTTTCGGACCTTGTCAGGACTTATGAAAGGTATTTTATGAATATAAGTGAGAGATATGGAAGTCCTGTCTAGGTGCTGTAAGCTGGTATGGAAGTGATTTTGCAATGGTAAGTTCGTTGTTATGTTAAGAAATTACAAGTGCTACCACAGAAAGTCGTGAGACCTTATGTGTTGCTGAGTTATTTTTTGGATGAAACATAAATTTAAGATTGTGTTTCATTGTAATCACCACAGATTGCACAGCAATTTTAGCAGGAGTAGGAATGCTAGGTGCTGTGTCTTAACCAAACTCCAGATGAATTGGTTAGATTTTGCTATTGTAACAAAATATGTGGGGTTTCTCACTTCCTGACCTATTCTACAGTGCTGTAAAATGTTGCTACGTATCACAGGTTGTCTTGTATTAGCATTGTTAAAAATGACTCCCATATCCATAAATCATTTGCTTAAGTAATTTATTCATAAAACATACTCTGGTTTTGAGTACACACATACAATTCCCTTAGAAGGAATTGTTTTGTTCATAAATGATAGAGACCATTCTAAAGTGTATTTCCATAAAGAACCCATTACTGATAGACACCTTGAGGCAGATGAGCATGGGGGATCTTAAATTACAGCATTCTGTAAAAAAAGAGCAGCTGTAAATAACACAGAATAAATCTTAAGACCTCAGTGACTGGCAATTCTTCTATTGACACCTTGATGTTTACTTATGGTACAACAGCATGTGTGTAATCAATCACTTAATTAGGTCCAAGGTTTCTCGAGCATCAGGACAGGAGCACTGAACTCTAGTTCCCTCAGCAGAGAGCAGCTGGATGGCATTTGGTCTTCTCTCCAGAGTAATTCTGCTTGTCCTCAGGGCCCCTCTGCATGTTGCTTCAATGCAGCCCTGATGGTTCATGCTCAAAGGCTGAAAGGTGAAAGAGGAGAAAATCTTTTAGAAATCTAATAGAAGCAACCTAATAGACAGTCAAAGTGCAATGAGGCAAGGGCAGCACGGTGCTTGAAGGGGCCCTGGTATGTGAAGGTAAATGGCCTTCTACTCTGTCATAAGACTCAGTAATTTAGTAGGCCAAACTTCAGTTTTGTGGCAGTTATGGGAAAATAAACTGTATCCCAAAAGAAGAACAAAAGGGAAACTGAGTAGAAAGTATCGTCCTGTTATCCTTGCCAGTCCAGCATGGAAATAATACTACTCAGGGAGAATAAAAAGAGAAGAGAGAGACCCAGAGGGAAAGCAAATAATGAAACATGTAAAGAATGTACCAGATCCTCATAACTGACACCATTAGCCTGATGCTGCCAATTTCATACTCAAACTGGTAGATTAAGCATAGCAACTATGCATCGGTGGTGGCATTTATTAAAGTCTCATCACTACGATTTTACGTCCTGGTCTTTGGACTCATTTAAATGGTTTTAGCTGTCTGTAGGCAGCAGGTTTGATCCTCTTCTCTGGAACTTTGAGTCTCAGTCTGTGGCTGACTGCTGGCTAGTTTGTTGCCACACACATACCACATCAGCATCATCTGCTGTGAGGAGAGAGGTGGCGTTTGTTTGTATACCCTTCCAATCCTGCTGCAGAAAATTGTCCTACCTATATTAAAGAAAAAGTTTCAGACATTTTTCTGTTTCTCTTTTTGTCACCTTTGCAGACACATATCCAAGTTTTAAAACCAGGATGTGTGCCCTGCATGTAAACCCTTGTTCACCATCTGAGCTCTGAATATGAGTAATAAGAAACTGTGTATAGTAGCCACAATCCCAAAGTCTTTTCAGCTACCTGGGGAGACAATTTTCTCTACATATGCCATGACTCTTCAGAGTTGAGAAGGCAAAAATGAAGCTTGTATAACTAAAGGAAGGTAAAAACATCAGGTTTTTATTCCCCTAAAGTGGTTTGCTGTATTCACAAAATGATATTCATAATTTTGTCCAGGTTAAAGTTTGACACTTTTTGCAGATGTTATAACTTTCTTGTAAGGAAGCAGCAAAATAGCATATATCATTTTTACAACATCATAGATCAGAGTAGAATTATGAGATATCAAGTGTCCTGAGAAGTGAGCTCTGTATGCAGAAGTATATATCAGCATTCACTGCATAATATAACTCAGCACTGAGTTTATCCATGCATCTCCCTATATCAGCACCTACCATGAGGGAAAAGAGATCTAAGGCCAGCAGAAAGACATCACAAATAAATAAATTTGTCAGGATAGGGCACCCTCAAAAGGTGATGTTATGCTCAGTGCCTAAAGTTGTTAAATTAGAATACAAATTATTGTGAAACATTTAGGTGGAAATATTTGGGCTGCACTAAAACTTTTCAAAAATATCTATATACTCTGGCAATAAATTTTGTTTAGATTGTCTGAAATTTTTAACTTGTGTGATTGTTTCTGAACTAATGACAGTTTCTCTCTCATTCCTGGACATGGTCACAAGCTAATTTTTGTATACAAGTGAACATTTCTGTAGAAGTAGCATCATCATTTCTGAGAACAAGGTTATGGGAAAAAACATTAAGTCAGTGTTAAAGCTTTGTATAGCTCTTTACTTGAAAAGTAACTGTGCTACCATGACGTGGAGGTGGTACTTTACATTTACCCAGCAGACTATTGGGAATCAGAAGGCTCTTATGATTATTTATTTTAAATTCCAGATTATTAGATTAAATAGCTGTATATTGTGTATAATCTCTTGAGGTTTGTTAAACTGTAATGACAAACCTGTTGTATCCCTTTGAGCATTGCTCCAGCATATATTTGCAGAGACTAAGAAACAATTTTTGTGCAGCTGATCTTTTGCCTGCTGGAGGTCACAAAAACAAGATCAAAGAGAAGATTCAGCTTCATTTCCAGGGCTCCCCTTGGTACAGAGACAGGGAAATAGAGAAGAACTCAGAAGCAGGAAAGCCAACTATTGAAAAGTTGGAAAATGTCAGGAACTTAAAACTGGCCAGCAGGTATTCACACTGTGTAGTTTAGGCTGACTGCTGGAGGAATTTTTATGCTCTTAATCTTGTTTAATATGTAGCAACTGTGCTTCTGGTAGCTGGTCTGCTGCACACCTTATTACAGAGTTTTCAGTAAAAAGGTGAGGATGACAGGATTCTGCCTTGCTCTCAGTACCTGTGCTGGGCTGCTGCCAGGCTACCACATGGTCTAGAGCATGATGACCTGTTATTTTTTCATATACAAAGATCACTTTTAATGTATCAGAGTTCAAGGCCTCTTTAGGACACGAGGACATAGCTATTCATGTAATTGGCAGCCTTTATCAACCATATTTGCTCATTCTTTTTGGCATTGTTTCCTCTTCCCCTCCTCCCTCAACATTTGGCACTGAAAAGTTTAATATTTGGTGTAAAATACAACCGTATGTATTCTTCAGAGATACATCTCCTAATAAGTGTTGTGACTTGTTGCAAACAATTAAGGTATTTTTGTTTGTAATGTGCATTTTTTTTTCATAATGCTTTACTCCCTCAAGTTATGTGGTTACAGTGCAATCTGATTTATTCTCTCTTCAAAAAACAATTTTTAATTAAAAAAAAATTAAACTCGTTATGTTTTTTTTTTGTTTTTTTTTTTTGCTTGTTTTATGAAATAACATGATTTGCTGTACAGTTACTGAGCTCAATGGATTCATATCTGCTTTAGGAATGAATCATAGAATCATAGAATCGTTAAGGCTGGAAAAGACCTCCAAGATCATCTGGTCCAACCATCACCCTACTGCCAATGTCACCCACTAAACCATGCCCCAAGCACCAAGTCCAACCTTTCCAGATGCTTTGGTTAAGGAGAAACTGTCAAAATTACCTAATCTGGATCTGTACTCTGTACTCTGTACTAGCTGAAGTGTATTAAAAGGTCTATGAACATTCAATTTATCCAGAAGACCCTTATTTGATCACAGATCATGAAGAACACTGCATTACATGGCACAGGAGGCCTTAGGGTCCATACTGAAGAGACAGCCAGAGCTGCAGCAGGCCCAGCTTGGATCGGGAAGCAGCCAGTCCCCATCCTCGTGGTGCTGAGGCATCCCCAGCATCATAGCAGTGGAAGCTTCTGGATGAAAGTGGAGCTCCGGAGGGTACCACACATTAATGAGATGCTTCTGTGCTGTGTGTTACTGTGCTGTCAGTGCTGAGGTGTCCACTGATGGCCTGTGGGAGGCCTGGGCAGGTCATATGTGTTCTGCTAAGACAATGATCCCCAGAGGGATCCAGAGTTGGTGTTCCTGGCAGTCCGCCTAGTTTTGATCAAGAAGATGGGTGCAGACTGTCAGCAAAGATGGGCTACCTTGTGAGGTAAGCTCTGGGAAGAGAGATGGGGAGGGCTGTCTGGAGCCTTTCTCACTACCTCTCTGCCACATATAGCCCATGGCATTTCAAGTAAACAAACCCTGCTGCTTTGCTGAATCGGGAACTGCATGACATAGTGTCAAAACATAGGAAAGACAGGTTACTTCTTCCATCTGTCTGGGTTGGACACGACACTTTTGCCTTTTAACAATACCAAGTGTATTAATGAAAGCAACATATGTTTATTTATTATAGGTGGTGGAGGGCATTATTTTTTTAATGCAGTTATGCATTTCTTTAAGCATGCATCCCTATAAGCTGTATTATTAATATGCATGTTTGTATGTTTTCAAACATAACCAGCTGTATTGATTAGTGAATTATATAAATTGAAAGAAATAATAACCTAAATTAAAGAGCTATATCATTCATTTCTGAAAGCTAGATTGCTGGTGAAATTTGTTTCCTTCAAATAGCCTTGAGGAGCCCCCTCCTGAAGGCAGAACTGCACAGTGGAGTGGGATCATCTTGTCCCCTGGCAGCCCTCACACAGGAGAGTTGCCATTGAACTGATAAATATCAGATCTGGTTTTGGCTTCATGGGCTCGAAACCTAACCTTCAGCGTATAAACGGATCCCTTCCAAGCTAAAAAGAGAATTCACAATCAAATTCAAAGTCAATATCCAGTCTAATCATTTACAACAATTACAAAATATTTGAAGAGTTGCCTATACTTCATATTCATATTCCCTAATGTTTTCATTAACAAAAATGACAGTATTAATGAGCATTTTAATATACTAATTGGTCATGCACCATCTTCATTTCCACTCTGAGTGCTGTAAGGCAATGTTTCTCAGTTATGAGCTGTGTTGCTACTGTATAAGATAGCAAGAAGTGATTCATGAAATGATTGCAAAAAACCCAAGTAGAATTTACAGATACATTTCCATATATGTAGATAGAAAATATAGAAAAGATGAAAATATAGGAAGATATTTTCTATGGGAAGAAATATAAGGAAGAAGAAAATATAGGAGAAAAAAGAATGTGGAAAATTTAACATGAATTTTAGACTAAGAGGTAGGTGGTCTCATTTAAAATAAGATTTATTTATTTATTTTATTTTATTTTATTTTATTTTATTTTATTTTATTTTATTTTATTTTATTTTATTTTATTTTATTTTATTTTATTTTATTTTATTATTTTATTTTATTTTATTTTAATTTTATTTTTATTTATTTATTTATTTGTAGTATAGAGAATAGATTAATGTCAAGGACTGGGGGACAAACACTCTGAGGAGCTAAAACTCCTGGGAGGTTCTGAACAGCCTCCACCCTGGCAAATACCGTGACAGATAAAGGCATTCAGAGTTGGCGTCCATTAATTATATTAGTTACAGCTAGAATTTCTGTTGTCTGTTACCATGATAAAATGGTCCTTCAGAAAAGTTATTGGGGTGCTCTGCCCTGTAATCCTGTATCTGTTATTGATTCCAAAGGCAGGAAGACACATTGAGGTGGAATTTTCAAAACCTTTTATTGACTGAGGAGCTCATGCCCTACTGAAGGCAATGAGACTTCTGCTATGGAAGCAAGCTATTTGGATTTATACCACAAGATTATGTTAGCTAATAAATGTAGATTACATTGTAACCACTGGTGGCTCTAATGCATTTTAGCTTGGGGGGAAAGTGTACATGTTTTTGCATGAATTTGCATGTACACATTCAAATAACACAACAGAAGTTGAAAAGAACATTGCTATATAAAACCAAAGCAGTGTGGGCTATGCCTTCTTAAGATAATACTAGTGACATAAGAATTTTCTAGTTATACATTGGAAAATAGAACAAAATAACTCGACTTGCAGAAGACTTTGTGACTATCCTGTGAGCGTATTTCCATGTTCAGCCCAAGCTGCCACATCTTTGTCTCTGCAAAGTTGGGGTTGGCCAGAAAAATACCCTAGAGGTTACTAGGCAGGTTCACAAATATGCACTAGTAAGCACTAGTACACAACTAGTACACAGCTTTAAGCACTAGCTTAGGAAAAAAAAAAAGGGTTCTGGAAACCTAATATATGTTGTAACGTGACAATTTATCTGCTGCTTTGTTGTTTTATGTTACCTCTTCCTTACATGCGGTTTCTGTGGTGTTATGCTATTACTGAATACCATTAGCAGTGACATGGAGAACAGGAGAAGATTTCAGTGGGGTTATTAAGTTCTGACAGGGTTGGACCACATTATCCTCAACATAAAAGCTACTCCTACTGAATCTCCCCCCAATATAATTTTGAAAACATTTAAAGACTCCTTCTTGAAATGCAATGCCTATTAGTCTTCTGATGTGTTTCCTGTTTGATGCTTTCTTTCCAAAAAAATATTAGTTTTGAGAGGAAACATGAGGCTGAGACATTTACTACTTTTATAATGACAAAACCAATGTTTTATTCTTTGTTTTATCTGAGAATATTCATGGAACTTCAACTAAGACATGCAGAATTGGATTTCATGAGATTATGCATACTGAAGCAGAGCTCCTGATGTTGCCATTGATTCCCTGTGGGACTCTGGACATTATCTTCATCCCCAAATCACACAATGGTCTTAGTCACTTTACCCATCAATAGCTAAAGCAGTCATCCTTCCTCTTAGGGTTAGAATGAGGTATAAATATATTAATGTAAGCCTAGCACTAAGGTGACTGTGCCACTAAAAACCTCACACCCAAACAAGAACAATAAATAAATTAAAAAAAAAATACAGAAAAAATGAACATTGATGGGCCCCAAGTTGCTCTGCTACTAGGAAAATGTATCTTTATAAGGAATAATGTGTTTTATACTATCTGTGCTCTGAATTTAGCACGCATCTTCATTTTCTAAAAAAAGGCAAGAAACACTTATTTTTAATCTCTCTTTGTTTTAGTGATTCCTGTACAACACTTTTTCTGGTTTTTGAAAGCTATGTCAAGGCCAATTCATTCCTGGTTTGTGCTCTCTTTATGGCACAGAGAAAGCAGAAGCTGCATAGCTTGTTAAGGATCTACAGATATGACACAAAAGTTCATTCTGGAAGAGAAACCAAATTATTTTCCTGGCCTAGTGTTAACATTAAAACTTGATGAAATTTGTGACAACTGGTTACCTAAGGGATTTTCAGCAGCTATTAATATATATATATACTAATATATATATATTATATATATATATACGCATATCTTTGGTAAGGCTAGTATTGCTCTGGTGCAGTTGAGCCAGATTAATAAATTAGTTTAATTAAAAATATTAATGATGTACATTGCAAGGGAAACAACACCATCTCCCCAGAGATGCTCTTTTCGGGTTTATGATAAGATGTAGTAATTTGCTGTAGTGGATTGCACCAGGTATTTTTCTGGCTCAGTACCCTGTCTCCAACAGCTAGCAGTAGTAGAAGCCTAGAAAAGAGTCAAAAGATATCTCCAGGAAGTGATCATACTTCTCCAGGAAACAATCCCAACTTCAAGTAATCTGTGGCTCAGCTAATTCCTGAGCCAGGAGTGTGGTGTCTTTGCAATTAATAGTCCTTGATGTTTTTCCATTAATTATCACAATGACTTTTCAACCTATGTAACTTTTTCCTCTCACTATAATCCTCTGACAAAAAGTACCACAGTTTAGATATCACTGACATTTTTTCCTTTTGTTTGTTCTGATCTTGCCCTGTGATCATTTCGTCATGGACATGATGGTTCTATTTTTTAACTGACAAAAAGTACAAAGTATTTTCTTTTCACCTTCTCTGTGCCATGCAGGTTTTGTACATATCTTTATCATGTCTTTTCTGAGATGCCTTTCCTTCAGGATGGAGGATCTTTCTGTTAACTTGATTCTCATGAAGCCATGGTATATTTTCAGCTACCTACATTTATCTTTTTAACACCTTGTCTGTTGCTGCTGTGTTGTTTCTACATGGATAGACAAGAATGACAGTATTTGAGGCATGGATACACTGTGAATTTAGGCCATGACATTGCCTTGTTTTCTGTGTTGTTTCTAATACTCTGTCTGTTTGTTTGATTGCTATTAACCATTGCACTTAGTGTTTTATAGAATTATCTTTTGGCTTCAAAATCCTTTCCTAAATTGTAGCAGCTAGTTTCATAAGAGTGTATGCCAATAATGTACACAGTTAGAGATGTGTTCCCCTAAGTACATCACTATATTTTTTCTGACATTGAATTTCATCTGCCATTTTTTTAACTGTTCAGGCAGTGTCACCGGACCCTTCACTTATACCACTCTCGATAACCAACAAATTGTGTTACTTCCCACTCTACAGTTTTGACAGACTATTTCTGAACATTTGGTGCATCCAGTGATAACCTCTGGGATTTTGCTAATAACATTCATTGAGAAAACTGACCATTTACCACAACTTTTTGCTGTTTTTCAACATGATATTAATACTGCTGCATGTATTAATATCACTGTGTTTAAAAAAAAACAGTTTTTTAGTTTCCATCAAGGCACTGAATTTTCCTGAATACCTTCAAATGTTATAGATTTCTTTGGGTCTAAGTTATTTCACAAGCATTATTTTCTAACGCTGACAATAATTAAGGAAAGACTGGAACTAGCCAGACAGCAGTGAGGCTTTTGGTAGGATCTTTGTTTCTATGTGAACAACAATCAAGAAAAAAACATGTTTATGCACGAAATCCTGTTACTGCTGTACATGTAAGACCTGCATTTTCAAGAAGTCAATGGCAGGGGACTGTACATTTCCTGGCTGCTACTCCAGCCTGATTCGTTTGCTGTAGTGACCTCTACACTTACTTTGCCTTTCAGTGTCTTAAAATTTAGTTTTCTGTGCAGACGTTCATACTGAATGCTGAAAAAAAGATACGTATATATTTATAACAATAAAAGGGAAAGAATTTCTTAACTGTTATGGGCTTCTGATATTTTATTAGCCAAGCCTACTTTCACCCTTACAGGTCTCTCTGTGGTAGCTCTGAGCTCTGTGGATCTTGTAGACAAATGAAGGAAGCATCTGACTTAGAGCCTTTTAGAATCAAAGAAGTATGAGAGGGAAAAGACCTTCTAGGTCATTTTGTCCATCCCCTGCCAATACAGGTTCATGACCTACTGTACAATAACTTCACTAATATTTTGCCAACTCTCTATTTAAACGAATCAAATGAAGGGGGTTATACCACTTTCTCTGGGACAGTGTATCCTTGTTGCTTCATATTGTCTATAGAGAACTTGTGTGATAGTGATATTCTACTTAATATTCTTAATATCACCATAATGACAAGGGTAACTTATTTTTTCTTGTAATAATTTATCTCCCGGTGTTCATATTTTTCACATACATCATGTAAAAGGCCCTGTATTTGTCATGTAATTCTTTCCAGCTTGCTTTGTAACTCAGTCCCTTAGTCTCTTACTGAAGTTTGCTGTTCAACTTAATTCTTTTTTTTCTGGTATAGGCTGCTCAAAACTATGCATAATACTCATTAGATTATTCTAGGCATGGTAGTCAGCTGTTAATGTTCTACAGCAAGGCTTTTGCCTGAGTCATAACGTGATACATCTGGATATGTAATTCCAAATCTCATGGGCATCCCCTTTATAGCTTAATGCAGTTCTTTGACCAGTTCTCATTCTTGTCTTTTATTGCACCAATATACCTTTTACACACTGATGAAATTCTATTTTACTGAATCAACCTTCCAATTCTCAAGTAAGCCTGCTTGTTCATTATCTTCATCATTTCATATTCTAACTCATCCTACTTATTTTCCCGTACCCTTTTGTAAAATGTAAAACTTTTTTTGCAGGATTTCTCTATCTTATATTTTACTTAAACTAGAAATAATAATAATAATAATAAAAGCCTGACTTTGAGTTACATAAATGGTATTGAAATTTTTAAAATCAATTTAATCTTTTCTGGAGCCACGAAAACTGTACTGCCTTCAACATAAATATGCATTTTTTTCATTTGCATTGCTACAGATCAGAGTTAAGGTCCTTTGTATATACTGACTGAATATTTCAAAACCAATATATATTTAGCTTTAATTTAAGCATAATCTTCACACAAAATTCTTATGAGAGGTTTTTACTCTTAAATATATATATTTTTAATTTTAACCCAACAATATATATATATATTGTTTCCATTGGAATTCTATTTGTAAAGTATTGTACAAATGATGCAAGTTAAGTTGAATTTTATTTTTAAAGTACTGTTTAACTTGATTTTTACTTTTTTAATTGCAAAAAATGCTGAGATAAATGAAACTTTTATAAAGGGGAATATACTTGAAATGCCTTGTATGTCTTTTCTAAATTGGATTTGTATGTAACTATCCTCCAACCAGCATAACTAAGGGATCATAAGTGTTCATTCCTTTATTAGCAGGGATTTCTTCACTGTCAAATGTTGCTCCAGGCAAAAAGTTGGCAAACAAAGAGTTAAAAAAAAGTCAATGATTTGTGAAGAAATATGGTCCTCAATGTGTACAAAAATATTATCTATGGTTTTAGATGTCTTTTATGTTTTTATTGCTCAAAAATAGATTTTTTTTTTTTTTATTGAACATTTTCAGCCTTCCATTGACTGAAATAGATGACTGCCTTAGGGCATTTTTGAAAGGGATAACTAAAAGAAAAATGGCTAAACTCCTTTGTTCAGAATTGCTGCTCTGCATATCCAGTAAATTTTTTAATACAAAGACATACCAGTCAGTGGGGAGTTTTGCTTGTGAAAGGACTGTAAGAATAGGTTCTTAGTATGCAAGTGTGCCAACCAAACAGGCACGATAAGACTGCAGTGGCCAGGAAGGGGTAATCACAGCCATCTTCTCAATTTTCATATTTGAGAACGTCTCAGGTGACCACACTGGAGTAGTTTGGATTAAACAGTAGGGAGGGCCAGTGAGGGAAGGAAGAGAAATTGTTCACACTGCAGAACAGCTAGGAAGTCCTGCTAGCTAGTCGCATGGTCTAGGCAGTCTCATGCTCAGACACAAGAACAAAGTGACCTTCCTCAAACATGGGAAGACTTGGGTTTTTGCGGAGCTTTAATATGAAGCTGACTATGCACTTGCCTGCAAAGCAGGTCATTGATCCAGGCACAGCGGATCAAAGACTCTGAGTCACCCTCACACTACTCTGCTTTTACACAGTGTCCACACTGCCAAGCCAAGGCACAAACAGTCTAGAAGATGCTGAATGCCCACCTATAAAAGAGACAGCCATGATACTGGGCTTTTGTCTGAATCATGGGCTTGGCTTCTAACAGAAACAGAGAAGAATATTGGCACAATCTGATGTCCTGCCATCTTTTGCATTGTATAGGGAATGTATTGGAGCAGAATCAATGATACAGAGTCCTGCTCCTGCTTCTGCTGAAGCTGGAGGCGATTACACCAGGTACAAGTGCAAGTGGCACTCCGTAATTCAGTTTTCTTTGACAGAAGAAGAAGAGCACAAGATAGATATGCTCAGGTTGAGAACAATTCTTAATAAAGAGTCCCTCATTATCTTTCCTGTAGGTGTCATTTAAGTACTGGAGCCTTCTGTTCTCGAGGCTAAATGCCCTCAATGTTCTCAGCCTGTCTTCGTAGGAGAGGTGCTGCAGCCTTTGATCACCTTCATGGTCCTCCTCTGGACTTGTTCTTAGTACTTCCTTCTCATTCCTGTGCTGGGGGCCCCAGAGCTGCACACAGTGCTCCAGGTGGGGTCTCACAAGAGCAGAGCAAGGGGGAAGAATCCCCTGCCTCACCCTGCTGGCCATACTGCTTGTGATGCAGCCCAGGACACAGCTGGCTTTCTGTGCTGCGAGAGCACATTCCTGGCTCATGTTGAGCTTTTCATCCACCAGTACCACAAGGGCTGGGCTGTGTACAAAAGACCTAACCATTTACTCTTTGAGGCTAAGAAGTTGCATTAGCAGTTAGGATATATAGCAAGTTTCTGTTCTTTATTCCTGAATCAGCACAGATGACTTAGTTAAACTGTTCATCACCTTTCTTTTTTTGCTTGTATCTACTAGAAGAGGCTTCTCTGTGAAGCAGTGATGTAGTCTTTGCGATATATTTACATCAGTCTCAGCAGATCTGAAAGAATAAAGCCAGGTCCTTGTCCTGACGTTTATTCTGGACACTCAGACATTGCTCAGTGCAGAATTGCAGAGGTCAACATTGCTGGAATAAATTTTAGAAGTGATGTTTATTAGTGCATATTAGCCAGTAAGAAATGCATTGGCAAAGCCTTGATCAGAAGAAAAGATCTTAAAGGCTTTGTTCTTTTCCACTGATACTGCAGTTACCACCTAAAACATTCTATATAATGCTTAAAATTTTTTGCTATGTGTTTGGACATGTAATGACATGCTAGCTCATAACAGATGCTTAATGGCTATTATGGTTTAACAGGTTTGTAAAATTCACTTAAAAAAAACCCAAAAAACAAAAACTAAGCAGGCATTTTCATAATAGGAGAAAAAATTCTAAGCAGCAGAAAGACAATGCAAATTAAAAAAATCCTGTTGATATACTCTGAAATATTGGCTAAGTTCATAAGTTCCATTTTACATTGAATCTGGAGAGGGATATGAAAAACAGCATGAAGAGTTTCTACAGGTAGATGAACAGCAAAATGAAGGCTAAGGAAAATGCAAAATCATGCTGAACCAGCCCGATAGCCTGATAGTGACATGACAAGCTTGGTAAACAAGAGGAGAACAGTGGATGTTTTTAGTTTTACTTTAATAAGATCTTTGAAGCTGCTTCCTGAATATCTATATAGACAAACGGAAGTATGGACTAGAGTAGATAATGAAATGCATTCAAAACTGACAGAAATGCTGGGCTCAAAGGGCTATGATCAGTGGCACAAAGCCAACCTGGCTGCCAGTAACTAATAGTGACCCCTAGGAGTCAATACTGGGCCCAATGTTGCTTAAAATCTCCGTTAATGGCTCAGATGATGGGACAGACTGCAAGCTTGCAGACAACAGAGAACTGGGATGAGTGGTCATTATACCAGATGGTTGTGCAGACCTTCAGAGTGAGAATCTGGAAAAACAGGCTGACAGAAGTACCAAGAAGTTCAACAAAAAGTCAATGGCAACTTTTGCTCCTGGGGAGGAATAAGTGTATGTGCTGGTGCAGGCTGGGGGACGACTGGCTGGGAAGGACCCCTGCAGAGAACGCCCTGGGGGTCCTGCTGGAGGATAGTGGGTGAGCAATGAACCTGTACAGCAAGGCAGGCCAGCAGCCTCTTCTGGGCTCCACCAGGAGCAGCATCATATCACCTGCAGGTTGAGGGTGTGATCCTGCTCTTCTGCTCAGCACTGGGAAGGCCACAGCTGGAGGACTGGGCCCAGTCCAGGGTTCCGCAGTATGAGGAGGACGTGGATGCAAAGGAGTGAGTCAGCAAAGGGCTGTGAAGATGCTGAAGGGCTTGGAGCAAGTAAGCTACAGGGAGAGGCTGTGAGCCAGACTCTTGCTGGTGGTGCCTGGGGACAGGCCATAAATCAATGGGCACAAACTGAAATGGGGGAAATTCCAATCTGACAACTGACAAAAAAAAAGCTATTGTGAGGGTGTCTGGGAAGGCTCTCAGGTCTCCATCCTTAGAAGTCCCTTCTAACTTTGTCCATTCTGTGACTCTGCTTTTCAGACCGTTCATTGTAACATACTCTGCAGTCAGTAGAGATTTTTTTTTTCTTTCTTTTTCTCCCCCCCTCCCCCCCCGAGAAAATCATGTAGCAGTTAATAAACAAAAGGCCAGCTCACATCTTTGTGTACCACTTCCCTCATTTTTCTTTCTGTTTATCTGATAGTGCTTTCTCCCAGCATGTGGACCAGGATCTCCTGTCTTATGTTGTTCATATTGCATAAATGCTTACACTGCAGTGAATTAGTGATAGTTCTCAAGCCTTATTTTGCTTCCTGAGGGCAAAGGCTGTACACACCAGTTTAAATGTGCTATTATTTTAAATGGTTGGAGGCTGATCCTACAAACCCTTTCTAGCATGAGTAATTCTGATATGAAGTTTTCTTCCCCTGAGCTATTCATTTTTTGAAAGGGTTACTCTTTGCAGGAACCAATCCTTGTGTTATACGTGACTGTTTAGAAACTGGACTGTGAAAATATTTCTTCTTCTAAACACAGAATGATAATGTGGATGGTTGTTAGCAATGCAATTCCTCCAGCAAACAGGAGTGGTTACTGCATACAGAATCAGTTTTACCTTCACTACTTTTCAAGAGTTTACTTAAATATATTTTCTATCTGTTATAGAACAAGTAGGAAACAGAATGTGGAAAAATGAAGGTTTCTCATATCAATTGTGGTCTTTTTTTTTTAACTGGCAGTTGTTCCTGTTTTCAAGTGTTTGTTTCTACTTTAATGAGGATACGAACTTTCATCCAGTGAGAAGTGTGGGTCACTTTGTTAGCGCACTTGCACACACCAAGGCAATATACCAGCTGGAAATTTTGACTTTTAGCTGAATTATTTTTCTCCAGCAAATGGCTTTCCTTTTGACATATTTTAATGTACTTGCACACTGAGAGGAAGAGTGGGTGAACAGAAAACAGGCTGTTTTATTAACCCAGCAGTCACCTTTGAGATTCATACATGTCCACTTTTTTCTCGCCTTTGTACCTAATCCCAAGAGACTGGTACCTGGCTTCCCTTGGAATAACAAAGTCAGTCACAAACCTCCAAACATGATTGTTAACTGAATGCCAACTGTTTCTTCTCATCTTTTTTTTTTTTTTTTTAGTGGTATGTTAGGGATTGTGTCCTTGTGGGTGCCCTATAACCATAACATTAATTTGGTATTATATTTAAGGATTTTTTTTTCTCTTGCAGTAGTAGAGGTACATTGTGCAAGAAATTAAATTGCTGCTTCTATTTTTGTGTGTGTGTGTTTTATAGTGATTTTTTCAGCTCTGCTAATAGTGGAAAGGGAAGAAATAAAGCAATGCTGCAGGCACTGACTGGACTACAGTTTCAGCTCAGAGGAAAGCTACGGGATCAAGAGTGGACAGACAAATACCCTCAAGAAGAAGCCCATGCACGTTATTCACAGTGCCATATGCCAGTTTCACAGTATCCTGGGTTCAATGGCTTTTTTCCGCTGGGAACACACTTTTCATCAGACAAAGCTCCAGCAATCTCAGAGGTACCTATATTATCAACAGACATTTACAAAACCTATTTCTGAATGTTGTGTTATCTGCACAAAGCTATTCTTAATTGTAATATAATTATCTCATTTTGAAGTGCACCTAAATGAAATCCAGGAGGGAGATGAGGGGTAGAACTGTTGGGGTTAACATTTTCTAAAAATTATGTAGGGCAAGCAAATGCTGAGGTATTAACTAACTAGGTCTTGTACACTCCTTGAATCATTAATCTCAGGATCAACTCTCTAATGATCTAAGGCTGACAACACACTCCATCCTCCCTTTGGATAGTGGAATGGCTCTGGAGGTTTCTTTCAGCATCACACAGTGCTTCTAGGGAGCAGCTAGAGAGCAGGAGTGGGGCTGAATGCTCCCATGCCCCATGGAAGGGCAGGCAGCTTCTCATGACACGTGGAGAGGGGGAATGCTGCCTCCTGGTAGATCTATGTCTGGCAGATGTTTTTTAGTGTCAGCCGTTCATGAATGTATGTTATCAAGCACTGCTGTTGACAGCCTGGGGTGGTCCAGGGTTGAGGTCTGGAGTTCCAAGTCCAAGGAAGAGCTGTGGGGAAGTGGCTTGGTACAGTGGTCATGGTTCTGCACACAGGTGTCGGGGCAGCATTGCATGGGCTGCTCGCTCCTCTGCCTCAACAGGGCATGTGCAGGGTTGCAGAGCAGCCTCTCGTCAGCCACACCATCTCTTGTGAGCTGTGCACTGCGGAACTGATGTTTAAAAAAGATTCCTGAACAGATCAGGTGATGCCACCATATTTCTTTCTGTCAAAATTGGAAGTAACTGTGGTATTTCAGAAACCACATGGTGGCAGCTGTTGATAAAGGCTGGTACTAGTTTGTTTTTATTTTTTTTTAAACTGAGGAATGCTAAACTGCATCAAGTGGAGCTGCCAAGTAGTCATTTCATAGCTGTTACAACAGGAATGTTCTGATAGCTGGATATCTGATGCATTGACCCTTTCTTTCTCATTTAGCACTGGGAAGGAAAATAATAAGATAAGTAGAGAGCTAGCTACTATCCAACCTCTGAATCCAACAATAAATATTTTAAGCCTTTGTCTGACTGCTAATAAACTTTTCCTTCAATTCTTGCCACTCCCTTTCTCTTCTGGGCTCCCTCCACTCTCCTGTTCCTCCAGTATTCCTCAATGTAGCCTGGGGAAAAGAAGTTTAAGAAAAATAATAAAGTTTTTATTTATTCCTTACAGACTTTTTCTGCCCCTGTGGGCATTTGTCTGCCTGTCTGGCTAATGTGTTGTAATGAATCTGCTCTGCCATACACATATGTATCGTCCTATCAATCAGTGAGAGGAAATGCTGAGCATGGTGAGTGCTAACAAGCACTCAGCGGGGTCAGTACACCCATGCACTATACTGGCATGCTACTTTCCCTACAGGCTGCTTTAATTGGGGGAAAATAAATCAGGCAGCATGCATCTGGCACCATGTCTTCTTGCCAGCCTGTCCACTTTGGCAAAATGACCCTCCCCTGCTTCAACTTTCAGGGCAGTGCTAACCCTCACCTGTCTCCTGCTGGAAGGCAATTTCCTCCTAGGGCCTTTGGAGTCCTTGAGTTGGCTGGGGCAGGTTGTGCTGCCAGAGGAGCCTGCTTGCAGAGGCTAGTGGTGACCAAAGGGTGCTCAAGAACCTGCAGGGATAGCACTTTGCAGGTTGGAAATCACATGGCAAAGAAATGGGAAAAGGTGAAGGAAAAGTAAGGAAGGGACTGTGGGGAAAGGAAAGCAAGGAGGAATGGGAAAGAGAAAATATGGAGAGGGAAAGGATAAAAGAACTGGGAGAGAGAGAAATTGGAAGGATTGATGGAATAAAAAAATAAGAGAGGAGGGAAAAAAGGTAAAGAACTAATAATGAAAAAGATGTGGAAAGTCATATAGTGCTGGAGAGAAATACCAGAAATAGAAAAAAATAGTAGAAAAAACTAAATATGTTCCTGTGCACAAGTCAGGGCAGACAGAAAGCAACAACTCCAAAAGAACTCAAAGAAGATCAGGTCATCAGAGGAATTTTTCAAAGACAGGTTTCAGAATTTAGACAAGGAATTATGCCCTATCCATAATTAAGTAGAAGTATTTAAGTTATATTCCTATAGACATGCTGACTTCTACACATGATTTCTTCTCATCCATTTATGGCAAGACAACATGCCATTATGGACAGACTGTCATCACTCTGTAGAAGAATTATGTTTGAGTAAATTTTCTACCAGACGCTTTACAGCAAAGCCAATCTGTCCTTTGTTGGCTGTCTGGAAGGTGAAAAGGGATTTGTTGGGAAGAACAGAGGAATTATAGATCTCTGAGGAGTAATAACGTCCAAGATGGGAACTCAGGGTTAACAGCATGTAAGGGCAGACCATTATGCCTTTCTGAAAGTCCCCCATTTTCTTTGCATGCACAGAAGTTCTGCTGCTGACAATTGTAGCATATTTGCGTGGCAGTAAAATGATAAAAAATCTTAATGATGTTTTTCAGAGCCCAGAGCCAGCACTAATAAGGAATCCATATTGGGTGAAGAGATACCATCAAATACCATTGAGATCATTGAGATACATTACTGCGATCAAGGATTCAGAAATATAGTAGGAAAGGGTGACCCTCGGTATTTTAGAAAAACAGTGCCAAAGGCCTAAGACAGTTCAGAATTTGATTCACTATGAGGCCTCTTCTTGTGACACAAAACCAGCATCCTAATTAATTTCTGTTTTGATAAAAGACATTAACTTATACTCTCCAGAAAGGTGAATCAACCTCTAGAAGTGTCAGGTGTAGTTAAAGAGATGTCATATTTTCTCCTGCAGTACCTACAAGCCATATAAACAAAGCAACCTTGGCTTTAGCAAACATCTGGACTAGAGATTGCGTAAGAAAATCCAGAGGAATGTAGGATGGCATTTGTGACTCGAAAAATGTGACTTCTGCTCTTGAATGAATGACAGATGAGGTGAAGGGCAACGTGTGGTGAGAAATGCCATCCTTCAGTCGGTAGGAGAAGGCCAGGTTCCTACTGTTCATGATTACACCCTCCTGCCCTTTTCTGAAGAGTGTTCCAATATCCTTGTCAAAGTTCAGCTTGGATAATGACTAGCAACACCTTTTAAATGAAAAATGATTTTTTTTAGGAATGGCTTTTATCAAATATTAGTTTTGGTGGAAATGTTAGTGTCCTTTCTTCTCGAAGCAAACAGACAAAGCAAACTAATTTTGTAGTGTCTTCGATCATCACTTACCTTGTTCCCTCCCACATCCTTTAATGGACACTTTTAAGTGGAGGTTACATTAAAAAAAAATAATTTATATATTATATATGTATTATATATATTTTATATACATAAAATGTATACATGTATATATCTATTAATGTATATACTAATGCATTATAATATGTATAATGTGTGTGTATACATACATGTACATATATACACTTTCTCCAGCCTCTCCCTTCTCCATGGCATGCCTCTGTTTACAGTGATATACTGTGTGGGTGGAGGATTGTGCATGTCCTTTGTAAAGACCACTGGCATCTTTTAGGTAAAAAGAGCAATATTATATATTGTAATTATCATTACTAAAAACAGAAGTAATCATTAACATACAAACATTCAATACAGATATTCAGTGGTGATAAGGTGTTATGACTGGAAGAACTCTATTGTCATGGTAGCATTTTATAAGAATTAACAAGTTATCATAAATAGCATAGGAATGGTTGATATGGGACTTGCTTAAGAACGAATGTAAGAAAGGTAAAGTAGCTTATGGAAAATTGATCTCATCAATATAAGTTTTGATCTGGTTTGATCAGATTTCAGGTTTGGTTGATAGAAGTAAGATTGTTAATATAATATAATCAGGGTTCTTCAAGGTGTTTGATTAGTACCTGTGGCAAATAAATTTAGCTTGTCATGCAATAATTGGATTAATAAACTGAATAACTGACAGTTGTGAAAATGGATTTGGAAAGGTGGGATCATTGCTTGTTTGGATATAGTCCTTTGGAATAGCACAAGAATGAGTTGTTGGCCTCCTGCCACATAAATACATTATGAACTAATGAAAACAGTTTATATGTGTAAGTGACATCATTTCTGGAGGACTGGAAAAGAATGCAGAAAAACACCACTGGTGTAGAGTATTATGGGTCTTTTCAGACTGTGAGCACAACTAAATAGTGTATGTTTTAATGAGAAGTAAACAGAACTGCACCTCCAGAAAATGAAAAACTCTATTGGTCTATAACAAGGTGATGAACTTTGTCCTGGCAACCTGTAATTTCATTAAGGACCTGGGAGTCAAGGACCTTGATCAACTGACAATGAGTTGTTAGCACAGCACTGCAGCTAAAAAAAATCTTAATGAATTAATTAAACTGGTATATAAAAATATATACATAGAAATAATTTGAATAGGACCATGGTTTGCTTATTAGGGGATGGTCAGATCATTACTAGATGCTGTGTCAATTCAATTCAGTAGGAAACTTAAAAAGTAGGAAATTCTTTACTGTGAGGGTGGTGAGGCCCTGGCACAGGCTACCCAGAGAAGCTGTGGGTGCCCCATCCCTGGAGGTGTTCAAGGCCAGGCTGGATGGGGCTTTGGGCAACCTGGTCTGGTGGGAGGTGTCCCTGCCCGTGGCAGGGGGGTTGGAACTGGGTGGTCTGTAAGGTCCTTCTAGCCCACACCATTCTGGGATTCTATGGTGAGATGGTAAGAACTAGACAAAGAATCCAGAAATTTTTTACAGCATAAAAAGATCTACATTATCATGAAAGGTTTTGGGATCACCATCTATTTAAGTAGTGTAAATTGAAGTTTGAAGGAGACCTGCTGAAAATCTGCCAACACATGCAGAGACACCAAACCATTGAGAACAGGCTTTCTAGTATACACAGCAAAGGTTCACAGGGGACAGTGGTTGGAAGCTGAAGCTGGAGTCTGATTAAGAATCTTTTCACCTGTTTTCTGACATCTACAAGGTATGTATTGAATAGATACTTTCCCACAGTTTTCAGTGAGGCCAAACTGATGTTTGCCTGCATATACTGGAAAAAAAATCTGCATAAGGGTCTGTCTGTTTACCAGTTTAAAGTACCCACCCTGCTATGAACTTCAGTATGGTCTGCTAGAGAGAATAATACTATTTCAGTGACCTGGGAGACTGAGGAGTCTGGGACGTAAGCTTCTCATGAGCAGATCTGTAAATGGCTACATTTCTTTTTGAAATAGTTGTTCTAAAGCTGCTTGGGCATAATTTTAATACTCTTAGAAATTTTATGTAGGCAAACTTTTGTGTTTAAAAAATCAGGTCTAGTTCAGATATTTCTATGAGAGAAATCATGGCTTTTTTTACAGTATTCTAGGAGTCACAAATACCTGTTATACTTAAAAGTCCTGTGCCGCCCATGTTATATAACCTCTGTAGAGAATCTCATTTACCCATTATCTGCTATACTGACAACTTTCCAGCTCCTCTTCTGAAGTCCTCTGTTGGTTGTTGGTTGCAGTGACTCCCCACATTTCACATAAAAATATATACAATTCCTAAAGCTGATTTTTTTTTTTCTGGATAGCTACACATTTTGATAGATTTTTAATAGATTAGGAGACTATCTGAAAGGGAGAATAGAATGGCAGTATGTTAACAATCCCACACATATAGATAATTTGGAAGCATGAAGATGCTTTGTATATCCAAGAACATCCTTTTCAGATCCAAGTATATATCTCACCTGTCTCTGCAGGCTTTGTAATATCATGGTAGGTCTTTGCTGTAGGCCACAACTCCTGTTTAAATGAAACATTATCTGCACACAGCAACATAAGGATACTTAAGTTAGTATAGACCACCTGTCCATATAGTCCAAAATGTCTTCCTTGGGATCTCTCCTACATCTAATACAAGTGTCTAAATGTGAGCTAGATGCCTGAGTAACTTTTTTTGGGCAGTGGGACAAGCAGACCTTTTAAGACCCAATTTATCTACTTTATCTTAGGCATTTACATTCAAGTAAGATGGATTGCACAATCAAAGTGCCTTTTTCCCCTGTTGACTGAAAAAAAGTCTAGATAATTAGCTTGGATGTAGGCATCTTCATTTTCTCATACACATGAAGTCAAATGAATTCCACCTCTATGTGTTTTGCTTCAGAGAAAGGATAGAAATCTTGAACCTTTTTGATTCCACTTTAAAATTAGCTTACGAGCTGATGCTTGAGGGTTAAAATTTAATTTTATGTCAAATTACTGCAAGTAAAGTAATTGAGGTTATTATGCTTTTTAATTCTTCCTGAACTGTTTGCTGAAACAGTATGTAGCAGCACAGCTGCCTGTATTTTCACTAAATGTACATAGTTTTTTTCATGGCAGTCATTCGAAATATATTAGTTTTTAGTTTTATGTACTACAGTTTTATTATTTTTAATGCAATATATTTATTGATATTAATAAAACCTTTTGTTTAGTATTGATATTTATATCATGAGAAAGAGTATATAGAGATGAGGAAAGGTGGAAATGAGGTGAAGGGGATCAGAAATAAGAAGGAAAATGGAAATGGGAAGGAAAGCAAAACACATTTTGGATGATCTGGTAAGAGGAGGAGTAGAATAGATAGCAAAAGGTACTGGTAAGTGTGAAATAAATAGATCTGTGTAGGATCCTCAGGCTCACTCATTATTTTGTAGACTTTTATAGTCTCTCTTCTCTTCTTCTCCTTTTCAAACTTCACAGACTTAATCTTTTTAACCTTACAGTGTGTAAAGTCCACAGTCTCCATTCTTCCTCCCATATACCTCATCATTTTTGTCATTTTTGTAGACCTTTTTATTTTCGCTATGTCTATTCTTGCACACACCTCTTCACATCTGAGCACAGCTGTTGACCTACTTCTGTGTGATAATTCCCATAACATGGAAATCACTGATGTCTCTGCTACTGAGAGAGTAAGTTCAGTGGGTCCATCACCTTCATCAGTTGAAGAAAGCATTAATGCTGGATCACTTTGGCTCAAAATTAGAATCAGAGGTAACAATTCTCTAAGGACTTGAAGCTGTCTACTGTTAGGATGGTTCAGTCTAAAGAGTATTGTGATTCTTTGTATGAAGGAGGGCAAGAACTGTGGAAGACATGTCTAAGAAGCAAAATAGTCATGCTTTAATCACAGGATCTCTTGATTCCTTCCCATGTATTCTCAGCGCAGAGCCTTGAGCAGCAGTGAGATGTCTGTCCACACTTGTACAGTTATGTCCATATGTCCAGGACATTTCAAGGCACTGAAGTCATCCTCTCAGCAACTCTTAGAAGAGTTCCTGGCATAGTTTTGACCTGTGCCAACCTGCGCTTTTCCTCAACAAGGTTTTGAATTTATAAGGTCCTGGGACAGTTCATAATTGGCATTTTGCAAATAGTCGTGCTTTTGTAGAGGGTAAACTATTTACTGACATACATACAGGCTATTCCATGACTTCTGGGCTCAGTGCCCACAAACATTCCCAGGCATATCAATTTTATGAATAAAGTTATATATTCCCCAAAGAGAGAAAATGAATCAGCTTCACTAGCTTGCAAAGCAGATTAACATCTTATGAAATACTGGCCCAGGACTAACAGGAATCCCAGCTTGCTGTTGACTTCAGTGGAAAGGTAGGAATCACGACCGGAGTTAGAAGTTCAATGTCTTTACTTGACAGTTATACTAGTCCTGAACTGACAACTGGCAGCCAAGCAAGAAGTATTCAAACTGAAGGGTCACCAGGGAAAAAAGTGCTTCGAAACGGACATGCTAGTCTCTATGGCAAGGGCTATAGTAATTGAATTTTGAAGACCTTACTGTTGAGATATTAAGTATTATTCACTGCATTAGTAATTATATAACAGATGATATTAATGGTTCTTATGCAAGTGTTTGTTAAACCTGTAATTCAGATTTAATGAATAACCAATGGCCTTTGTTGTAAAGAGACGGAAACCCACACTTCATTTGTGAGATTAATCTTATTTAAAGCAAAAATTCTCTCTGAATAGCTGGCGATATTCAGCCTAAATTAGCATCTGCTGAAGTGAACAGTTGAGCTTCATCTGACATTTATTAGGACAAATGCATAAAGGCTGTGCTGTGGCAATACCATTTAATTGTCAGGGCAATTAGTTGCCACTTTGGATATCAGAATAGCTGCTGAGTTAAAAAAAAAAGAAGGGGGAGGGGGGAAGAAACTGTTGGTTGTTATGAAGACCCAGCAGAAATGGTTTCATTTTTAACTAGAAATTGTGTCTGAATTTTATATTGCTCATAAAAGTGAGAATCTGATGACATAGACTAGACCCAGGCATAACAGAGAAAAACTAATCACTTTAACAGTGGTTGGTCTTCTTTTTGCGACTTCAAACCAACGCCGACTTTTATAAAAAAAAATGTAAATCACTGAATGCTAGGGGCAAAGTCCCTCTAGTATTTATGGTTCCCTTAGAAAAATCAGGAGTATTTATTTTCTTTTCTACTGTATTAATATATTAAAAATAAAAAGCCTTGTGTCCTCATGCATTATTCTGCAAGCCTTAGCTCATTTGCTCAGTTTGTGTAGATCTCCTTAAGCAAATCAGATGTGCAAGTTGTCCAACAGTTTGACTCTTATCTCTTACTATACAAACTTTCTTATTTTGAAAACTACTCTTAAGGTTATACTCTTCTAATATACAAGTAAACTGACTGTCGCACAAGAGACTCTTCAACTGCCCTCATTTATTCCTCTTTTCCTTCACTAATGATTTCTGAAGATCTTTGCAATCAAGTGTTGCTTATCTGCCATATAGAGTTACCATAGCAGAGCCAGAAAAAATCCCTCATGGAAATGAGAGTCTGTTTAGGTCAAGACTCTGATCACAAGTGCAGTGTCTGGAAGCCTGTGCTCTGGCAGCTTGTACAATGGTTGGCCTTTGGATTAATACAGGAATGCAGGGCTACAAGTCCTTTAATCTTCATGAAGAATGACAACCATCTCTAAATGGCTGGCGTCTCTGTGTTGTGTGTTCATCCCTCCTTCTTCTTCCCTCCCCACCAAAGTGGGATTTGTTGGTTCCAAATCTATCCAGATCAACTGCTATAGCCTGACTTTTTCATGTGTTGGTCAATTCTGTATCTGGACAAATCTGAGAAGGTGATTAAGTGTTTGCCTGTTTTATAAAGGGGGCATTTAAAATGTAACTCAAGGAAGACAATAGCGAGGTTTTGTTTGGAATGTGCTGGAGACCTCTGGGCTATGTTGTCATTCAGTTGTGTCGAGGGAGAGTTTTGCTATCTCAGCTACCATTTACAATCCCTGGAATGGTGGTAATGGGTCTCACACCTACATTCAAAACTATTTCTAACTTAGTATGTTTTTACCATGACAGATGATTCTGTCTACCTAAATGGCCTGTCTACTTTCTGAGCACTGCTAGACAGGGTTAAGTTCATTTAGATCTGTATTGTAAGTGAATTAACTTCTGTACATTATATGAATATCTTGAACTTTGGAGGCCAGCACTTCTAGGAAAAAAAATACTGTTTCATAGGTAGGACATTAAAAATATCTGCTATGAAAAGAAAAAAAAAAAGAAACGAAAAACAAACCAGATCAAATTTATATAATTTTGCAATTTATAGATCATTTCAGATTCATTTCTTTTGTTGGGGTGAGGGGCAAAGAGGTTAAGATGAGTGGAATCTCTGGATAGTCTCTACAGATAGTTGAAATCAGACTGAAATACAAATGAAATAGTGTCAAGATGTCATGATTTCTTTATGATTACTCCTAGTCCAACAAAACAAGGTACTCTGATGTGCTGCCATGGGTAGCCCGTACGAGTTGAGGTATCTATCTCTAAGTCTATTACAGTGCTGCTGCTCCTTTTATTGCCAGTCTGGTTCTTCTAAACTTTTGCTGATCTCTGGGATGTTGTGACCTGGATTACACAGTCTTTCCTCTTATTTGGTGTTATTGTATCCACCTCCATTTTTTTTTTAATTCAGTAAACTTAAATAAAAACTAGTTATTAATAACCTGGGTAATCAGATTTACTTTTGGAAGTAAAGCTTTTCTTTTGGGGAGTTCTTATCTGTCATAATATTAGGGCTGGATTTTGGAAATATGCAGCCACTTATTTACAAATTTTCTTCCTGGGTCTATACTCTTTTGAAAAGGGGCATTTAGTGATATTCAGGTATATCCTGAAGTGCATTCTTCCAGAAATGAAGAATATGGTTGTTGTCTACAAAGACTTATGCCCAATATTTGGCTTGATATCTCCACTAGCTAGGAGGAAATAAAAATATGTGTGTCAGTACTACCTGTCCTGGTTCACAGCTGGTTGTGGATCTATGTAACTGTACTTCAAAAGTGATCCTATATAGGTTTCTGATGAGGAAAACAAGATGTAAATGTTTCATAGTTGTCTCTGAGAGAGGATACAGAACGCAATTTTTGATTTGACAGAAGGAATTTTTAGGACATTTCAATTTTCTCTCAGAAGTCAAATGTACTCCGTATCAACTGAAGATATCTTCAGTTTGGGGAGAGGTATCACAAGCTGTAGAGGCAGATAACCAAAACACAGTGAAAATGAAGTGATTCATTGCCCACAAAAATCAGATACAAAATAAACAACAAACAACTCGGCATGGATAAATGAATACAACAATTCTCTAGTGATAGAATTCTCAATCACCTGCTGTTCAAAACTGTAGTCTAGAAACATAGCTTTAGTCTCCATGGCACTTTCCACCTGCAAATGGGCATATTTATCCTTTCTCAGGAGACAGCTATTTGAATGCAATAATTTGGATCTGTGGGATTGCTTACATTTCAAAGAGCTGAGAACCATGAAAAGTCAGTAATGGAGAAAAGTATAATGGACAGAAATTGCTTCGGTGCTCTTCAAAGGAGAATACCTGTTGTGAATAGCAGCAACTTTTTCTAGTGTCCATAAAACTAAAGGAAGAAAAATTTACTGTTATTCTCCAGCCATGATAGTTTTCAAAGCAAGGCAACCAGTAGAGGTTGTCAAGAAAGCAGACAAAATAACAACAACAAACAGAGCAAAACCAAACCAAACCAAACCAAACCAAACCAAACCAAACCAAGCCAAACCAAACCAAACCACAATGACCCTCACATCTCTAGCATTCCACATCCACTTATTTCACCCAGGACTGCATATTTATTTTGAGATTAATTTTGTACATGTAGTGTACATTTGCCAAGCTCTTTTTTTCCTATTTAAATCTTCAGTTCCAAAGCTATGTTTTAATCCTATTACTGCTAATTGAGTGAAGTCTGCAGTCTTTTTGAGTTAGGTGAAGTTCAAGTTGTAATTGGTATCAAAGAAAGACACAATGCAAGAACTGAATATTAATATTTAACTCTTGCCATTTTATTATTTCCACTTGAAAATCACAGCAGTGGTTAAAAGACCTTTTTATGAAGTCAGGAGGGTAGTGAATTGGAGACTATGGGATGAGATTTTTCATTCATGCAGCAAGATTAAGAAAATTGCTTTGTAAGATGTATAAATGAAATATTTTACTGGTGCCCAGTAGTACTGGTTATAGCTACAGGTCTCTTGGTATTCCCATTATGAAATTTTGCATGTAGGTTAAATAGCTGCACTGCAAAATTTTGCTCAAGGCTAATGCAGAATACAAGATTCTAAGCCAGGAGCTATTTTGTTTTATGTCTTGCATTTAGCCCTTTGCCCTTGGCCCTGGAAAGGGCCAATTTTCTATAACGGTACCAATTGGTACCAAAGGTAACAATTTTGGATAACGTTTTGGGCTTAAGTACTTTTTAAATGACTGTAGGTTTAAAGCAGAACATCTGATAAGATATACATACAATCATGGATTAATTGCTTACGACTGAAAATAAGGAAAAAGACCACCCAGGACAAAGATAACCCCTTTGATTTCAGACCCATAAACAAGTTCATTTGTTTGCCTAAAAAGAGTTGTTGAAAGAAATGAATGGTTAATTTATCCAGAGATCATAGAAATTAAAATAAAAATGGCCACTGATTTGGTGGCTTTGGAAATAATTTTTATCTTTAATGAAAAGAATATTTGGAAAATCGGTTAAATAGGAAGATCTGTAAGTTTTATTTTCTCCATTACTCTGACTTTTTTAAGAACTGGAATTCACAGGTTCTTGCTTTTATCATACCCACTGTGCATATTTGCCATTGTACTCTCTGAATTGCTGTAATCAATAGCTATGATTTTAAATCAAACTGGATAGAGACCGCAGCAGAGGATTCATTCCAGCAGCATGGTAACAGCAACTATAGTTCTCAGAACTATATCTTCCTGAAATATCACTAATATCAGAAAAAAACAGTGATTGAGAGGAAGAAAAATGATAAGAAGCAGTGCTGGAAGCCAGAGTAAACAAGCAAGAGCTCAAAACATAGAAAGGGAGAAAAGAAAAAGAGATGAAAAATTAGGCAGAGAGAAAAAAATTGAAAACAACAGAACAAAAAGAACACAGCTGGAAATACTGCATCTCCATCATCTACTTCACATTAGGTGGGACAAATTGTGATAATTGTTGTTCATTTTTTTTTCTACTGAAATTGTTGTCCATCGTATGAACTCTGCAGACAGTCTAAGCAAATCATTTGGCCAGAACGTGTAACTTTCAATGACAGCAAAGCTGATTCAAGTGAGATATTTGATTCTAAACACTTGCTCTGTGAATTGTGATTTTGGATCACTGTACAGATAATTGCTGTTTTTTATTATTATTACAAATTATTATTATTATTACAAATAAGCTGTTTTTTATTATTATTTCTATGCTAATTTTTCATTAATATTTTATGTTATTTTCCTGCAGAGTTTGTTGCATTGAAAAACCTTGTGAGGTCAGACCAAAACTCTGGTCCATTCAGATCTGATCTCCAGAACAAATCTCAATGGCTTTCTAAAACAAATGAGAGTTTTTTTGTCTTTTTTTTTTTTTTTTTCTGACAAAATAAACTGAAACTAAAACTGAACCACATGATAAATATAACCTTTTAACATTCATTTGTGCTTTTACAAATTATAGGAATATTTCTAAAGAATAACAGACTCCTCATTTTGGTCATATCTTAATCATAAATAATTGAAATGTGTCCTTTTCATTGGAAAAAAAAAATGTTGTAAGAGTCAAATTGCAGTTACAGGCCAAAGGATTTGAATAATTAGAAGTAAGTTGCACTGTATCTTGAGACAATCTATGATGTCTAAAACATAAAGAATGAAAAAATTGGAATTTACCACAACCATTTCCAACTGACTTAGTGAGAATCTAGTCTCCAAACAAAAACAAAAACAAAACATCCACTTTATGCTACTGAAACTGTGGATTTTCTGGTTTAAATGTTAAGATTAATAGTTTTAAGACATTTCACATAGAGTGCCTGAAGGATGATCCAGTTCATCTGAACTCCAAACTTTATTCAGTGAATTTTTGCTTTAGTTAACAAAAGATTTAGAATAAAAAAAATCAGTTCATACCTTTTGGTGTTTGGACTCATTGTCTCCAGCACCCTTTCCTATCTAGTTATCTTAAGTAATTGTCTGGCCCCCACTGACATTCTGATGACATAGATAAATTTTAAAGTCTCACTCCTCACTGTCTCACCATAAGGAAACTGTCACATTTTACAGGTGAAAATTTGAGATAAAGAAACACAGATTCAGTTTCTCAAGGTTTAAGGCTTAGCCTCCACTAATACCTGAATGGATCCAGATTTTTAGCATGTAAATATTAGACATCTAATTAAAGTTATTTGCCCAAATCCCTCTCTGTGATCAATGGCCAGAGATAAGTACTTCCAGAGGAAAATCAATAATTTCTTGCCTTTATAAAACATATCTCAGGGTGTTGAAACGTGAATCACACTCTGGAGTTCTTTTCTCTTGCCATTGTCCAAAAGATAGACTTTTCTTAACTTAGACGATATAGCTCTCTCTTAAAGATGAATGTCACTTACAATGAATGCTCAAAATTATCCAAGGACCCATGTTCAGGAAGAAAATTGAACAAGACTCTTTGAAGTCTTTGTGTAGCAGGTAACCACTGAATCATTCTTGCAGCCCAGGTGATCATCCTTCCAGACAGTCAGTCCTCTTCTGTTATATCCAGGTGAAGCACCAAGTCTCTTCTACCCTTAATGTCAGCAATACTTCATTTTTCACAGCAGGCTCAGCACCTACTACAACAAATACTGCTCCACAAATGACTATGGGATGCTAAAAGTCACACTTTAGGAAAGTAATATGGGCAAATTTGTGATCTGCCTGACAGTAAGCTCATCTTACAGCTTTCTGCTTCTCTCACTGGTAGAAGTAGGGCACAACTGAAGGCAAATGTGATGCCTTTCCATATCTAATATAAATTATTTCACGTTAGATGCTGTGTGTTAATTATTTGGAATATTCATATTCATAATTTAAAATGTTTTCTACAATAGTTTAGCAGTAAAACAAATGTAGCTTCCCTGCAGGCTGCCTAAGAACTGCCATCCACAAACTGAAAGACCTACAACCAATTCCAAAACCCACTAAAAACAATGTGACTTTGCTGAGGTTTACTTTGGGTCAATAAAAACAGCATTTTTTTTTTGTGTGTGTGCGCGTTACAATAAGAATCATCATCCTGTGTTCAAAAAGAAAAATAACTCTGAAAATATTTTGTAAACATCCAATCCAGTGATACTTCCCAGAGACTTGGTATGATTAACATACTGTGCTGAATTGTATTTTGAAAAATTATTATTAAAAATAATAAAAAATGCTATGGAAAATATTATTTTGGATGATTGATAGGTAAAAAAACTTAAAGAATATCTTTATGGCTTCTTTAAAGCCCTGTGTCTCTGTGAATAAATTGAACACACGTAAAAGGAAAAAACAAAACAAACAAAAATGCATACAAAACTTTTCTGCACTCTTATTTGAAATCTTCATACCAAGTCAGGTCTCCATGTGTATAGGGCTATTTTAAGCCTTGTACTTTCTACCAAAAGAAGTGCTGATGACATTTTAGAAGTGATTCCCTCACTGCTGTGCTACAGTTAATTGGCCACTCTTGTGATAACAGCAGTTTTCCTTTAAAAATGTGATGATCCTCCACAGACAGAAACATCTTTCTCTGCATTATGGCTATTGATTAAAAACAAAAAAACAAAAAAACCACAACAATACTAAAGCACTTCTCCATGGAACATAGACTTGGAAGAAATGAGGCGTAATTGGAATTTATTCTCAAAAATGAAAGAAAAAAGAGAAATAAAATAAAATAAAATAAAATAAAATTAAAACTCTATTAGAAGAGATAGCCTAGCCTCTTGCCAGTCATTTTTCTCCTTATTATTCAGTATTAAAAAATATATAAAACTACATATCACCCCCTCCACATGAATACATACATGTTTAAAATATATTTTATGTGTATATGTAAATCTGTGGAAGTGTACATACAAGTCAAAAGCTGTGAGGAGTGGCCCATTGCATAAGACATTATAAATGTGCATATGAGCAGTCAGTTAGGGCCCCAAAAATCTGCTACCTAAGAGTCTAATCTGTCTCTTCCTAATAAATCATCAATAATTTCACTGCAGACATAAAGATTCCCTCACACTTAGTACCTAGCAGTCAAACGACTAATATATTTGCTGTTAAGGTGGTTGGGTTACAGTATTTACTATATTTGCACTTTCATTTAAGAAAGGGAAAGTTGCAATTGACCCGTTTGTTATTGTTATAGAAGACAGACATTCAAAATTAAACTCCCAGATCAGGTCCTCAGGCACGGAAACCAAGTTTCTCAAAAGTGTCTAGATGACTTAGAAATGCAGTCTCCATGACTTCAGCTAATCAATGAGTCCCAAATTATGCAAAAAATTGGTGAATCTGTATTTTTTTTTCATTCGTGATACCTAAATCTCTCTGATGTGTCAACAACATTAATGTATTTAACCTGAACTACACTACCAAGTATTGTTTTCAACAGTGATTTCTTTCACAGCTGGAAGATGAAAGTGGATTTTCTTTACAGCTTTATTAAGTTCCTCTGAATATAAGCATATTCTTAGACTGTTATGCAGTTTCCCTGCTACCATTGTTGGCTGCATGCAGCCAAGCCATTCGGTTCATTGGCTTTCTTTACAGCTCTGAAGTGCATCGTGCATGTTAGTTCTTTCAGAAATATCCATTCACAGAAGAAAGAATTTTCTGAGGTGAAGTTTTAATGGTAGTCTTCAAGACTTAAACAAATATAATGTACATCTTTCATGAAATATGTTTCATTAATGAGACAACAAAATTTCTATTGCTAGTTGCTAGTCAGCAATTAGATCACAAAAGATATTGACAGTATGTTTGAACAATTCCTAATACTTTGGAAACTTAATGGTTAATAAGATTTGAGCTTGAAAATCCGTTTTAGCTTTAATATCTGATTTTCATTTTTTTTCCTCCGGTATTTTTAATATCATTGTTTTAATGCATCTTCAATACACACCCCTTGCCTAAAACCTTTTCTAACCTTCCTATTTTCTACATATTAAAACCACTGAATTTATATTCATAATCATAAGTATTCTTACCTTTCAGTTAATGTTAACATTAGAGAGTCGTTCCACAAGAATTCTGCACATTATGAGAAAAGTCAAATGTTTTTTCAGAATGATGAGTTTTGCTTATTACTTCTGTATCGTCTCACCTTCACATCCTTGCAGATATGTGCTCTTGTAGCTTGTAGCTTTTCTGGGATTCAAAGGACATCATGATGACTCCCTAACTCCTCTGAAATCAGTTGAGAATTTTGTATTTTTGGTACAGCCCCCAAAATTCTTTAAAATCAAATTAAATAAATATATTTTATTTTCATTCTTGTAAAGGAGTATACTATGGAACTCCAGTTTTTCTGCTCTGATCTCCTGAGGAGAAAAAGTCAGTGGTGCTTCTTTAGCTTGTGTTGTATTAAATAAATGAGAGCCTACTGAATAAGCTTCATAGTGAAGCAGTGTTCCAAGTGGTTCCGTTTCAAAGTGGCATCCATCACTTTTCCAAGGGCAGAAATATTTGATCATTTTAATACAGCTTCCTAAAAAACGTGTCATTTTATGACGGCAGTTGCCACCTGTTTGCTCATCATCAACCTTTCTTTCCTGCCATCTCAATAGCTCTTGAGCCTGCAGGCCAATTTCAACAGAAGTGCCTTCAGGTATTATGAAAATCCACAAGTGGGTAATGGAAAAAAGCATAAATTGTACCTGGGAGAGGGAAGGCCCTTAATGACACCACCAGGTATGCAGAGACATGAGTGTGGGCAGTCATCATGTGTGGGACCATGGGGCTGCCGCTGAGAAGCCCAGGTGCTGCCAGCTCCCTTCCCAGGGAGAAAATGTGAACTCCCCTTGGAAAGTGCTGTGTGGTGGCTGTGAGAAACAGTCCAAAATGGGGGATCTGGGAAAGAAAGCTTTCAAGGGAAGTATAACAGAAATCTGCAAGAAGTACTGTATTGTTTTCACTACATATAGAACAGCTTGTTAATATGCAACATTCAAATTATACTGTGTATATATAACTTTGTCATGAGATAAGGGGTGACTGCTATATTTTATTTATATTTCTTTAGCTCTTGCTCATTTTGAGGCTGATTGTCGGTGTCTATTTCTGTACTGCAGGTTGTTAAGGCAGTGTAACAAATCAATGCTTTTGACTTGTGTGTTGAATTTTGAGCCAGGCTTTGTATTTAGTTGCTATGCTTACAATGTTCCCCACATGAAAATAGACATCCTTTTCCTCTGAAAACTTGAAGTGCCTCATTTACTTCATCAGAGTGCTGTGCAGTGCAAAAAGTTCATTGAAAATATTATCTCCTCTAATGCAGAGAAGTAATTAAAAATAATAATAATAACAATAAATTCCTGTAATTATGGTTCAGGCCAAATTCATAACAAATGGTGATATTTTAAAAGCAGAAAAGTAGGCTTTTGCCACTGTTAAAATAAGATATCCTGGTTATTAGCTAAGAGAGAAGATCTGATAACAAGATGCAATTGCCAGGTAAAAAGCTCAGTTTCTGAATCACTTTACTGAAAGAAGAAAGATGCATTAATGTGACTTGTTTCCGAATCATATAACGTCCTTGCTGTATTTAGCAGACAGCTAACTTTGGACTGCAAGATTTCAAATTAATTTAATAAGTTTGTTATAATCCTTACTGTATCTTCTTTAATGTATTACTGAGTAGATATTTAATTTGTTACCACTTTGGAAAACGAGGCAGTATTAGCCTAATAATGCACAGCTTATACAGGGGTCAAAAACTCAGGCTTAAGTCCAGTAGGGTGCATAATCAATATCTGCATGCAGTTAGGAATCTAGTTGAATATAACTTGTTTTTTTTTTTTTTTTTCCAAGCAGTTTTGCTTCTGCTTTTGCTTTGCGTCAAGTTCAAAGCAATTACTCTTGTAGGATATCGACCCTTATTTCTGTTCTTTGCTGTACTGAATATCTAGTGCAAGCTCAGCTTATATCGTTGCTCTTGGAGGCACCTTATTAAACTGTTCTGAATTAGGAGTTAAATATTAATCTGTAAACTGCAATAAACCTATTCACATATGAATTTCTATTCTTCCATACTGCTTTATTTGTAGAGAAAGGAGTCTAGGAGACTTACAAACTTACCTGCCACACATCAGATGAAATCTCTGAAAGGCCTCTGCATTGGTCTGCTCCTACTGAAGTTATCAGGAATTGCTATTGACCTCAGCAGCGCAGCACTTTCAGAAGCCTCAGCCATGACTGAAAGAGGTTGTTGTCAGAAGTTATTGGCTAATTCTGGTTTCTTCAACCAGATCAGGGCCCCAGTGTGCATTATACAGATATAAGTGAACCACTTCCTTAAGGGCTGTACAGATGAAAAGGACTTTACTGACAGAAAGCATACCTTGAACTTCTAAAGACTCAATGTCAAATCCAGCAATACAGAAAAAAAAAAGATAACACTAGAGTGGAGAAGATAGCAGTAATTATTCAATACAGATACCTAAGTTGTATGTTTGTTTAATTGTTGTTGGCAATGTCTTGCTTCCCAAATTAAGAAAGTAGTTTCATCTATGCTCAAAGAGCTGTTCCCTGAAATAAAGAGCTGTTCCCAGCTCTGGGGCTCACTTCAAAGATTATTATCTGCTGTTGGAGTGCAGCTGACTGGGGTTGTATCCAACTCCAAAGGCAGCAGCATGTGAACCAACCTCTCCATTATGCTCAAGTATCAGACTCATCCATTGCTTTTAGGGCTTTTCTGATAAGGCCTGCAGCAGGTTGGGCTTAGAAGTGCCTCCTTGCAGGCATACTGGTGGTTCTGGAGAGTCCTGAAATCTCTCTGTAATGATCACATCTTCCTAATAAAACTAGACTTTGTCCAAAGTATTTGGGATGGGATCCTTCAGTATGGAAAACTGATATTTAGAGATTCATAAAAACATCAAGAAATTATTTGGTGCAGAGAGCCTGTTTGTTCTCTGCTGTCTTGCCCCAGAAGTAATTTCATCCATGCTTTAAATGCTCTGATGTAGTTCAGAAGTGGAGCATAAACAGGTATGGTTGGACACCCCTTCAGCTGGGGATTGTGTGATGTTGCTTTAATTTAGTAGCAATGCAGGTACTCATGCCAGCTGCATTCTTCAGGTGAGAGAGGAGAAACCAATGGAAGAAAGCAGCTGCATGCAAATCTGTGGACAGTATTTTTAGTGAGCAGCTCTCTGAAGTTAGATCCTAGAAGACCAGAGCTTCTGTTAGCCCCCTGTACGTCATGAAGATGGTCCTCCGCACAGCTGCTGAGGAACAGTATAGGGTGGCTCCCCCTCTGATATATGTAGCAACATGAAGGGATTCAGAGGCTGTTTCTTCCAAAATTAGTTTTCTAATTTATGGATTTGACATAAATCTTTATCTCTTTTAAGGAATAATTCTTTGGGAATATTTCAGCCTTTTGAACTTTTATCTCTATAGTATCACAAACCCAAGTCTGCACCACTGTCTCAAAGTGCGTTTCTGCTTTAGCATTAAATAACATTCTCTTATTTCTATAATCTGCCTTCATTTTCAGATATTAAAAAATTATTGTTCTTTGAAAATAAATAATTCAATATCTTGATTGCCTAAATAAGTTATTAATGACAAAGAAACCTTAGGTCTGTTTCATGAGAAAAAGTCTAGTCATGGAGTGTGTAAGATTCATATTTTATGCTTGGACACAACTATGTAAAAATAAGTTACTTCACAGAATTCTTTGTTATCATTTTAGTTTTGATGCTAATGTAGCTTATGAAACCAAGTTTGAGAACAAATGCTTAATAAATATGTATTAATGGACGATGAGTTTTGCATTAGGCCAGTCAACAGGTCAGAGTAAAATGTGAGGTCAAAGATAGCATTTTATTTAGACTAACAAAGATCTTTTGCACAGCTTCCACCTGAAGATGGAGCTTGAGTGGTTCTGAATATACATGCAAAATATGACTCATTTCACAGAACTATTATTAATAACTTTCCATTTGGACTTTCTGTATAGGCAAAAAAACACACTATCTTAAGCTTATTTAGATTCTTGTGGCAGAAAAATGAAATCTATAAACAAACTTTCTTTAATCTTTCTCAGCTGCCTTATGCTCCTGGGTGTTTTACAGATTCTTATATAAGACTCCTGTAATTATTGAACTGTTCTTTTGACCTGGTTGCTTGAAGGATATTGGATTTCTGTTATCTGCAAATGGAGATTAGCAGTTAGATCACCTGAAGTGCTAAAACACTGCTTATTTTTTTAACCAGATTTATTACAAAATCATTTTTTTTTTTCTAACTTTGACTTCAGCATTTCACATTTAACTCATTGTAATATCTGTTCAGTATAATTCAAGAAAGACATTCTCTGGGTAATATTTTATTAAGCACTCTTATGACTGCAATACGATATTATAAACAAACTAGTTTCTCTGAAAAACAATAATTAAATAGCTGGATAATTACTTATGTACTTAATACTATGGTTTAAAATAATCCAAGCATGCTCTTTATGACTGCTGTTTTCTGTTAATCTCATTGATGACTTTCCTAAAGAACCTCTTGTTCTGTGCATACCGAACCTCAAAGTACGCTCTGAGGACCCAGTTTTGCCACATTTCTTTAGCTTCCTGCTTTTCAGATAGAGTCCTTGATCTTACGGTTCCCAGCCACATGGTAGTCACTGAGGAGCTAAAAATACTGAAATTGCCTGCAGTGGAAGTACTTAAAAAGTGGGGTGTACAGAATCACAGAATCATCTAGGTTGAAAGAGACCTCCAAGGTCACCACGTCCAACCTCTGACCTAAACGTCTACATCTAAACTTTTAGATGTAGAGCTTAGTGATATGGTTTAGTGGAGGACTTGTAGTGTTAGGTCAGAGGTTGGATGTGGTGATCTCGGAGGTCTCTTCCAACCTAGATGATTCTGTGATTCTGTAAACGTCTTTTAAAGACCTCCAGGGATGGTGACTCAACCACTTCCATGGGCAGCCCATTCCAATGCCTAACAACCCTTTCAGTAAAGAAGTTCTTCCTAATATCCAACCTAAACCTCCCCTGGTGCAACTTTAGCCCATTCTCCCTCGTCCTGTCACCAGGCATGTGGGAGAATAGACTAACCCCCACCTCGCTACAGTCTCGTTTAAGGTACCTGTAGAGAGCGATAAGGTCGCCTCTGAGCCTCCTCTTCTCCAGGTTGAACAATCCCAGCTCCCTCAGCCGCTCCTTGTAAGACTTGTTCTCCAGACCCCTCACCAGCTTTGTTGCCCTTCTGTGGACTCGCTCAAGCACCTCCATGTCCTTCTTGTAGTAAGGGACTCAAAACTGAACACAGTACTCAAGGTGCGGCCTCACCAGAGCCGAGTACAGGGGAACAATCACTTCCCTAGTCCTGCTGGCCACACTAAATGTGCCTAAATGTGAATTGGCTTATGCCTCTTCTGTTTTGTGCCCTCACATTCTTGTCCCAGACTCCTACTTTTCTAGAGCTGTAGGAGTAAGGAATGTGGGTATCTGTGTCAGCAAAATAACAAGTATAGAATTAGTGGCCAAACTTAGGAAATGGACATCTTCTTTCCCATTTTGGATGAAAATGAAGAGATTGCTGTTTGTGCATTTTTTGGAATTAGAGGTCAATGAACTGAGATTGCAGACAGGAGCCTGTGCTTTGACCTCACAGAACAGAAAGTTTTCCATTTTTTGTATTCTCATGATTCCTTTTTTCTTATGAAATTGTGGACATGCAAATATTGCAAGCATTAAAATCAGTGAACGAATATGATTTTTTCTTTTTGTTAACTACAAAACTATTTCTAAAAATTCTCTGTTAAGATACGAAGAGATCTATACTTCTCAATTTAACAGAGGTCCTTTCTGACAGAGCCAGAATGCGGATGTGCAGAGAGAAGAATGACATATTCTAAAATAATTCTAATTTCTACATATGCAATAAAAGTCCTAGACACTATGCTTGTAAATAAAGACACAAGCATGTAGGGAAGGAAAACAGGGTCACTAAGGCCAGTGGCCTCCACAAAGAAGGAAGAAGACAATTGTAAAACATTATCCATCCAGTTCTTAAATCTTCTTCAGCCTCTGTTTTGCAAGCCTGAGTGAAAACATTTTAGGCAAAGCTTTAAAAGAACCTGGAAGACTGTACAAAAATGCCAAGAATTGGATTAATTGGCATAATATAAGGTGGCTGGGCACAGTTGGGGAAAGTGTCAGTGTAGGGAGAATCCCCACCAAGTAAGACTGTCTGTGCAATTAGCTATCTGAACTCTAACCCTTCCAGAATAATTAATGAATAACAGAGGGGATCAAGACAAAGACACAAAGTGATTTGGTGGGTGCTAGCAAGTAATACATCAAAGAATGCTGGTAATTGGCCCTGTGGCTTTCATTCTTTGCCCTATTTCTTTCAATTCATTGACTCAAAATAATGGGTTCAGGTTCATTATCAACAGGTTTTAGCTGCAAGAGCACAACACTTCAACAAAGCTATGATTGTAGCAGCACTGGTGGTTAAGTAAAAAGTTGTAGACTGTAGCACACTCCCTGGAAAGGGAAAGTAGCAACACAGTCATAAGCTTTGTCTTACATGAAACTGTTGGCATACACGAATTTGCTCTGAGTTTTCTAAGACTTGGTTGTCACTGAGGTTACAATGCTGGAGTACAGTTGGTATGGACAGGTATGTATAACTCCACTTTGAACCATATTTATAGCAGCTGCATCTATATTATATTCCTTCAGCTGTAAGAAATGAAATAGATTTCTTGACATCATGTGTCACACGTACATGACATTATTTGCATACTAATGGAGACAGTTTAGAGGTGCTTTTTTTTTTTTTTTTCTTCACTGTTTTTGGAAGCATTGCAGTAAATGGAAAGTTAATTATTTCTAATCCCTAAAAATATCTTCCAATCTGCAAAAATTTTGGGGGAGGGGAAGGGGGGGGAATTGAAGATATTTGGGCCAAAATCAGAAAGAGAACCTCCACTATTATATTTTGTTTCTAATCTAAATGCTGTTGTAAGGTGTTGATTTAACTGATGAGGATGTATTTAATTAATTAGAATAAATTTTCATTAAGAACAGAAGAAACAGCAGAATATTATAGCAGCTTCTTTAGCAGTCATCACCAGTGAATGAATGTTGTGTACTTTTGCTCTGCTGTTTCATTTTGCCGTCATTATTCCTCCCTATTTACAGGCTGTAACATATATTATTATTTTTGTTACCATCACACTAAATACAATTGCATGTATACTAAGTACATATACTAATGGTTAAAAACTGCCCTTTTAGTTCATTATTTGAGAAACATTAGAAGTGATTTAAGTACTAGAAGCACGATTTTGAGAGCAAATGGATGTAAAAATTATTTTTTTCTGTAAGTTAAAAGACACTATTTTGAATGTGGGTTCACAGCAAACATGTAAAATGTCATAAATATTTAAATCATCAAATTGTGCCACATAATCTTACGGGCACCAATCTAAAATCTTCCCATTACCTCTGATAAGTCTGTTAGAAGGCATCTGCTGGTATAATTATGGTCTGTCCAGGTGTCACAGGTCAGATTTTGATCTCCATTGTATCACTGTTTTTTTGAAATATCTTGAACAAAATTAATCCAGAATTTCATTTCAGGAGCACCATATTTTGTAGCCCTGAAATCATAAACTAAAATCTTGAATAATAATAAATATAAAGTTCCTGATAATATTTGTGGCATTTAATTTTGATTTCGGACATGTTTCTGAGATTAACAATGATATGTGAAATATTCAGACCAAGGTATGATTTACAAGTGTATAAATACAACCATAAATAGAATGCATAACCAAAAGTAGCACCACTTTAAATGCACTCTTACTGTTTAAAATAATGTCATCACAGACCCGTATGTATTAATTTTATGCTATTATCTTCTGTCATACAGATCCATTCATTCGAATCCATAACTATCTGTAATGTGCCCATGCCACGAACAGAAGTGTTTTGGTTTTGGAAAAGCAAAACTTCAGTAACACATCTTCTAAACTGAATAGTTGTTTTTGATAAATTCTAAGTAACATTTCTTCATATATGTATTTTTTTTTTGTAAAGTTTTAATACTTATAGTAAGATACTCCTCAGCACTGATATTACAAGCATAGTGTGAAAAAGAATGCTAGAATGTTTGCTTTTCCCCTTCCCTGATTCCAGCTGGTTTCTTGTGTAAACCTCAGCATGACTTAGCGAGTATAAGAAACACTCTGAAACAATTTTAGGATTGTTGTTCTCTTAAGTTCAAATTCTAGCTCTTATGGAGGCTTTTTTTTTTATTTTTTTTTTTGTGGCAGAGGGAGACTTTTCCATCTGCTCACCTGGGAACATGGGTGCATTAAATATATCTTCACAAAAAACTTTAAAATGGCAAAGAAGCAATTTGCAAACAAGTATTTATTTTAGTGTTGCCTCTGTTATATGTTGTTAAAATAAATATTTTTTAAAATATTTCTATTATGAAGAGTAATACAGTGTCTTCTATCACACATATAATTCAAGATCCTGTGTTGGCAAAATACTGGTTGATCTTGTCCCAGAGGTTCTTATATTTTTTCATAAAGTTTCTTCTTTTGTATAATTTTACCTTCAAGTGAATAACAAGACTTTAGGAGAGGAGGAAAATCGTTATTAAAAATACACACAGACTTGATCAAAATAACTTTGATGGCTAGGATGATGAGAACAGTCATTCTTTTCCTTTGACAGGTACTTTTTGGTCTGAGATTTGAGGGCACTGATATTGATTTAGAAAGCTATGTGGCTCAATTTTAAATGAAATGTAAAACTTTTCCATTTTCTCACCTATCAACCTCCATAAAAGAGCAGCTGCTCTCGCAGGCAAAAGCACTATTCTCACTTTGGGTATCACAGTGCACTTATTAGGTGAGGCTTAACTAAACATCTTCCTTTTATGTGAATAGGAAAGAAGGTCTGTCTTTATTTAGTGTAAGAAATCTGATTTTAGCATCTGGATGCAAGTCTGGATCCCAGGCAGGGATTTAGGTTCTGGTCCCCTTTGAAGCCATCCTTTCACGTGGGTACCCCATTTTTCTCTTCTCTCCTGGAAGTGGCAGAAGGATACTCGTCACCCCTCCTTCCCCCTATCCTGCAAGCAGCTCTACCCCTGGCCCTGACCTCTACTCCTCCTCTCCAGAGAAACAGCAGCAAGCTGAATATGCCTGTGCAGTTGCTTGGACCCTTGCTATCCCACAGAAAGTGTTCCAAGAACACACAGGGTGCTCATACTTTCTACCACTGATGATCAAAATTGCTCTTACACACTGAAAATGGATTAGGTTTGATGGCAGAACTACCCATATATGGGAAAGGCAGAGGAAGAGGAGCTAGAAGACAGTACTGTCTCTCAAACATGCTCAGTTCCTGTCTTTCAGTGAGAACAGGAACAACTCTAGGTTTTTAAGGAGGTTTAGAAGATGAGAATTAGAACATAACCCATGTCTTGCCTTCTAATAAAAAGTGCACGAAGGCTGCGAAAGACAGGGGAGTCTTGGCTGGTTAAGGTCACTTCCTGTTTTATATGCTGACCTCCTTGAAAAAGAGGTCTCTATGCCTAGTGTTCCCATAGGAAGAGACCAGGGGCTGGTTCCAGGCTGGCCTGCAGTCAGGGAAGTCCTGAACTTCTGTGCAAGTCCCTATTCCTTGAAAAACAGACATTTCAGCATTCTCTTAGGTGTCTTTGACTAAAACAGGGATGTTTTCTAGAGCATGGTCTTCATTTGGCTGGTATTTATGTGCTTGAATATCTCAAAGGTTGTAAAATTAGCAAAATCCAGACATTTCTAGGATGTGATTGTATTATCTTTGGTTGATATGGTTTCATTTGGCCCATTTTCCGTTGCACAGTGTCTTACCAGGACTGTGAGCAAAACATGGTCTAAATGGATCTGGGAGACAAAACAAAACAAAACGTTTTTTGTTGTTTCTTTTTTTTTTTTCAGATTCTTAGGTACAAGTTCTGGAATAGGTCAGAGAGAGAAAAACATAGAATGGCAGGGAGTGTAATCTGGGTTTCTGGGTTTTATCCTAAACTGCGTTATATACCAACTTTATCACCGGATCTCTTAGAGGTGTCCTTCTCAAAGGACAAAGCCTTTTGAGATTGCTAGATGAAAGGTTTGTGTAGCAGCAAAATATTACAATAATGCCATTTTAATTTAAACATTTCTATAATAGTGAAAAAAGGAATTGTTCATAACTTGGGGAGGGAAGGAGACGATCTCTTGTCATTACTGTTTGTACTTGCTCACAAAGTGCATTCCTTAATCAAAAGAATAAGGAGTCACTTCTGGACTTCAGAGAAGATGGTGGCAGGATGCTGGTTGGCACCAAGATGCCAAAGAAGAGTCCTGATTATCCATTTCTTATGGAAATCAGTGAGGTGGAAGCCAAAACCAACACAAAGATCAATGTCAAAGATCATATCAGATATTGTATCTGCTAACAACATGTCAGTGGCCAACCAAGAAGAGACTTATCCATCTCTCCTCTCTTACCTAAGGCCAGACCTTCCACCTTTATCCCCATTGCCACTGTGATCACCTCCATGACGGTTATGTCATCCAGAAATGTATTCTCATGAAAACAAAAAAACAAACCAACCCACCAGCCAAACCAAAAAACAGTTCTGTGAAGGCTGTCTGTTTTTACAGCTTTGAATTCTTAGCTTTTCAAGAGCCCAGGGGGGAGCTAGACTGTCCCAACCCAGATCAGATCTCGAGGGAAGGCAAGCATAGGTCCCATGAATTTTAATCACAGAATCATAGAATCATTAAGGTTGGAAAAGATCTCCAAGATCATCTGGTCCAACCATCCCCCTGCAACCAGTATCATCCACTAAACCATGTCCTCCTCAAGCATCACTTCCAACCTTTCCTTAAACACCCCCAGGGATGGTGAATGCCACCACCTCCCTGGGCAACCCATTCCAATGTCTGACTGCTCTTTCTGAGAAGAAATGTCTCCTCATTTCCAACCTAAACCTTCCCTGGTGCAACTTGAGGCCATTCCCTCTAGTTCTATCACTAGTTACCTGTGAGAAGAGGCCGACCCCAGCTCCCCACAAATTCAGTTCAGGTACCTGTAGAGAGCAATAAGGTCTCCCCTGAGCCTCCACTTCTCTGCTGGCTCATGTTCAGGCCAGCATCGACCAACACCCCCAGATCCTTTTCCTCTGCACAGTTTTCAAGTCACTCTCCCTCAAGGCTGTAGCACTGCATGGGGTTGTTGTGACCAAAGTGCAGGATCCAGCACTTAGCCATGTTGAACCTCATCCCATTGGCCTCTGCCCATCGAACCAACCTGTCCAGATCCCTCTGCAGAGCCTTCCTACCCTCCATCAGATTGACACTTCCCCTCAACTTGGTGTCATCTGCAAACTTACTGAGGGTGCACTCAATTCCCTCGTCCAAATCATCAATAAAGATATTAAAGAGGATGGGCCCCAACACCGACCCCTGGGGAACACCGCTGGTGACCAGTTGCCAGCTGGATTTCACCCTGTTCACCACCACTCTCTGGGCCCAGCTGTCCAGCCAGTTTTTAACCCAGCAAAGAGTGTACCTGTCTAAGCCATGGGCTGCCAGCTTCTGCAGAATACTGTGGGAGATCATGGTTTTTGTTTTTGAATGGAGGCCTCTTTGTGATGAGATCAGAGGCACTATTAACTTCTTTCAGTATTATTACTACAAATTGTGAGCTGCTGTTTGAACCTCAGCTGCATTGCTCTTGTTTTGTTCAATACACCCTAAACTTGACTGTGACTGTAAGATCTTTCAGAGTATTTTATCATCTTTCAAGTAAAGATAATTAAAACAGGAAAATAAGTCACTAGTTGCAGCTCGCTGTCTATCATTTCTTGTGTATCCTAGTTCTCACCTCTCACAAAGGCTTAGTTGAATCCTTTACTCATGTTTCATGGGGACTAATGCAGTGTGAGAGAGAATGGGTGCTTCCCAAAGGCGACTCAGGGATATAAGTCCATTTTTGAAAGTATTCCCTCATAGCAGTTACAGCAGTTATAAAAACTGTGCTTAAAAAGAGACAAAATTGACTCCCTCAAGGCTTTAGCATATAGGCACTATTTAAAAAAAAAAAAAAAAGGCTCAGGGTATGTGGTATGATTTCAAGTTATTCATAATTTGGAGGAAATTATTGCATTACAAGACCCTATCCTGATTACAGAACTTTTCAATCTCAATCCAAGATAAACATGTCTTCAAAACCACATACACCTGAGTTGCCCTTTTAAATACCCAAAACCTTGATCCATATTCAGGGCTTTTTTTTCTTGAGTCTGCCTGCTGTGATGAAAGAGTCATCTCATCTCGTATTAATTTTGTCTTGGTACATGGAATATAATTACGTTATAGCTTTTGGGGCTGGTTTTCAAATATGTTTCTGAGAATTTTAAATCTGTTAAAGTAATAGCTAAACTTTCCAGCTTGCTTCTAACCAAAATGTTTTGTTTGTGAGATGAAGGTGATATTACAAAACTTAGCTGTGAGCAATTGTCTTTAGCAGTTGTAGAAAGTCAAATATAGAATTGAATTTCTCGTAGTTCCTTAAGAAGCAAACCTTGTCCCCACCCTTCATAGGGAGGGAAGCAGGATCTGTAAAACCCTGGGTGGTTTCTCCTCTCTGCCTTACTGACCTTCTTCCATCCAGCCACTTCTATCACCCACAGCATGGGTAAGGAACTAGGGTGAGTAAGGAATGTATCTGGCTTTGGGGATTGTCTTGCTTCTCAGAAGCAGGGAAGACTAGCTGGCAGGGTCTAGCCTGGTTTCAGAAACCACAGAAACAAGAGCAGGGCATTGCAGAGGTAGTGGCAGCCCTGGGGAGAGCATGTGCACCCAGCCCCATGTTTGGGCTGAGAGAGCAGCAACTGCACAACAGGGCTTAACTGTATAGACATTAATAATCAATTTTAATGCTCATATTTTAGCTTTCATTGAACTTGCAGGCTTGCAGTGTGGTTTATTTATTTTTTATTTTTTTGACAGGAACTGGTTGGTTAATGTGATATTTTTCAATGCCATCTGGATTTAGACTGCATTACAATTCAGCTATTGTACTTCTATAACTGTAGAATTGCACCACAGCTAACCGGGTTTAAGTTGGACTATTGACTTAATATACTGCTTTCTGAAGAGACACTAAGATTCCATTTCCCCATTTTCTAAAATTAAATTTGTTGTAGTGCATAAAACAGTACATGCTCTTTACTGCTTATTTACACAAAGCTTCTGTTGAGTTCATTGGAAGTTTGGCTGACAAGTTTGGAACAAGATCATATTCAAATAAAATTTACTGCACACCACTTTCCCATTATGTACTACCCACCCCCCTCACCCTTTTTATGTTTAATTATGAAATAATTGTAGCACTATAGGGACTTTAACAATCATGTATGTACAAATATTTAATCCATGTGTATAGATATATGGACATCTATATTCATTCTTACTTAAAGTCTATACCATAAACACTTTCTTCTAAGCATAGACAATTTGTCCACAATGAAAAGGAATGTAAAACCCACTGATCTAAGGAAAAAAAAAATAGTAACACTCCTCTCTCCCCCAAACCTATAATTACTACTTGGTGTCTGAAGAATTTAATCATACATGGTCTTTTTGACTCCATGATCATGGACAAATGTCTCTAATTCAGATGTCCAAAATATAGATGAATTTTCAAACCCTGTAAGTGATTTAAGAGCGTGGTCTATAATAGCATCAGTGAGGCATTCTTGAATCACTTTTGTGAAGAATATTTCAAATGCATAATTTGTCACCAAAGTAAATATCTGTTCTTTTAGAGCTATACAGCTATACGTATTCTGGCACTTCTGTGGCAACTGGCAGAATTGAACACTAACTTAGTTGTCTAACTTTAAATCAAGGTAAGTTTAAAAAAAAAAAGTTTTATCCCAAGCCATGTTTTAAAAGCTGTTCCTAGTTATCTCATCTTATCTGAGCCATTCTAAAAAGTTTGACATCAGGCCTAAGCCTGTGGTCAGTGTGGAGAAAAAAGATCTAAACACAGAACAATCAGCCCATCTGTTTTAGACATAAACTTAACAAGGGGACAAGGACGTAACAAGGACACAAGTCCCTCATTAAGTCCAAAACTAATATTCTGGAATCTGCATGCATTTGTATAGAAAAATATAGCAAAAAATATGGTAACAAGGTTGGTCTGAGCCATTCTTTTCTCTTCATATTGACATACTGTGTGCTCCCAAACCTCAAGAACGCTCAGCACCTTTGCTGAGTGGGAGAAGACATCACTGACCACCAGTCTTAGGGATTAACACTAGAGAAACACTCATGTGCTCTGCTCTCAGATAACTGCCCCTGCAGGGGGAATGCAGACATGATAGTGTGCACAACTGTAAATGCAAATGCATTTAAGAAAACAAAGGTGTTCATTGCAAGTGACTAAGCCAGGTCAGTAAAAAACAAGCCTGTCCTCGAACTGTGTTTTGCCCTGGTATGTTGTATTATAAATCACCACTCTAAGTTGCTTCACCTTTCCAGAGCTGCACTGACAAGACACAAGACACAAATTTTGCCTCGCCATTGTTATCCCTGCACTGAAAAAGAAAGGGAATGTCCCTGGGAGAGTTGTGTCACTGGAATGTTGCAGAGCTGCCTTGAAGCAGTATAAGTGGCCAGCAAGTAGGCAGAGGTCCAGGGTTATGTTTAATGGTCATTCTGTTACTTTTGGCAGCTTCTTGTAACTTTATGAATATGTTGCCCATTTGCATGGCAAATTATCTGGGTTCAGCAATGTTGTGGTCACATCCACCTGTGACTGGCCTTGTTCCGATGGGACAGGTTTTGCTGAGTTGTGAAGGCAGGGGAAGCAGCACGTGGCTGCAGGCTGTTGTCAGCAGTAGGCTGGGAACTGAACAATCTCTGTCATGCAAGCAATAATTATACCATGGTTCAGTAAAGGAGCACTTGCAAAAACAGGCACAGCCATGAAAAAAGACCCTTGCTGATCAAGCAGCCAGACACATTGAGATCTATTGGCATTTCATCTTGGCTATGACTATATAGGTCAACCCAAAAAGACCTGTTGGATTGATGTTTCTTCAGGAAAAAAAAAAAAGGTGTAGGCTAAGGAGCAGCCACCTCTCAAGTCTCAGGTTATACATGCTGTAGGAAATACTTGTCATTTTCCTAATTTTCACAAGATGTTTCAAAGCCTGACTTCTTCAGAGGGTGTTCAATCCAGCTGCACCCCTGTGCATAAGCGGAATCCCCCTCTTCACTGCCTACATGGCTGCAAAGGCTGCAGGGAATGAGACAAGATGTTGCAGCACAAAATAGTTTTCCCCCTTTTGGGTGTTTAATGAATTGTGACTTTGAAATGAATAGTAAATCTGTTCAACTAAAGCAAATTCAAACAAATTCAAATAAAACTTTTCTTAGAGTTCTATTATTTATTCGAACAGCCTCACTGGCTACTATATTAATGAAACTTCATCTGCTCTCATGTCCATGTCCAGAAGTCAGATGTGTTAGCCTGAGTTTCTAATGTCAGGTTGCCTTTATAACAAATAGAGTAGAGGAGAAAACTCAGGAGACCTCTGTGCTATCTCCAGGTAGCTGTCTTTGGCAGGCCAAACGAATCATCTCCTGGAGATTTCTCTCCAGTAAGAGGATCATCTTAGGTGGAAATGTCTAAATTAGAAGTCTCTAAATTTTGGCAAGATGAATCCTATCAGGTTTGCAAGAAATAGGCCTTGCCCTGAAGAATCTACTGTTTATCTAGGGATGGCAAACAAAAGAGTTGCAGAAGAAAGATGCCACAAAGAGGAGGCAAGAATCACCCCCAGATGACCCAGCACCTCACTCACTGCATGGGAATACACCCTAGTCCTGAGACAAAGTTCTTCATCATTTATGTTGGATTCATTTTAATCTAAAGTCTATTATTTGTTTTGGCATGCTCCTCCAAACTTCCTGGTTCAGCTTATTTTAAGCAATAGCTGAAAATTTGGGGGTGGGGATGGGGAGAAGGAAGGAGAAGAGATGTCTCACACTTTACAGTACAATCTGAAAAAGGAAGTGCTTGAAGTTTTGCAAGATAATCAGACCCTCAAAAAAAGTACAGCCTCTTTTGCAGCCAGTCCGGCAGCCAGTTTCACAGATACAGAGAGATAAATGCAGGTACACTACTAAACAGTTCAGCCACTGCTTTTACTGCAGCTGATCTCACTTGTAGAAATTTGAAAATGGCCACAGGGATATACGGATATGTATGACAATAAAGATATCTTTATTTTTTCTTCTTGTTTGAACTAATGATGACAGTGCCATAAGGGGAAATTTACAATCTGTAGCTAATGGGTTGTGGGTTGGAAATGTGGAAAGACCTTTCAGATCACTTTGAACTTTTTCTCTTCTCAATTTCTATTGGCTAGATACAATCAGTATGCTTGATAAATATGAAATATTCTTCTACTTTGGTTTGGTTTTCAGAGGTGCACTTTTGAAAAAAAAAAAAAAAAGGAGAGAAAACAAACAAACCGGAAATAATTCCAAACCCTGGCAATTCACCACCCAACAGAAACATGAATGGGAGACCCAAAACATGATAATTAGGAATGATTTATAGAATGAAATGAAATGAAAAGAAATACGTTGATAAAATTTAGTAAACATCAATATTCTGGATCCTTACTTAAAATCTAATCTGAGAATCAAGTAAATTTTGCTTCTCTGTTCTAAAATAATTTTTCTAAAACTTAATTTTTTTTTCTTCTTCTTCTTATTGTGTGCTAACTTTCACCAAAATTCAATCTCTGGGCTTGGCATCTATTAAAAAAAATCTAAACTTATGATAGCAAAAAATAATGACTGTGAGCAACAATGGCATGACTCAGACTACTGTTTCTTAGAGTCCAGTATCAACTCAAACAAGGGGTGGCTTCTGTTTGGTTTCACTGGCTAATGTTAAGCTATGTTTCTTGCAGAACTTTAGTAAAGGCAGATGAAATTTTTGTATAAATTATGATGCCATATAAATTTTAATTGAAGGGATCCAGATATTCAGCTACAGTGTCTCAGGATTCAATGAAACAATGAGTTACAGCAAGTTATGATCTCAGCGAATGTGACCAGCATACAAAGATGGGTGATCATTTACCTTACTTATTTAAGATAATTCCAAGACCATATAATTGATAGCATCTTTAGCTCATTGGCAGTAATATATTTAATGATGATAAAACAAGGCCTTTCCACTGCAGTGTGGGAAATTTTCAAGTTCTCTGTCTGTAAATGTTGCAGAACCTTTAGGTTCATAATTCCCACTGCCAGTCTCCTTGTGATTACGCACTGCTGGTATCTGAGTGGGTGGTGGACAGGTGTGAAGCCAGTACCATACAAAGAGGAGCTGCTTCCTGGTCCATCATAGCAACCATGGGCAGCTGGTATTGACTTTGTTAAAAGTGTGCCAAAGTACTTGGGAGAGGTTTCTGATCTCTCAGAGTGGATGATGTTGGGCTTCTTCAGAGTACTCATGAGCTGTCTGGCACGTCCAAAGGCTTAAGGTTTGAAGTCACTGTTTCTTAAATGAATCCCTGAGGGAATCCAGAAATTAAATACTGTCTATCTCCCCCAAGGAATAAATCGTTCTGGGAGTGCCTGTGTCTCCTAGGGTTAAAGTGACTCTGTGTGTTACCCTAGAGCCTTCAGATGTTTGATTGACAGCTTCTGCAGCTTCTTGTGCTTTACAGGAAAGTACTTGAAAAAAGATGTCCAACCAATTATAAACACCAACAGGAATTTTAGTTTATCTTTATAGTTACTAACATGATAGCAAGTTGAAATATTCCTACTTTCTAACGAAACTGAATTAATCAAATTTATCTTTTACTTTGATGCTCACAACTCATGTTCATTCTGCAAAATGCTCAAAGGGTTAAATTAAAGATGAAATAGCACACAGTCATGTGCAGGAGAGCCTCCGTCTCCTCCAAATCATATTTAAATGATAAAAAGCCTTTCTACAGGGTTAGATCCAAACTGTGGAGTTCCTGTTACATTTAATAATGTAACCTCATACATAATGATAAAACTTAATTCTTGTAAATTCAATTTTTAGAATTACCAGAATTATTTATGTCAGAAAATAATTGAAACATTTTATTTTGTTTGTTTGAATATTGTTTAAAGATGACTATTTTTATGCACAAGCATTATTTATTTTTTTCCCCCCACAGGACTTCAATTTTAAAGATCTTCTTTCATGTTAGTTCTATTGGCTTGGTTATTTTTCTCCACATCGCTATTTCTGAATTCATACCATTGCAAATAGATTTTATTTTAATTTTTAGCTGAGGAGAATTTGTTACATTTGTATGTTAGGGAACAGTGCCCAGAGCTTGTGACAATGAAGACAATCATGGTTTCATATTTGGAAAATGTCAACAACTTTATTAAATAAAATTAAATAAGATACCTTCAAAGACATACATATTCAGCAGCTACTGAAACTCTGGGAGTACCACTGCTTTTTATCTCCTTTTCATCAAGCAGGTGCAAGGAGAACTGTCGAGAAAATTAAAAATATCATATAAGCTTTGTTATTTAAGATTTGTGAACATAACTATATACACCTGTGGAATTCGTCACTGCAGATGGGCAGACTTTGTACGAGTGAGGAATATTCATAACTGAAATGTCATGGAACATTAAAGTAAAACATTTTCAGAGAGCTCCTGTTCAGAGCTTCCTGTTTCAGTCACTGACTTTCATCTGGGAGTTGCTAGTCACTGACTCTTGAGCTCAGTGAATCCCTTCATTTGGATTGGCTGTACAGTTGCTCAAGTGATATATAACTTCCCTTCCTTTTTCTGAATACCTGAAAATGGTCACTGTTTGCGACAAGTATATACGCTGAAATACTTTTTCTCATTTTTTTGTTAGCTTAAGCTGCCTAAACTGAGCCTCATTTCTCAGAAAACCCTTAGGAACTTAAGGTTAATTCAACAAACCAAACTTTGATTAGAGACATATATATTTAATTCATGAGACAGGATTAAGACACAGATCCACAAAGATGCCTAGGGTATATTTAGGAATCTATGTCTACTTGCTGCCATAAAATTTGGGCATCTAAAGATGAGCGATCCAGCGTGGGCATGGAATACAGATTTCTTGTTCTGATGATGGGATATGACAAAGTGTTCTTCAAATTACATAAATGCCTTTAGAAAATACCATTACAATTGATAGAAGTGATACTTCAACTATTCTCACAAAGACCAGGTTAACATAATGTAATAAGAACTCCTAACAAACTACTTAACTATTGCAATCCTATAACCAAGTAATGGTGGGATCGAGAATATGCATAGAACTGTGACAAAGCCAGGTAGTCACTGCAGATAGCATCAAAGGAATTCTAGTCAGTCTGTATCAGTCACACTTCTTTTTAAATATCAACACCTGATTCCTCTTTCTACCAACTCTCACATTTCCTTAAACTACTTGCATCTGTACAGAACATGGTGTTGCAATCAGCAGCCAGGACGCAGGAGATCTTGACTTGGGGCACTGATCTTAACTTAGTTTTCCTTTAATGACCTTTGTTCCCTGACTATATATATCAATGTTATATTAAAACAAAACAAAACAAAAATGTAAATTTTTAGATTTAAAAATATTAAACAAACAAAAATAATCTAATGACTTTCATTTAAATGTGTGAAAGTTAGCATGCTAATTAGTATAGTTTTGACTAAGAAATTACAAGCACAAACTCCCCATGTACATGAGTAGAGGTCTAGGAGAGCCGAAGCCTGTATTTAATGCTAGCTTCATGTGCTATGTCTGCCATGACCTTTAACGTCTGAGCTAAGATTTATTAATTTCCAAACTTCCTCCTCTAAGCTTACGTTTAGAAACCTAGATAGAAGTGTTCCCGAGAGCTGCCATTCCCTGTGGTACTTGGTAGCCTGTATGCCTGTCCATGGTGGTGTCTTTCTGTGCTTACAAGAAGCAGTTCATTTCCACCGAAAGTCTTAAAGGAAAAAGTGAAGCATACCTCTTTATGGGCATGAGTCTGAATATTTTGCTCCACTGCATCTGTGTGAAGTGCACTGATCCACTACTTCAAAAGCAATGTCGGGATTGTTATTTCCATGTGCCAGCCAGTGTATAACAAATACCGAAGGCTAACAGTGTGCTTGCTACACAAGAGAGAAGAAAATCTCCTTCCCATTGTGGTCTCTTCAGTCTGTTTATTAGGAGTACCAAAACAGCCTGTGAAGTTTTTACATTTTGTTTTTACTGGGTAAGAACAATGAATTTAAAATGTTCTTCATAGTGCCTGACCCACCTCAAAGTTTCAATAGCACAAGGAGTTGGTGGTTCTGTGCATTTACTTCAGGTATTTGGGTGTGTTTTATTTAGGTATGTCTTATGCTCATTAATGTTGCGTTTTGCTGTTCTCTTAGTTGCATTCATGGACTGATCAGTAGGGTTGGTTCCTCCTGCCCCACTTTTGTTGTTTACAGAGTTCTTCTGATGGAAAAGTGGTAAGAGTGAGCAGGGAACTAAGTCTGTAATTTTAAGCACACAAAAAAAGCAGACCTTTTTCTCATTTTGAAGGAAAAGATAGTTTAGAAATGTCAGTAATCATAACAGAACTCACTTTTTCATTTAAGGATGTAAAAATACATGTGGAAACCAGTAAGACCAATTAATATAATGAGATAAGAAACTCAAGTATACAGAGAGTTTTGAGATAAACTGCAAGCTTTTTTTTTTCTTTTTTTTTTTTCCTGCTCTAAAAGTTATGTGTGTGTGTTTGCCTGTCTATACGAAGGTATACATAAGGAAGAAGGCCAATTTCTTGCATATGTATTTGTCTATTATATATATGTCTATAAGGTACCATTTAAAGTTATTATTTCAGTTACTTATTCTTTACTGGACAGGAAGATAGGAAGGATATTTTGTCCTTTACAGCTGAGTAAAGGCCTGTCCTACAGCCTTGTTATCTCCAGTTAAAGAATGTAATGTCATGGTAGTGCTGGATCTGAAAAGAGGGCCTGTACAGGAACGGTATTTGTGCAAAAGGTCAGAATAAGAGAAAAAGCCATCAATAATAATAGACACTTTGATTTATACAGAATTGTTTATTAGATTTTTGGTATGAAAGATGATTGCATAATTATGTTGTTGCAACTTAATTCAGTTTGGTCAGTCATGAGGAGTAATTCTGAACACTGTGTAAGATCCATTTAGAAAAATATATTAAATTAATTTCCTGAATGCTCTAAATGTCTGTCTGCCCTTGCTTTATGCTCAGGGAAAGAGTTCTCATTTGGAAGGAGCAAAGGTGTAGCAGATGTCAAGTTAGGCACTGACTCCTCAGCTGTATGATGTCTTAAATTCCTTTATGGACCTGAATTCAGACTTCCTTCATCTGAAAATGAAAACCACCATCATTTGTGGGGCAATTGAGATTGCTAGACAGCCTTCCCCCCCTCAGGCAGGAGCTCATGTACTCTGCTTTCTACAGAAGAATAGGAGCCACATCTTGTTCCTTTCTATGTTTACCATATTTTTTAGAAAATGCATCCATTTTGATGTATTCATTGCAAGAATATGAAACTTTACATGACATTTACATGACATTTAGATCTAAACTAACCTATAAATGGACACAAATATATGTATATTTTTGTCCTAATCTATTTGAATCAGAGAATCATTAAGGTTGGAAAAGACCTTTAAGTTCATCTGGTCCAACCATCCCCCTACTACCAATGTCACCCACTAAGCCATGACCCTAAGTGCCAGGTCCAACCTTTAAAGCGTGCTATTGTTTCAGAATTCCTACACTGAAAGATGTAGGTCTACAAACCTGCTGTGATTTGGAAAAACTGTCTGAGTATATTAACTGGTTCTTAGACTCTTTCTGCTATTGTGCAAATGCTGCATAAGGTGGTGTGGACTGTAAAGCCCCACTAATTGAGTAACTGTGATGTTCCAGGTGGAGCCTGAGATGGGATGCAAATGTTGCAGTGTCTGCCTCCCTTCTTCTATCTGTCTCACTTTCATGAGCAGTACAATTCACACACAATTATTTTTTTTTCTGTTAGAACAGTTGAACAGTTGGTGCCAGCCTACATAATGGCTAGCTATTCTGATGCCTTTTTTTTTTTTTTATTATTATTAACAAAAGCACTCTGAATATTCATAAAAAGTTGACATTATTTCATTAGCATTTGCAGGTGTATGTGTAAGCCTACTGAAAAGAGTATCATGCTCTCTGCTGGATATCTGCATGAATGTTTCTAAAACATGACTTCCCACAAGCACAGAGGACCATACAGCAAGGCAATTAATCAGTACTGAATGTGTATTCCCAGTCTCTCGCTTCTGCTCTCTTTCTTGTTAGTTCAGAGCTGTATTTATTATTACTTCTTTCATAAATCTGTGAGATCCTAATCTAGCTCTCCAATAGATAGACAAAAATGGGTGTTTGTCAAATTTCTCAGCCCTTTTGACCTCGTTTTTTACAAAGAGGTTTTTATATATTGGATTTTTATCTGTATTACAGAAACAAGACTTTCAGAGTTTATTTCAAAATCAGAGTTGCACTCCAGGAGCTCAAAAATTTCCAGTCATGCTCAAAAAAGCAGGAAATCTGACACATTGTAAAGACGGTAATTATAACTATTGGTTGATTGTGCCTCCTGAGCAACTAGCGACATGGGGCAGAGACTGAAATTTTGTTCTGAATTCGTGAAATGCATGCCATGAGGAATTTGTAGTACATCACAGGCTCCTAGGAGCAACATGGTTACTGAACGTGTGTGCAGTGCAGCTGCGTGGATCAAGAGGGTTGCAGGTGCTGGTCTGCCAAGACGGAAGAGAAAAGTGATAGTGATGGGCTGGAGCCCAGTTTCATTCTTTGCTTATACTCTGCCACTGCTGCTATAATGCAATAAATAATTAATAATAATAAGGTTAATAGACAGCTTTGGCCTGGTGATATTTTGAAGTAGCAGAAATGGATGGAGAGCTTGGAGATCTTTCGATGAGAAAGTTAGAATGGACAAAAATCATCTTGTGTTGGGCTCACTGAAGAGCTATTAAAAAGAAAGCCATAACTCTCTGCTGTAGTGAGCACTAATCAGCCTGGGGACCTTATCCATATATAAGCAAATGTTCTGGGTTTCCCATGAGCTCCAAAGTTATGCTTTCAAGAATAATAACTACTCTGTGAATTTTGGCCTCCTGCCACAAGATATTCTTCTGCTCTCTGGTGACGTGGGCCAGCTTCTGCCAGCCTCAAACACACCCTTACTCACTTCTCATCCTGACAAGGAGAATGCCATTTTCAAAAGAAAATAGAAACAACACAGTGAAGACAAATTGACAGATTTTCTTCTACATTCAGCACTTTCCAGTAAAACTCCAGCAGCTGAGATTTGTGATTCTATCCATTATCTCCATGTCCTATGCTGATTTTTACCCATTGCTTTTCACCTCCACATGAATTAGCAGCTTCCTATGAACTTTCAGCCTGCAGATCCACATAACATGTTGTAAGAGCTGCAAATCAATAGAAATCATCTGAAATCCATACATCATCTTACACAGTGGCACATCACTGGGAGGTGAAGCAGACCTACAGAGGGAGGAGAGTGATGCTGAACATTTATTTGTTCTCTCGTCCTGCCTGACCAGGGTTTAGTGGCTCCAGCAAATGTAATTGTTGTAATAATGATCCAGAAGGAAAAATTTGCAAGAACTAGACCCAGAACATTTTTATTTATTTATTTATTTATTTATTTTAAAAAGCATGTACTCTTCTCATTAACTAAATAGTCGGATCACTTATTATGGAAATTCCATATGCATATTCCCAAGCATTTCTGTATGTTGTCTAGCTGCTACAATGGGCTGGCTTCCTTCTAAATCTCAGTGTGACAATGTGGCTCAGACTAGGCTTTTAAAATAGATGTGTATTACAGAACTGGGTTTTAATCCCAGCTACACCTGAATTGGCTTTGTATGGACTCTCAGGTACCTTAGCTGTAAAACTGGTCAATAGTTGTGACTCCCCAGTGCATGAAGACTTTTTGCATATTAACAGCAGCGAGCAGTAGCAAAAAATTAGGAGCAGTTGGTTCCCTAGCAGGGATCAGAAGTCATGGTGTCTAGGTTTGGATTTAGCTGTAACTCGTAGTTGACTACTACTGCAAGAAGTGGGAGAGAGGCTGTGTCTTCCAGGGGTAATTTCATGATCCGTATATTTTCTTATAGCAGACTGCAAAAGCCATAAATTTAATCAGAACAGGCAGCTGTGTTCCACACAGGGGTTGGGGTTAGGGTTGAGGTGTGACTGGGTATGATTCATTTAGATCTGTAGTTTACCACATGGTGTTGGCTGTGCTACTTCTACAAACAGCTTTTAAAATGAAAGCTTCAGGGATAAATAGGAAACAACAAATAACAGTTTCCTGATAAGTAAAGCCAAGTTAGAGATTCCTGAAATATATTTGGGAAGTAGGGTTGACAAAAAGATATTTTGTGGATACACTCCACTATTTCATAACAGACTTGCTCTGAGCTACTAGAGCTAGAGTTATACTTTATTAGTCCAGATTCTGGTGCTCTGTTCCCCAAACCTCAGACAGCCATAAAAGTAGAAAGGAATAAAATGACCTGTATATTTTTATTTATATTAAAGATACTGACTTTAAAATTTAGAAAATTCCAACATATCATCACATGTAAATGGGCTTGGCTGTCTTTGACTCCACAGCAGCTGTATCGATTGACACCTCCTAAAGACCTGTCTATTTTATTTTATTTTATTTTATTTTATTTTATTTTATTTTATTTTATTTTTTATTTTATTTTATTTTTTATTTTATTTTATTTTTTATTTTATTTTATTTTATTATTTATTTTTTCTCTTACAGTTTTGAAAGCAAAACCACTGTTTGAGTCTTTATTTTAAAACAAAGAATGCATGTAAATCATGTCCTCTATGTTCATCAGACATGCTGTTGAGTTTGATAGTCCTATCATTTGTAAGCTACATATATTGTTGCTTTAATGCATTCCCTCACTACTTTGATAAAAGCCTTAAGATGTTGCCACTAGTCCTTTGATGTTTCCTTCTGATGTTACAGTACCTCTTTTTTCCTTCTCTTCCAAAAATTCTGTTTTGCATAAACATGAGGAGGCAAGACATTTCTAGTTAAGGATAGAAACATCAAGTTTTATCAATAAAAGGACAAAAAAAAAAAAGAAAAAAAAAGGTAATCCAGACTTTTATATACTCTAGTCAAGTAATTATAGATGAAAAAAAAATACCCTGCAAGGGTGTTTACATTGCACTTAGAGCAAACATTTTTTCACTAGTTCTAAATAAAACAACCAGGCTACTGTGAATTTTCATATGATGCGATCATTTATTTCTTCATAGGTTGTTACGGGAACTCCAGGAAAATGAACCTTATGGTTTAAATAAACCTCCTAGTTTACTAGTAAGAAAACACTTTCATGTCTAGTCTTGTCCATAAACTATCAGGCTACTAACAGGGATTAACTGATTATCACACAAGAAAAAAGACTTAATTTTTATTTTTAGCTTCAAAGCCATATGTCTTATCTTGAAGCAAAAATGCTTAGTTTTTTCTTTTCTTTTCTTTTTTCTTCTTTTTTTTTTTTTCCTCTGGGAATAGCAAGGGATTATTATTACTACTGTTATATTGTTATAGTTATTTTTTGTTATTATCTAAAAGCCCATATGAAGAAGAGGTCCCATTATCCCAATGGACTGAAATAATCCCTGTCCCAAAGATTTTCCAAAATAAGAAAAAAATATTAAAATAGTGAAGAATAAATGTTATTATTACCTTTTAACAAGGAAATTCAAGCCAAAGATCAAATGTTCTGCTCAAGGCCATATAGGGAAAATCTAGCAAGGGCAGGGACTGAATACACACAGCTCCTGAGTGCCAGTTTAGTGTAATTTAAACTACTGGCAAATGTTGTGGAAAGAGTGATTTTCTTATGAATGGCAGGACTGTTTTATTGCATTCAGGAAGAACCCAATGTAGTGGAGCCACAACATGGTCTGGTGATTAAAGAATGTTAACTCAAGCCAAGAAATGCCAGTTTGTAATCTTGCTTCTTCCAAGATATACATGTCCTTTGGCTAACCAAAATTTTTACTGCTTTCTAGACAAGAAGACAAAATTTCATACTGCATTATAGCTATAACCTGAAAACTGCAAATCTTTTTCAAATGTTTTTATGATAAATTCTCAGTAACATAAATAGGCATAAAATATGGCTGCTTTATCTCACAACTGAAGAGTGGTACACATCTTAAGGACTTGTTTCACAGCTCACTAATGCACAATGCCCTTGACAACTACTGCTCAGAGCTTCAGTCCTAAGAGCAGTTGTCCATGTGAGTATTTCCCTGAAATCAGTGAAACCACTTGGTTGGATAAAATGGGAAAAGTGTAAGTAATTGCAGGATCAGAGCTAGGAAGGTATTAGCGAGGATAAAGACATTCTTGTAGCAATAAGCAGTGATTTCGCAAAAGCAAATAATGACCTCTCTCTCCATTCCCCCTCCCCAAACCTCTTTCCTTCCCAAGTAAGATGGAAGTGGGTAGAGACAAAGTAAGATCCTAATCAGCTAGGGTGAAATTTGGGAACTGGAAATAAGAATTAAGTAAAAACTACTTGACTTTGGAATCAAAAACTATGCAACCACAAAAAGTTCTAGAAGAACAGCAAAATTGAAGGAACCAAATGATTGTTGTGAATTAATTTCTGCTAAATGAATTTATTTATTCACCTTACCTCAAGGTAACTATATCTTTTGTGTCTACCTTTGGTCTTCCCTGTGTTGTTGCAGCTGCTCAGTTCAGGCTCAGTAGGCTGGAGAGATGGCCTTCAACTTTTGCTGCTTACAGGTAGAGAAGGGTGACTTTTTTTTTTTTTTCCCTTAAACTTCAATACTCTATAACTCCATTTTAATATTTATTGATTTTACTGTCCAGCTGTAAAACAAAATCTGAATTTATGCCATTGATCAGAGAATGAATGATCCCTATGAAGAATGATCTCTATACATGTACATAGACTTATATTTCCCATTGCCGTGAAGACCAACTCTTGCTGCAATCATAGAATCATAGAATAGTTTGGGTTGGAAGGGACCTTTAAAAATCATCTAGTCCACCACCCTGCCATGGGAAGCAATGTCCTATAGCAGATCAGGTTGCCCAAAGCCCCATCTAACCTAGCTTTGAACACTTCTAAGGATGGGGCTTCCACAGTCTCTTTGAGGAACATGTTCCAGTGCCTAATCACTCTTTTGGTAAAACAATTCTTTTTAATATCTAATCTAAATCTAGTCTATTTCAATTTGAGACCATTACCCTGTCCTGTCACCACAGGTCTTGGTGAAAAGTCTTTCATTGTCTTTCCTATAAGCTCCCTTTCAGTATTGAAAGGTCACAGTAAGATCTCCTGTAGCTGTCTGTTCTCCAGGCTAAGAAAACCCAACTCTCTCAGCCTCTCTTCATAGGAGAGATATCCAGCCCTTGGATCATTTTCCTCTGTTTTGATCTCTTTCTTCCCAGCTTTGCTCTCTTGCTTACTCTCCTCACACTTTCTTCAGAACAGGTGTCCATACTTGAAGCCTACAGTAAAAAGACATAGAATTTTACCATACAGCAGTCACTGTTACCATGGATCATTTTAAATTGCCTTGCTTCTATGCAAAGACTTTATTTTGGTGTCTGTTACAACAAGAGAGTCCCAGAATGATTGATATCAGACCTCCCAGAAGGTGGGCTTTAAAGGTATGTTTATAAAGCTACTATCCATGTTCATCTCTCTTATAACATTAGCTTTTATTGTTGAAGTCTAAATTCTAGGACGACTGGACACCCAGTACACTGAAATTGAGATCTGTGTATTTGTCCTGAGAGAAAAAATGTTTACTACAGAGTTTTATGTGGGTTTTACTGAATCCTCACTCATAAAATATGGCTCTCACTTCCCCCTATTTGAATTGATTAGTCACCCAGGGCTGCTCTTCCATGAAAGACCTTTCCCCTCCCATCCATGGCAGGTTTTGCACACTGACATAAAACTGAAATCAAGTAAGTCTCTGGGTATATCCTCTAAACAGTGACACTGTACTGTTGGCATGGCCTTCTTATCTATGAGGGAGGATGCAATGGAATTTGCTTTAATGAAACGGAGCTTTAAATTATTCACCAACCTATTCGCTGTCTGGTCCAAAACTAGCCATCTTGAAGGAAATGCTAGCAACAAAACAACCAGACCTAATTTTGATCCATAAGAAGATCAAAAGCTCTGCTGGAAGTTTTTTTTTTTTTTTTGTGTTGTTTTGCTGGCAATCTTTTGTGTGATCTGCAACGCATTCTGGCAAAGGACTTTCTAGTTGATGTACTCCTCTGGCCTATTCACCTCCAAATAACCTATTCAGCATCAGGACCCTTTGTTCACTGCAAACACAGAAAGTGAGCTAACCAGGATTTTCTGCATCCAAGCTTTTTTTTATGTTGAATATTTTGTTTCCTTGTTTTGCTTGACAGTTAAGCATTGATTATACAAAATCACACAGAATATTTTCTTATGGCAAATTGGGACATTAGTGCTTTGCATTTATTATGGCAGAACTACTTTATGTTGCCCGGTACTAGGGCAAGTATTAGACTTGGCACCTAGGTAAGCTATCCAGTAGAAAAATGGAATAGGGTCTAAATTTCTGCTTCGTATGTTCCAACATTCTCTGTTATTGTTTTGTCTACTTCCCAGTTTGTGTAATTGCAATATCTTGGTTTTCCTTCTATTCTTTTTAGGTTATTTATTATAATGACATAATCATCTTTCTTTTCCATCCCAGTTTTATTCTCCCTGTATTCTTGGTGATGGGCTTTATTTTTAAAGTATTCTGGCTAGGAAGAAAGGCTTATCCGAAATGTCTTCTAAGTAGAAAACTGAACGTTATGTTCCTTCTGTTGTTCAGTATTCTGACTCTTTAGCCAGCCCTATTTTTTCATACTTGTTGTCAGCCTAATCTAGCCAGCTGGTTTAACTTTTCTAATTTTCCTTAGTCATAGTGTTTTCCTCTTTCATAATCGTATTAAACCCAGTTCTTGTTTTGCACCTATTAATCCTAAATCAAGATTTCCTGCACTTCCTACGATGCTGAACACTGCCTCAAAGCTTTCCAGCAAATTGGATAATGCCATCTGCAAATTTAAGGTGACTTGAGTATTCTCCATTGATACAGTCACATTCTTCTTCTGGGGTTGGTGAGATAGTTCAGCAAGACTTTTTCACTTGCCTTGCCACATGCAAATTTTAACTCAACTGCACTATAAATGTTTTTGAAGACAAAAAATCTACAATAATGTAAACTGTACCTTTGGAGGGGAAAATTAAACAGCAATCATTGACATGAAAGTATTGCTTCAGAAATCAAAAATGTGTCTTAAATTTAGCTGGGCTGGAGATGCATGGATTAATGTGACAACCTAAATTCTTCTGTTGGAGATCCAGCCTCGGAGAGTGACAGCAGGAAACCTGCATCTCAAGTAGTGGGACTTCATAATCTTTAGGGAAGGATAATCTTGCTCATTACAGAGATGTATGCTGTACATTCCATCAGTTTTCAGTGTGAAAGCCTTCCTCACTCTGGCAGGCTTTTATGCATCCTTTGATTCAGTGGGATGGTCCTGAGGGCCAACAACATACCAATAAAATCTGGACTTGATTGAGAAAAATAAGGGTTTTACCAAAATGCAAGTCTTACACATATGCTTTGCATCCAGCAATGTAAAAGGTAATGAGCCCAAATAAATTTCAGTAAATTGTATTGCTAAATTACTTTGAAACTGTGCAGAATATATTGAGAGTGTGAACTGGATTGAGAATAATCCTGGTGTTTGAAGTTAAAGCAAAGAAAATTAACTTATTCTAGATGGTAGTAAGAGATTGTATGAAGAAGAGTTCTTCCTCTGTGTTTAGATTTTGTGGCCTTTTGAATGCAAATGGTGATGACAGACTAACAAAATGATCGAAGGAAACTGCTAACATGGCCATAAAATTATGCTCCTGATTTCTTTCAGCATCTATTCTTCAGTTAACAGTGCATTTAAGACCCACATAGGAAGTTTCTTTCCTTAAAAGTGCTGTATCATTTCTTCTTCCTTAACTGAAATTCCAGACAGAGTTAAGGAAATACCCTCATGAGCCACTTCTCCTTTCTCTCCCTAGAACCAACTGGATACACACAAGCAGTGACATACATTATTCATGGTCAGATTTGTATTGGTCTTTTCTTGTTTGCCCTGCTGTGTTCGTGTCCCTGGGCTCTGGGGTGTTGCTGTTTTGTAGAGGTGATAGAACTGACAGCAATCCAGCCTCAGCCGGTAGGTAAAGACACTGGAAAACCAATGCTTCTGCATGTTAACTGTGTGATGAAAATCAGCCTAATCAATTCTTGCTTTATTTTGCATGTGTGACAGAATCATAGTTTAAGCTGCCATCTTCCTAAAGCAGACCAAAGGGACTACAGTTAGCCTTCTTTCCATAATGTAGCCTATTGCTTATGCTGATAACTGCTAATGAATTCACTTGATAATTAAATAAACATACTAATACTAATAAACTCACATACGAAATTTTACTCTTTAACATTCACAGCACACCACTTTTTTGCAATACAAATAATGTGATATAGTTTCCTGCTGAAAGTTCTGTGGAAACATGCTGAAGGCTTTAAAATACTGCTATCATTATTAAATAATGAGAGGAAAATAAGAAAATCCATTGGCACTAGCATATGTAAACTTATTTAATATTCTATATTGTTTCTTAATTTAACAAAATATAATTTTATAATATATATATATAAACTTTTCATGATCATTTTTTTAACCAGTTTCTTTATGAAAAAAGTAGGATTCTTACTTTTCAACCAAGAAAATATTAATTTTGGTGGCAGAAAGATTTCACATAGATACATAACTACATCAATCATTTTCTAGGCAATTCTAACTTCACTTATTTTTAACTTGTACATTCCTTTCAGCATTAGGACTATTGTATTTGAAAAACTTACCTAGCTTTTCTTGTTTTGTGCTGCTTTAATTAATACTGCTTATAATTAATACTCTTAAAAATGACTTACCAGTAGTAATCTTTAATTCCATATTGACACAGAAATTTCATTTAAACTAAGTGGGAATTTCTCTTGATTAATCCCAGTAAAATCAATCATCTTTTGTTAATCAACATGTTTTTATTATAAGCTGAAATATAAGCTGAATATAAGTGAAATATAAGCTGAAAGTTGTTGAGTAGTTTGAGTTTACCCTAATATCACTCTTTCAGCTCCTACTCTGTAGTGTTTACTATGTGTGTATATGTTTGTTGTACCTAAACTGAAATGTAAATGCTATCAAGTAAAACCCTAACACTGAAGGACACATACCTGTTTCAAGAGGCCAGGCTGCCTCTTGATTCTATTTATGGTGTTCTTACAGTAGTTCTCACTGTAAAGATTTTTAAAGACTGATTTCAGAATTCAAGTAATTAGAAAAGGAACTGAATTTTGATCTGTTGTACATTAGAAATTGTATTAATCTTTTATTAATCTTTTTTATTTAATTTTTATTTATTTTTATTTTTTTATTTTATTAATCTTTCATTAATCTTTATTAATCTTTTTTTTTTTTTGCTAATTGAGTTACTGCTGAATGGAACATGTGGTGAACTAAGATTAGGTTAAGTTCATGTCAAAAGGCAAGACTGCTTGCTCATTTCAGTACTGAAAGCACCAGTTAACACTATCTTTGTGAGATTTCCAGTCAACTGTAGAATACAGCAAAAACATAAGTATTTGGGGACTTGCACTTTCTAAATGTTCATTGAAGGAATTCTTGGCATCCCTTTTCCTCTTTAGCAGTGTTAGGCTGAAAAGTACCTTTTCAGGCTCAAAATGAAAACCTATAATTCAATAAAGACTCCCCAAAATTAATTATGCATTTTAAAGTAAAAAGTTAAATTATATTCATTATAACATCTGTTCATGCTAGTGCTTTTTTGTTTGCTTGTTCATTTGTTTGTTTTCCACTAACACCTAGGCTCCTTATTAAACTCTTATTTCCTAAGAACAATGACAAAAATGTGAAATTATTGAAATATTTCAAGGACAACATAATTACTGCACTTTAAATCCGCTGTTATTACTCTAAGTAGAAATGTATTGCCGAAAGGATATACTGATTTTTAGGTAGTGTTACAGTAGAATCACAGAATGGTTTGGGTTGGAAGGGACCTTAAATATCATCTGATTCCGCACGACCCTGCCACAGAGCAGGGACACCTTCCACCAGACCAGGTTGCTCAAAGCCCCATCCAGCCTGGCCTTGAACACTTTAATTGATGAGGCAACCTGTTCCAGTGACTCACCATCCTCGGAGTAAAGAATTTATTTTGAATATCTAATTTAAATCTGCCCTTTTTTAGTTTAAAACCATTACCCTTGTCCTGTCACTACACCCCCTGACAAAGAGTCCCACCCCAGCTTTCCTGTAGGCCTCCTTTAGGTACCAGAAGGCTGCTCTAAGGGCTCCCCAGAGCCTTCTCTTCTCCAGGTTGAACAACCCCAACTCTCTCAGCCTGTCTTCGTAGGAGAGGTGTTCCAGCTCCTTGACCACCTTTGTGGCCCTCCTCTAGACTTGTTCTAATATGTCTGTGACCTTCTTGTGCTCGGGGCCCCAGAGCTGATCACAATGCTCCAGACGGGGTCTCAAAAGAGCAGAGCAGAGGGGGACAATCACCTCCCTTGCCCTGCTGGCCACACTTCTTTTGATGCAGCCCAGGATACGATTGGCCTTCTGGGCTGCAAGCGCATTCTCATCAACCAGCACCCCCAGGTCCTTCTCAGGGCTGCTCTCAATCTATTTTCTGCCCAGCCTGTATTTGTGCCAGAGATTGTCCCTGCCCAGATGCCAGACCTTGCACTTGGCCTTGTTGAACTCCATGAGGTTCACACTTGTCTACCTCTCAAGCCTGTCCACATCCCTCTGGATGTCATCCCTTCCTTCCAGCATGTCGATTGCACCACACAGCTTGGTGTCATCTGCAAACTTGCTGAGGGTGCACTCAATCCCACTGTCCACGTCATTGACAAAGATGTTAAACAGACACTGAACTGACAGTAATTTTTGCTATTTTCATGTATAGCAGGACAACAGCATGATAAATCATGAACATGGTCAGACTCATTGCCACTTGCAGCCATAAAACATATTTGAATACAAAATGTACCAGCTGATTTTTTTTTAAAAAGCTCTTAACTATTGATGTGAAGTATTTTCTGTTACTTTTTTCTCATACGACCATCCTTGATAGAAACGTCACCTACTACTCTCAACTACCCCAATCTGCTCCTCTTCTATGAAAGCAAATTTAGGACAGATCCTAACCTGGCTTAAAATGATGTTCTGCCCTGACTTCACAAAACAAACAAACAAGCAAACAAACAAAAACCACCACCACCACCACCACCACCACCAACAACAACAAAAAAACAACACCAAAGACGTGTTGTGAAGCTGATCCTAGGATCAGCCTATTTCAAAAGATTTCCCTTTTTATCATTCAGAGATGGAGGAAAGCAATAGAAAGCAGATTTCTTAGGCTGATGCTGCTTTTGTTTGTGTCTTTATTGAAGCTATAATATTTCACAGAATTAGATGTTGCATTCAAAAATAACTTGTCCAACGCACTATCCTCCATGATCTGACTTGATCTAGAATATCTCTTCCAACATAAATTATTCTGTGATTCTGTGATTATACCTCACCAAACCACCTTCTGCCACCAACTTTTTTCCTCCTTTCTGTACCATTCGTGCAGTGGATGGACCTGGGGGGTGCATACCCAGGTACAGTTTTCTTTTCTGAATGAGGGAGGACTGAGACACAATAAAGGGGTTATCAGTGCTGTTATCTGATGGTGAAATTATGACCATATTTTAAAAATTTGTGTTTTTCAACCAATGGGTTTTACTTCTGGGGGGAAATTTATGTAGTCTCCTTGGTATACAGTCATGAATCTTTCAAATTAGAAGTAGGCAATACTGGTGTTTTTATCCAAAATGGTTGTCTTTTGAACTTACTGTATTTTCAAAGAGGAATAACTGTCCAGAATTAGGCTTACTATGTTCAGTTTTTGTCATTTTCTTCTTTAGCTTGTGCTGCCAAAACATGAAAAAGTTATTTGAAAGTGTATTATAAATATCTGCGTACAAACACTCCCTACCCGATGAAATTAAGAAAGACAAAAACCCATTCCTTTCCCTTAGAAATACCTGTATATTCAAATACCAAAGTACTGTTTTCTCCTTTTACTGTTTTTGCATTAGTACTTTTTTCTGTATTATAGTTGATGTCCATATCCTTACGCACCAGGAAAATATACTTTTCAGGTCTAGAATTGTTTTGTTGTCTGTAACTGAACAGGAGGGATGTTACTGCCATCACTGCATCTCAAATGATATGGTATCTGCTCTTCTTGGGAGACAGAAAAAAGGTGCACCAAACAGTAATCTATTACTTCATGTTCTGTCTTCCTACGTATCGAGGCTGACTTCTCTCTGAGTTCTCCAAGTGAGATGCAAATGAGAAGATGACAGTTGTGGTCACATAAAAATAATTATAATTCAAAGAAAGAACCAGAACCTTTTAAAACTAATCAGGAATTTACTAAATTAGGTGTCACACCAATGATCTTTTTTTTCCTTTTTCCTTTGTTTCATCCTATTTGAAGTTCAGACTTTCTCAGATACAGATAAATGTAGTATACGTATGTGTTGGTTCTCTCCTATGTTAGACCTATTTCCCTTTCTTTACTTATGGATATCAAAACAGGCTATATATATCTTAACAGTACAGACATCTTTTGACTTTTCTGTGTTTTCATCTCCATTTAAATAGTTAAAAATGCTGACATTAAAATATAATTTTTATGATTGCAAGCATTGTCATTATTCCTGGCATCTGTATCAGCCAGTGTTGAATGAATCCCAACTTTTGGAGTAGATTTGGTTTTGACATATGATATTTGTCAGAAAATTTTGAATATCTGAATTAGATACCTTGTTCTAGTTATGGATTTCTCATACTGCAAGAACTGTGCATTTACAGGTCTGTGTTAGCTGTTGCAGTTGACAAATAAAGAACTCTTAATGCTGCTATTTTGTTTCTTCTGCAAGGACTGAACAAACTGCACTGGTGTAAGGTCATTAACAGAGTTTTTTTTTAACTAAAAAAAACAGTTTATGCTTTTCATACTGAAAACTGATGTTCCTAGAATATTTGTTTAATACACCCTTCTCCATTTGATAGCATCATATTGGCTGACCTAATTAGAATGACTTCTGGAAACAGAGTATTCTGCAAGTAGTTAAGTAAAGGTATCAGGACCCAGCTCTTTAAACATAGCTGGCCATACAAAAAGATTCTTTCCATTCTTCAAATGCAAGAGTCACGTTCACTGTCCTTTAATAAAATCAACAATAAAGAGGAACTGGAACAGTACAGATTTATTATATTCACAGATGTCATGAATCAATGAGAGCATGGACAGGGTCACTGTGCAGAGTCAAAGTAAGGATATTAGCTGGGGTTTCATAATTTGATTGTGGTCCATTGTTATGCTTGTGTGGCCTATTAACTGTAGTGGTTGGTTTTATTCGCAGTTTAGATTTTCAGCTTAAATTCTAACTTAAATCAAAGGGATAGTTTTGTAAAAATACTTCCTGTAGTTTGCTTTGCTTAACTTTATAGGCTGTTTTTATACTGTAATGTTAAAATCTTGAGTCTTTGCCAGTGAAGACCACAAAGTCATCGAGACTCATTTTTATTTTAAAACATGACAAGCTGGCCTTAAGACCTTAGGGGTCCTTTCTTCAGAAGTCAAGCTGGTGATGGATAAGGAGCCATGAGAGCTGTGTGTATCTTAACTGCAGGAGTTCAATTAAGAAGCCAAGAGTGTCTCAGATATATCAGCGCAAATGGAAGTGCTTGCTTTGATAATGTCTCTGTAGCCGCTCAGTGCAGGTAGTTGGCTTCCCCCAACTCATTTCTGATTGCACGAGGAGGTTAGCACAGAGGAATACCTGAAAGAACCGAGCTCCATCAATGCTCAGTGAGTGCCAGAGAATGCCGCAATGGGGAAATGCTATCAAAATCACTGCATCTGCACAGGGGTTTGTCAGGAAATGGCTAGCTGTATAATCTAGCCCCTAACAGCTACAGCCATGAGAGCTCTGCTGCCTCTCTCTCCGTGAGAGACATGTTCTTCTGCTATATATATTGTACAGAAAGTTTTCTCACTCAGCACTGATTTCTGCAGTCTCTTTTGCAGCTCTTTTGCCCCCACATTCATCTTGGTTATATCTTTCAACTGTTAATTTGCTGAACTACATAGATTTCCAGCTCGTCTGGCGCATGTTTGGTCATATCCCCTCATCTATTTGCTCTGCCACACAGGTGGATTTGCTTGAAAATGTAAGGCTGAAGTAGATTCAAGAAGGTTCACCACTTTTGCCTATTCTTATCACTCCTAGCATGCTTGTCTGAATCTAAAGGCTTTTGATTTTAGGAATCTGTATCATCCTCCTTTCTGCCAATGTTTCACTAGTCTTACCCTGAGAAATCTGTTCCTAGTATCTAGCCAGGCTCACTTTTGTTGCTACTTAATGCCATGATACTGATTGTCATGGCATTCACTTCATACTGAAATCTGTTGCTTGGCCACAGTCTTTTAAAGAAGTGAAGACTTTTATTTGTTTCCTCTCAGTCTTCTCTTCTAAAACTAAATACTCCCCCTCTTTTCAGTCACTGATCATTTTTGTTGCTTTCCTTTGGACCTACTCATGCACTTCTCATCTTCAAAGTCAGTATTTCCACTGTAAACACTTTTTAAAGAACACATCCTATTTTCAACTTCTGACGTTGTGAGATGCTTGATGTCAGCAAAGCCCTGTGGAAGCCTGCTTCATAAAACTTTCTAAAAATCAGCAGAGCCGTGCTTGGAAAGATAGATCATTCATATAGCACATTACAAGAACGCTGTCCACTTTTTGTCTTCTGTTTCCAAATGCCTTGTAGTGTTAAAATATAAAAGACCTACACCCATTTCTATTTTTCCAAGTGGAGTAAAACATTGGACTTTAATATCATTTAGGAAGACAAGTTTATTACGACAGCTTTTCCAAAGTAGACAATCTCACTCCATTTTAAATTAGAATTGTGCCTGGAATTAGAATGCATTTGCTGAAAATACTGTATTTAGAGGGCTGCTTTCTTTATGAAATCCTTTAGAAATAGAACACTGAAAAGCAAGTTTCTAATTCTAGCAAATGTTTTACTGTGTGTTTGTATCTGACCTTACTCAAGGAAACATTAGGCTTTGTCTTTTGGAGTACACATTAAGTTACTGTGACTTCAGTGACAGCGAATCACATAATTAATTGTTTTCCTAAATTCACATTTAAATTACAAGGACTCTTTCCTATGCTCCATCTTACAACTGGATACTCTATTTTAGCACTGTGTTAGTGCTGATGATTTCTTTAACTTGAAGTGCATATTATGTAGATAACAATTTTTAAAGTAAAAAAAAAAAAGTATTTTTCTGAAGTATTGTAATAATTGAAAGTGTACATATAAGTAACTCTGTCTCAGACTAGAACTGTGCAATTAATAAACATTTTTACAATTTTCATTCTAGATATAATAGAAAATATATTTCTTTTCATAATGGTTGTCAATGTGATGGGTAATACTCCCACCCTACCCCACATTTATAATTATCAGCTATTTTAGGCCATTGAGATAACAAAATACTGAAGCAGTTGTCATTGTTGAAGATAAGGCCTTTGTCAAAGAACTTTAAAATGTTTCTTCTTCGGTCTCTTCACCCTTGAAAGAACATTCACAAGTTCCTGATGAATATGATGTCAAAGGTTAAACAAGATGAAAAATAGTGCATTAGAGTCACATGAGAGATTTTTTTGTTGTTGTTGTTTTTAAACTTGAAAGCTACTGTAAGGCATCAACTAAACACAGCTCTGAATTGCCAGACTGGATGCCTTTTGCTTTGTATTCTCTCTTCATGCATATTAATGGAGAAGGTCTCGTCTAGTCAGATCAAAGTTCCAATAAGAAAAATATATTCACATTTAAAAATTAATTACTGTGTTTAGCTTAAGTAATTAATTGACATAATCACACATGCTTTTATAAACTAAACATCAAAGTGAACAGCTATGTTATTTGGTGATAGTTTTTAAGATAGAACAGAAGTGTATAATTACTAAGATGAAATTTCATTTTATTATGAAATAATTTCACAAATGTGCTTTTCTCAAAAAGTTTAATAGAAAGAACAGGACAAACAAACAGCTGATGTTCATTTATAATAGAAGTTAGAAAGGAAAAAAGATTATTTTATCACTAAAATTTATTTTTTTTTCCCTAACTCTTAAAAGCCAGTTGAAAGTCATCAGAAATAGAACTGAAACAGTCTGTGTTATGTCTGTGTTTCTTATCTTAAAATGGAATTAGATTTTTTGGGTACTTGCAGAGCATTTTAATAATTAAAAAGTTCATAATTAGTTGCTTATTTTCTGGTACGGTGACTGAAAAGAACATGAGGCCCCATAACTCAAATAGATTCAGAGAGTTGTTGTGTTCAGGACTAATGGTAAATGATGTGATCCCATCAGTGTGAGAAATTTGACTTCAGGAACTTTTAAAAACATTGGAACAGATTAACATCCAGCATAAATGGCAAAGTAATGAAGTCTACTGCTCAGTCCAGGATATTATAACTATATTTATACATATTATATTGTTGCAGAGATTTGAACATTTATTAAATTCAGAGTGAATTTTCACTGAAGAAAAAGTTACTATTATGATAGTGAGTTCTCAGATCCAAAAGTCCATAAAATTTAAACAAAGAAAGGGCTATCAGACCACTCATTCTAATTCCTTTAATATCACTGGCTATTGTACTTTATTCAGTTATTATCCTAGTACTCAGCTTTGAGTCAAGAAAGTGTTTGATGAAAGTTTACCTTGGATTTGGCTAATTCATCTCTTCCAGAAATTCATCAACCCTTAGTCTGAAGAAAACAGCAGTTAGAGTCCCTGAACTATTCCTTCTGAATATGTCAGTGTCTATCTATTCACAGAACTTCTGATATGAGTTTACCTAACATCAGCCTGTGGGCAGTAGCTCATGTTTTCTATGTGTTAGCTTAACACAGCCCTTTCACATTCAGCATCCCTCACAAATTTCAGTTTGACAGCAAGAAAGTAGTGGATTTTCTTAAAGTGTTCATTGAAACACACTTTTTTCACTCTTTATTTGCTTCTGTGGTTCTTTTCTATATCCTTTCAAATTTTCAACTATGTTTTAAAAATGTTTAGGGTCCACTGAGCCATTAATACAAGCAGAGTAAAGCCAGGTTCTTATCTGCTTCCTTTATAACCATTTTCTCTGTCTTGCTGTAGCATCACTAGCATCACCCCTGCCAAGTTGCTGGTTTATTGTTACCCCAAATCTTTTATGGACTCTTTGCTTCCAGAGTATTTTTCAATCAGTTTTCTACGGTGTTGCATCCTGTATTTCTTTTCCAGAAGATGTGTATTTGGCTGACTTGGAACACATTTTCTTTCAAGGGAGTCACTGCTCTATAAAAATATTATTCTTTTCAGTACCTTTTATTTTTCTCTAGTCCCAAATCACTGATAGAAATGTTGAATAGTACAATAATGTGAAGAGCCTCTCTTTCTGATGCCAAGCCTTTGCTGATTACTTTCTTATGCATATTCGTCAGCCAACTCTTAATCCAGTTAAAACATACTTTGTTGATATTGTGTAGTGCTATATTTTTAATTAGAATATTGAATGATGCTAAGTCAAAAGGCACACAAAAGTTGAAGTATATTATACCTACATCGTTACCTTTGGCAACCTAACTTAAAATCTCATCAAAAAACAGAAGCGGATTTGTTTGACCAGGCTTATTTTCCACAGAGCTATGTTGACTAGCATTAATTATATTCCTATCTTTTAATAATTTATTAATTGAATCTCTTTTCAGTTTTCCCATTATTTTTCCCAGAACTGATGTTGGGCTAAGCAGCCTGGGAGTTAATGTATCATCTGCTTGCCCATAGCGGAATATCGGTATGATACATGGCACTGCTACTTACTGGTATATTGTTGACATTGATCATGCCTCATTACATCCCCTAAATATGCCCTCTTTCTTACTTTTGGCATGATAGGCATTTTTTACTAGTGGAAAAATCTCATCGGCAAATGTGGAAGTGAAATATTTTGTGTAAATAGACTACTGAAGACCTAGTTATGCCATTGTGCAATATATTAGAAATGAAAGAAAGAATAGTGTGAGTGTGGGAAAAAATGTTACACAACTCTACCACAGTTTTGCAACATGAGGACATGTGCTCAAATTAGAAAGAGCAATTGAAGAAGTTTGACTATGTGTCTGTAATTCTGAAAGGCAGTTATGTTCTTGTTCTCAGAACTGGCTTCTCAGTGAGATATAAAATAGAAGTAGGTACAGTTGGTTACATGTGCATTGAGATTTGCTCTGGATTACAAAATCCATCCCAAAACTTTCATTTCTGTTCTAGCTTTGTTCTGGTTGAATTATACGATTTGAGTCTGGGTTAGCTTCTTTTGGTCCCTGCAAGCTTGATGTTTCTGGTCCTATAGAGGTTTTAATTTCACAGGAAAGCCAGATAATAGACAAAAGCAGTGCCTAGGAGGGAGTAGATAATCTCTCCACTGTTAAATTTTATGCTGTCCTTCACTCCTCAAAAAATCCTTAATAATTAGCATTTAAAGTACATGGCCATAGCCACTGCAAGAGAATGCCTGGGAGAAGAACCAGCATTTATCTACATAGATTCATTGCCTTGTTACACCTTGCACACAAAATAGTCAAAATAGTCTGTAAAACTTCAGGAGCACTTTGCAGAAAGGTTCAGGCCACTGACTTTACTGAGAGCTAAGCAGGTGTGCTGGCATATAGTTCTAAATCTTGGGCTGGGTCTGAGGCTTTTCTCTCCCTGGAGTCAGTATCTGATTCATCAGGTGGTCACTGGGTGACTACTTCTGCTAGAGATTCCCAGAAATTGGACATGTCAAAGAGCAAGGTCATCCATTTCACAAAAATTAGAAAGGCAGAGAGAAGTTTAAAAGAAAATGACCTTCTGAGTGCCAGAAGATAGATTTTTTTTTCAAATCCCACTGCTCCCACATTTCTGTGCCAGGAATGAGAACCCAGGTTACACGGAGCCACCAGCCCCATGGATTCTCTACCCTAAAAAACATCCTAGCGTCTTTTAGGGTCTTTCTTTAAGGTGTCTGGCATTAAACAACTGATTAAATATTCATTGTACTAAGAAAAAAATAATAAAGTAACTCTATATTGAAACTGTTGTGATAGTAAAGGATGTTTCATCTTCAACAATGCAGGTTCCTGCTCCAAAGAAGTTTCAATGATCTTATATACAGGAGGAGTCCTAAACTGGAGAGATTCAGAGATCGTTGCCTTAAAATTTAATATAGTCTCTAACAAAATATTATTGCTGACTATGGGAACTCATCAAATTAAAAGGAACTAGAAAATTAGTTTCCCAATACTGCTGGAGGATATACCTCTGGGATTATTATATATTTTTTTTCCCAGTTGTCTGTAGCAGGGAACTAATCTGGTGGATCTAAAATATTCCCATTATTACTGTCTCAAACCAGCTTAGTACATGTATGTCTGGGCTGTTTTGCTTGTGGGACTACTTATATGTGGGAGCGATTTTTCTTTTTTTTTTTTTTCTTCATTTATTTCACTGATCCCCTAACCTGAATATTTAAATACCATTTTTTCCCAGACTTAAAAATTATTATCCAGAGTTTAAATATTTAGATTACCATTGCAAATTTCTCTGGAAATTTTCTTTATTTATTTTACTTTCTCAGGGGCTCAGTGCCTTTTCCAGTCATGTTTTGAAAATCTCCAAGGATGGAGATTCCACAAGCACTCTGGAAAACCTATGCCAGTGCTTAACCACTCTTTAACATCACTAAAATGAAGCTCAAAATCAACACAAAGTTTATAGTTTATAATTATAGTAATTGTTATTTAAAAGAGCTTATGTGATTACAAAAAAAATCAGAAAACCTAAACTAAGCTTAACAGTACTGATATAATAAAAATCATCCAGCAAACCAGTAGAGAATAAACTGATCATACTTGGTAATTGACACTTCACTAACAGACTTCATAAAATTATTAAATTTTGAATTTCCTCTCCTATTTCACAAATGTTGCATGGACAGCTTTAACTGTCATTTCTAATTTCCAGAGAGCTTGACTTTGCATTCTTAGTATTCCTTTAGCATAACATGACTTTTTCTCCCCATTTATTATACACTAGCAATATGATTATAAAAATAGGAGTTCAGTTCTGCTTTGTCTTTATGTAGTGGTTTGACTTTCAAAAAGGCTTGACTGCCCATCATTGACATTGACTTCTAAGATTTATTTAGATATATAGGGATGATTAAGTATTGCAACTTCATGTACTTTTGAAAATCAGGGCATAGATCCCTTTTTAACACCAGCAGTACTGCTTTACAATGACTGCAATTTGCACAGTAAAGGGAACAGAGGGGTTTGCAAAACCACAGAAACAGATCCCATCAGAGGAGCTTTAGTTTTTTACCTGTTCGTGAAAATTGAGGACAGTACGGGCAGGATCTAAGCACTGAAAAAATGTCATACAAGAGGAGCACTCCTAATAAACTTGATTTTTTTACTTGATTTTCTTTCCCACAGCACACAGAAATGGCTCTGTGGTAGTTCACCAGCCCATTGGGCTGGACAGGGATTTCAGTCTACCATCAGCAATCTGAAGGCCAGAGAAAGCAAAAAGCAAGCCACTGACCTTTCAGCAATATTCTTGTGGCAGAACCCACTTCCTGATTAAAATTCTGCCCATATACAAAACCAAACCAAACCAAACTAACCAACCAACAACAGCAAACTCTTAAACAAGATAGTACACACACAGGACACTGCAAATTTCTTGTTTCCCATTTAATTTGAAGATATTCAATATTCATGTGGATTTTGTGTTTCAGGTAGACCTGTAGAATTTCTAAGAAAACAATTCATTGTTCATTTAAGAGAATAAAGCAGCTGGGTGAGATGCAGTAATTGGATTTGTAACCGATGCATTGATTCCACTCCCAGTTGTACCATCCAAAGAAGCTGTCCATTCAAAGCTGTTCATTGTAGTGTTCTGCACTGCTGGAAAGATATCTTCATCAATTTAGGCCGTGCAAGATCTAGATACTAGTCATATTCAGTGACCCTAGAGTTCAGTACAAACACCAAGTATCTGTGGGTGCTTTCGAAACAGCAACAGAAAACAAGGGTGCACAGCAAATCCCTGCTTTGGCTATACAACGGGACATATTTTCTTTCCATCAGCACATTTCATTTCACCCAACCTGTTACTTTTGTTAAATCGGTATGCAGTAGAATTCATATTTAGATTCTAATTTAGAAAGCTGCATGAGTGTTTAACTTTCAGTATGAGCACAAGCCTTATTGAAGGTGAAGAAGCTATCATCCTTACACAATGATAAATCAGAGCCTAAATTAACATTACATTTTACACTTACTAAAACTAACACAAAGATCTCAGTTAAGATAAATAATATTATAATTTAAGTAAATCCCAAATACACATTTAGTTCTTAAAATCTTTCAAAGGATGCATACTTTCCTAACATAAAACAAGGGAATATCAAAACATTGTATTTAAGATTTGATATCAATATTTTAGTAGAATATTATTTAATAACTTTAAGGCTTACATCAAAATAATTAATATTATATTCATTACCGCATGGCTTAATCTTTTTATATGGCTAGAAAATTAGTTTAAAGAAACATAATTAAAATAATTCTAGACTTGCCACTGTAACATGATTAAAAATAAAGTAACTACTGCAATGTTGTACAAAAATATAGTTAATTTAAATGCAACCCCCTTTTATGGGCTATTTATCTCTTCTTATGTATGTTAGGGGAATTAAAAAGGAGTTTGTTTAAATGACTGAATTTTTTCAGAGAAAATAAGGGCTGCAGAGCAAGTCTTGCTGTTATTTAACAAATATTAATCATGCTTGCACAGAGGCCACTTGAGAAAAATTTATTACGAGAAATTTGTGACCAGTCATGCCATAGCTAAAGGAGAAAGCCACAGGGCTGAAATGACAGTGAGGTTTGTGTATGCAGTGCTCCTCTGGTAGTTAAATTGCAGGAATGTGACATTGATCTGAGATGAGAGCTGTTTGAAGTAGCAATTGTCAATCTTTGTAATCAAAGGATGGCCCAAAGTCTTACTCAATTAGCCATTTTGGCATGACCGCTTGGTTTATAAAGTCCTACCGACTCAAAAAGTGATCTGTCCTCAAGAGGCACTTCACAAAGACTGCATGGTTTCAGGATAGTGAAGAGTCATCTAAGACTGTAACTTTGGGCCATTTTTTAAAATTATTTTTATTAGATTTTTATTTTAATTTTTGCAAAAGTACAACAATGCCTCATTTGACTGACTGTACCTATTACAAGGTGAACCAAATTTGGGTTTAGATATAAATGAATGTCTGCTGCTCTTGAAGTTGGTTGGATTGTGTTTTTCTTTATACATTTCTTTGCTGTTTCAAGTACAAAAGTATAATTACATTGTCATACTAATTTTAATACATATATGCTTATAGATTTGATTATAATTATTACCGATTCAATTATTAGTGATTCAGATCCTCAGATTAACTGAGAAAAGAAAAACGTGTAGCGCACTTTTGGCCTTTTCTCAGGATCATGTTTATGATCAGGCAGTTGGACTTGATATTTTTAGGTCTCTTTCAACTGAACTATTCTATTCTATTCTATTCTATTCTATTCTATTCTGAATTTTCTATTCTATTCTATTCTATTCTATTCTATTCTGAATTTTCTATTCTATTCTACTCTTTTTCTTTGATAATTATTCAGAGGGTTTATTCACCTGTATAGGGCAATATAGTATACAAATGAGAAATGGGCGTGTAAAATTTAAAAAAGATTTGAGTTTAATAATAATTATATGCAGTGATATAAATCTGAATGTATTGTTCTAAAGTTCCCTGAGGGAGCATATTGGCAAATGGTGGTACGAACAGCTTGAAACTTTAGCAATCATTTCCATTTCTCCCCAGGTACAAACACACTTGGAAAATCAGTCTAGATACCATATCCAGCAAAGCCAGAGGCACCAGGTGAAGCAGTATCTGACCCTTGACACCAAGCTGTCCAGCCAGACCCTCTCCCTGTCCCACTCCCACACAATCCAGCCTGCAGGAGTGACCTCCATTTTAAGGAACGGACACATGCCTCCCGTCAGTGATATTGGCACACCAGAGAGCCCTGTTACCAAGCTGCTGGCCCTTGGAGGAGAACATGAAAATGCGGTAGGGCAGGGCTGGCAAAAAGATTGGGGAATTGGGCATTACTTACTGCTGAGAAAATGTTGCAAGACATATCTTGTATACATTGTGGGCAAGAGATGACTTTCTTTACCTTCATGGGGCCTTCAGCTGCAACACGTGTGCCCCGAATCCTTTCAGACTATATGAGCAATTCCCTTGAATGCTGTGTAAACAGCTTATTGCATGATGAGGCTTCTAAATTTCTGCCAGTTTAAATGTACCATTCTATCCTTTTGTCTTTGTGACATACATTGCTGTACTTTTTTTGAATATGTACTTGGCAATGCAAACTTTTTTTTTTTTTTTTCGAGAGAGTTATTTCTATCTAAAAGTATTATCCTAGCTGCATAACAGACATATACTGATTACTTTAAAGAATCACTCATTCATTTTTCAGTTAGCTGATATATTTATATATGGGTTATCTTGGGTAAATTGGCATAGATCTCCTGACTTCAATGCCACCATTGATTTTAATAAAGATACAGCTGTTATAGAATGCCAGTGCGAGATGTAAATCATTATGGCCTTTAATACTTCAATAGATTTCAAGAGATAGTGCTTGTTGGGTAAAAGGGGAATTCCTACAGAAATAAAAAGTGGAGGTGCCGTATCATATCTTGAGCACTAACAGAAAAGTTTACAAATACATTGCAATCTATCTGAGCACACTCGGATGCTATGCAGCTAAGCATAAGGAACTGAAAAAATTAAAACCAGTGCTTGTCTGAATGCTCATTTGGGGCCCCTCTATTTCTTCTGCATTGACAACTGACATTTTCTGTCTGGTTTATGGATTATTGGAGTCACTACTCTGCAAAGATCGTTTAAGATTACCTTTGTGGTGGTCTCTGTGATCACCTCTGTTCTGGCAATTGCAGTGTGCTGGAACCATTCTTAAGTACTTTGCATATCTGACCAAGAACGACCATTTCCTCCACTAGTACAACTTTATCCTCTAGAGCAAGACAGCTGCTTGTAAAACACCTGCTGTTCCTCTTGAAATATGCCTGTTTGTGATTGAGAGGGTGATTGTTGGCACAAGCCCAAATCCCTGTAGGGATCATTCAAGTAATTTGAATAATCCCATCCCAGAGCCTCAGGAAGATCTCTGGCACAGTGTGATTTCCTAGTACAGATGCATCCTGTGGTTCAGTGAAAGCTATGGGTATACTGGTAAATAATAGAGTCCCAACACACAGGTTGGTGTACTGAGAAGGAGTCATCATATTGCATAACTGCTGACATTCCCTGGTGTTCCTTTGGCCCAGACTGCATTTTCCTACATAAGCCTGCGCATAACTCATGGGACAGCACATGCCTGGCTTTTGGAGGGGGAGAGGACTGGGCATATCAGCTGTGCTGTGCCATTTGGCCTAAAAAATAAATGTATTTAAAGGTCCCTGGCCTATGAGTGGTCCTGGCTTGTGCTATGTACAGATATTTCCAGTCATTGCATAAAGCTTCCTCTATTTCCTTCAGCTACAGCTCTTCAGACCGCTCCTGAACTCTGCTTGAAAGCCCTCAGAGCATGATTGAACTGCTCTGGCAGACAGCAAAGTTAACTGTGACAGGTTCATTATGAGCATTCCTTCATAGTTACTTTTTAAAGTAACCAAAATTATTGAACACTCATCCTGTGCCTTGTCCAAATCTGTATATGTCTACATGTTTGCAAAGTATTTACTGTTTTACCTCAAATAGCTAATTAGCTACCTCATCTTCTTAAGCAGTTTTAGATTCAGACTTGAACAAAGTGGAACTAGAAGGCTGGCTGGAGAAGTATCCAGCACACTGCCAATCACAACACAAACCTCTGCATGCTGAATCCTGAGAGCAGTGTGTGGTACCAAATCTTGAGTGACTCATGCTTTTGCAGAACCACAGGTTCCTTTCAGTCTTCATGCACCAATGGAAAAATACACTGTGGATATGAGACATTTGATGAAGGTGACAGATCGTAGTTACAGCTTAGCAATGTGCTCCTGTCATCTGATCTTGGTGTTGCAATACGGGGTTAAGAAAGTGGAATGGATTGGTGGTTGGGAGGAAAGAAGTAATCGCTAAACCGCAAAACTGTTTTCAAGAAGTAAAAATTGTGAATGTTGTGTAAAGGTACTTGAATTATTTGAATTTTAAGATATAAACTTCTGAAATTCAGTTTTATTGAAGCAATAAATATGATTATTTCCTCTGTATTTTCAGAATAATATTGTCTTCACTAATACTAATAATGATTGGTCTTAAAATATTATTTTACTAGATGGAAGAGGTTATTGAAGACATAATCAATATGGAATCAAGTTTTAATGATGAAGGGATAGGTTGCTCTGAAACTCCTCTATTAATGCAAAGAACTGTAAGTATTTTGTGGAATTTGGTCTTGCTATTTATAATAGAGAATTTCACTGAGTGATTAGATTGCACATTACACTTCAGAGGCCAAAGCAGTGCTATCAGAGAATTATTCTAATTTCTCTTCAGTTGTTTGTCTTTTTGTGAAGAAACATTACAGGGAAATGTTTCCGTGTGGTAGGACACAGCTATTTTATATGGTCCGAATAGCTAATTAAATATTTGTGGTTTTAGCGTCCACCAGCTCCAGTGCATAGCCTTTTACAGGGACTAATACACATGCGGGACTATGGATATGCTGATTCCCTGGACCCTAGAAGGCTTTTAAAGTCCTGCTTAAAGATCCTTCTACCTTGTCTAAAAAATTCAAAGCTTGGCTATGTGGTAGTATCTACAGTAAAGTATTTTCTTCAGTGTCTTGTATTGAACCAAGGTGGGTTCTATTTGTTGGCTTTCATAGAGGCAAATTGCACTAATGTTGAATAATTTAAGAAAAAAGATGAGAAATATCACCTTTCAGATGAAATGCTTTATAGGAATAATCCTAACAAAGTGTTATAATTTCATAACCTCTTTTTTGTAAAAGAGTGACAGAGGATTGACGATGTCTACTTAAATTTTCATATATGTTACACATTTAAAGAGGAAAGATGGACCTTTTCTGGACACAAACGCTCATTATTATTGGGGAAGTAACATCTATCAGAAAATGTAATGCAATACACTCTGTAGAAGGGATGTCCTTTTCTCTCAATCTAGATTTATCTTGGGAACCTTTTTCCAAGATTTTGTCCTAGAAGGAATACTGGTAAAGACAAACTTCTCCCTGGTGAAAGCAGGATTTTCATAGGCTTTGATAATTTACAAAGTTCATTTCAGAATACTGAGTCAGGTGCTTGCACTTAATCACCCACTGGAGAAACATCTTTTTCCGGCTACAGAGCATCACTGTCTACAAAGAATACATTAGGAGACGAGATCTCTACATCTCTGTGTTGCCAACTACACAATCAAATATTAATGGCAATTAATGGTTCCATGAATACCTGGCATTTGTATGCCAGTTACAGAGCTAATACAGTCAGTCAGTCTGATTTATACATATCTCAGTACAGAACATAGCAAAGAAATGCTCCTTGGGGAGTGAATTAATATTTTGGCTGAAATTAACGTGGGACAGGGAAGGATCCTTTCAGGTGTTGTACCATGGGACGGTGATGGGTTTTGTATTGGACTTGCACTCCCTCAACACCTTTTAAAACAGGATGATGATAATCTATGCTAATTCCAGCCTCATTAGCTTTTATCTTCATCCATGAAGGACATATCCCCATGAAATATGTTGAATACCCTATTCTTGAAGAGCAAGGAAAGATGTAATGACTTTTAGGTCTAAGTCATACCTTACTTGCAAAGATTTAGACTCTTGCAATGTCTGTGGGTCAGGTAAGGATATTTACATTTCTGTTTGTGCTGAGGAAATTACCAGGCTACTAGGTAAACTGGAGAATATTGTGTGTTTCCAAATATCTCTCTATAATGATGTGGCAAAATGAAGCCTGCCTTAACCAATGCATGCAAACTGTGCCAGTGTGGGAGGAATCAAGCAATGTCTCTGCCTCTTCTGTTTTCTCTTTTTCAATGTCCACTTTTGCAGTACAACACTTTAGTATTTTTAGGATTGCACCTTATATTTTAGCTTCTTTGGCATTGTCTGAGATTAGTACAAGTGGTGTGAAACAGTCTGTCCAAAATTGTGAAAAAAACCTGAGTCTCTTGGTTTTCTGAATATAGTAAGGCTTCTCTTCTCTTCTCTTCTCTTCTCTTCTCTTCTCTTCTCTTCTCTTCTCTTCTCTTCTCTTCTCTTCTCTTCTCTTCT
>NC_139720.1:27719788-27894788 GCF_964211835.1 Anser anser
CTTTTCCCTTCCCTTTTCCCTTCCCTTTTCCCTTCCCTTTTCCCTTCCCTTTTCCCTTCCCTTTTCCCTTCCCTTTTCCTTCCCTTTTCCCTTCCCTTTTCCCTTCCCTTTTCCCTTCCCTTTTCCCTTCCTTCCCTTCCCTTCCCTTCCCTTCCCTTCCCTTCCCTTCCCTTCCCTTCCCTTCCCTTCCCTTCCCTTCCCTTTCCCTTCCCTTCCCTTCCCTTCCCTTCCCTTCCCTTCCCTTCCCTTCCCTTCCCTTCCCTTCCCTTCCCTTCCTTCCCTTCCCTTCCCTTCCCCCTTTCCCTTCCCTTCCCCCTTTCCCTTCCCTTCCCCCTTTCCCTTCCCTTCCCCCTTTCCCTTCCCTTCCCCCTTTCCCTTCCCTTCCCCCTTTCCCTTCCCTTCCCCCTTTCCCTTCCCTTCCCCTTCCTTTCCCTTCCCTTCCCCCTTTCCCTTCCCCCTTTCCCTTTTTCTTTTCAGAAGTCTCTTAGCTTGACCCAGACAAATTCATGAAGCCATTTGTTTTTCTCATTTTTCTCAGTAGACAGTGGTTGAGATTAAGGACTTCACAGTGTTACACAGCATGTGTTGCTATGAACTGATGTTTGCTTTAGTTAGATGCACCCATGTACCATTTTAATGGCACATTAAATGAGGACATTGAATTCTATGAGACCACTCATGTGAGTAATTGCTCAGAGACTCATTGTCTGACCCTGAATTAATGAATTACAGTCATGTATTAGTAGAACCAGAGAAGTGAAAATAAGAACATCCCTCCATCTCTTACTAAAATTATAGCTTCCAAAGAGCAGTTTCTCTTGCTTTTATTGTGTTTGGCCCCAAACTCATAATTTCATAAAACTCTGGTTTTGCAGAGCAACTTCAGAATTTCTTGTTCAAAACAGGGAGTGCTCTGGCTGGATTCTCTTTCTCCTAACTTTACCCTACTGCTATAAACTTACCTTTTAAAATTACTTTTAGAAGTTGAGTTACAAGACAAGATCAGGTCCTTCCTGTATGCAAGAGATCTTAATTCTTCCGAAAGTACTTGTAAACCCAGTTATATCATTGTCCAGAAAACATAGCTGAAATCAGATTGTAGCTACTCTTATGATCTATTACTTGATAAAAATTGTTTGTTCAGAATGGAGAGGATAGTTAAAGAGTAATAAAGCTGTATAACAACATTTAGTACAACTTTAAGTGGGAAGCAAAATTGTATTTTCTCTGCTGAAAATATACAGAATTTAATAAAGAATCTCCTATGAAGACAGGCTGAGGGAGTTCGGGTTGTTCAGCCTGGAGAAGAAAAGGTCTGGGGAGACCTTATAGTGGCCTTCCACTATCTAAAGGAGGCTACAGGAAAGCTGGGAAGGGGTAATGGTTTTAAACTAAAAGAGGGTAGATTTAGATTAGATATAAGGAGGAAATTCTTTACTCAAGAGGGTGGAGAGGCACTGGAACAGGTTGCCTAGAGAAGCCGGGGATGCCCCATCCCTGGAGGCGTTCAAGGCCAGGCTGGATGGGGCTTTGAGCAACCTGATCTGGTGGGAGGTGTCACTGCCCATGGCAGGGGCGTTGGATCTAGATGATCTTTAGGGTGCCTTCCAACCCAATCTGTTCCTTGATTCTATGATTCTATGAAGAAAACTTGAAAATGAAAGCGAACACAGCCAAATGATAGTCATTTTCCTTGTTACAATAATTTAGTCTTATGAAATTGTTTACAGCAACATATTTAATTATATTATAAGAAATCCATTCCTGTCCTTAGTATTACATTAGGAATGACAGGTATCTTCCTAACCTCATAGACATCACTGGAAATTTTCCATTTGAAATGAAGCAAAGAATATATGAGCGAGTTTTAGAAAGTAAATAATATTATGTATATCTGCTATGGTGACAGACATTTGAAAAGTAAACATTTTTCATTTTTATCAATCTTTCATTTGCATTCAAAATCCTCACAGTATCTTCAACATTCTGTAGTGAATTTAAAGTTTATTAACTTCCAAATGCTCAGAACATAGGAAATGTATCTACATTTCAGCTGCAGGTCTGTTAATATAAAGTAAATATGACACCATCATTGAAAGTGTAGAGAAAGTTCTAAAAAGCTGTGGTTTACATCCCTTTTAATATCTGAAGAAGGGAAGTGTAAGAAACATACTGTATCAAGGGAGATATGGAGAACATTAGTCACAGTTCAGAGAGCCAGAAAAAAAGCAGAGTTGAAAAATAGGATCTCTGTGCTTTGCTGCGTTCAATTTGACAGTGTGTGACCCAGTGAAACCTTTTCTTGTTACTAAACGTCGTTTTGTTTTGCTAATATGTGTATACAACCCTGGAACTCACCAGAAAACCCAGTAATTTAGCAAGCACAACAGTCATCTCTATGAAAAAGTTTGGCATTTTACCAGCAGTTTCTTTCAGAAATAATTGATGTATCCCAGATAATCACAGTACAGCTACTGAGATAATGTCCTCTATTTGACAAGGAGTCCAATAAAACTTACATCGAAGGCATTGGGAGATTTACTGGTTTGAGATGAGAATAAGATGAGAAGATGCTAGTGTTATGAAAGACACAAGCTTCTCCCACACAGCGCTGGGTGGGACAGGACGTAAAATAATTTAATTTAGTGAGCATATCCAAGGATTCTAAGTTGCTTTTTGTTCTGATACTCAAGAAAACAAGACCTTTCAGAAGTATTCTTGAAAGGAAAGAGGCTCTGTAGCAATTAGGTGGCTGGTGGTGAGAATGAAGGAATAGTGGAGAGTACTGCTTGAGGCAGAACACTACCATAAAACAGGCCTTCAAATAATAATGACCCAGCTAGTGATCTGTTGAATCAAGTGGGCTCACTGTTGCTGGAGTAGTAGGTTTCGAATAGCTAAACAAAATGGAACAGCTCCTTTCAGATTGCTTGGGAGAAAAAGGAAAACCTTTTCATTATATTTTTTTTTTCCATGTCCAGTACTAAATAGAGTCGAGAACAATGCTTCTGTCTTGATTTATTCATAATATTTAAGAAATGTTTTCTTTGCTAATTATGTCCACCTGAATGAGCTTACCAGCAGAAGTGTTTCCTGAAAGCAGCAGTTCCTAACCAATAGGAAGCATAAAAAATATTTCTATATATGAATAAATGCACCACAGGTGTGATTTGAAGAATTATTCTCACTCAGGGAATAGAATAGCCTTGGTAGTCTTAGACAAGGCTGAAACAAATAGCTTTAAAGTTACTTTAAAAACATCTGCAAAATATTATTATTTTTTTAACTTTATTTTATTAGGACCATTTAAAGATTTGAAACAGCAGTAATTGCTCCAACAAGTCCTGCTCTAACTATGTACTGAAACCGTTATGGGTTCATTGGTGGTTTGAGGTTCACATCACTTCAGAGATTTAGAGCTGTCACAAGCAATGAATCTGTTGCTGGGAACTTTGTCTATCTGTGAGTTTAACCAAATTTCTTCATTTCTCCTTGGAATCTGACTTGATGTATGTGGTATTTATACAGTGGGAAAAGAATTAAACAAAAAAAATGCTATTTTTGTTTGTATGATTTTAATGAAATAATATTGTACCTCAGTTGAAACTTGGTTTAATTATTGGATACTTAGACTATATTACATAATATTATATTGGATAAAAGCTTATTATTATTTGTTATGATTAGAACAGTTAAAGGACAGCAGATGCCACAGATCCCATGGCTAGTCATCTTGTTGGGTAATGTGGGAAGAAATAAAGAACTGCACAGATTTGAGGCCTCTGGCTTATCTGGTACTTCTGGTTTTGATTAAGGGTAGAAACAAAGAATGAACTGCTCATCATGGTTTGTTCATTTGCTGAGCCATCTCCACCCAAATCTGAACCAAAGACAGATACTCTGTTTCTCTGTACCCTAAAGTTCTCTGTTTTGCACAGCAGTAACAGGGGCAGTTACAGTTTGTCTGTAACCAGATTCTTCCCAGCTTCTACATCTACTTTGCCCCCTTTCCAAGAACTCAGGTGGCAGTCTATAAGATAAAGGGGCCCTCTCGTTAAATCATTAAAAAGCTTTTGTGTCATTCAGAGGAAAGCAGAGATAAAGTTAAGCTCAGCCTTACGTGATCAGCCATCTGTCAGGGATTCACCTTCCATTCCCAGGCCTGTGCTTGTAAACATGTGGCCCCATCGCTGTTTCCCTAACTCACTTTCTGCTTTTGTATTTGTTCACCCATAACTGAGGATTCACTGACTGAGAAGGGAAGCAAAAGCACTTGGGCATCCTGAAAGATATTTTTTTTTCCCTAGCTGTTAGATGGCAGGGTTGAGGCAGCATACTCAGGGAGTGACAACACAGTGGGGAGCACGGTGCTATGCTTGTGAAAGGACATCTCTTGAAAGGTCCTGCAAGATTTTGTGTCTCCATTTGCACTACTTCATTTTGTACATTCACAGTGCACTCTTTCACTAAGACTGGGAGCTGTGGTCTGCTTCCTCTCTGCTTTGGAGTCAAGTCAGTTGAGATTACTCCACTTCTGTTACTCTTGCAGGAAAACAGCTTACGGAGAAAATTCTCAATTGCCCTGTGGCTCACTTGCTTTTTGTCAACTCCTTTGACATTTGAAAAAAATCTTGGATTGTACAGGCATGGGCTAGAAGTTAGATCAAGACAGAATAATTTGGATGTTTGCTTTCTCCAATTTTTATGATTTGGTTAACTACAGCCAGTATAAGGTTCTCATTAAATCTGTTAACTCTGCAGTTGATTTTATGGAGACACTATTTTTTGATAAAAGTACAACGGAGTCTGTCTGCAGGATCTCACTTCCATTACAAGGTCTTTGAGGTCACAGTTTCTTATCATGGCATTAATAATTTGTATCTGTATTAATTATTTGTCAAATACTGATGGCTACCATTTGTATGGATTACCACAACTGTCTGTCTCATTCTCAGAAATCATACAGAAAATAGAAATTCAAGCAGGTATCCTCCAAATTATTCAGTAATTGCTGGTATTATTCAATCATGAAATAAAATCCATTTTACTTTGGAGGTGTATATAGCATTGCTGATCTAGGCAGCCCTATGCTGCACAATCATGAGTATTTCAGGAGTTGGACTCGATGATCCTTGTTGGTCCCTTCCAATGTGGGATATTCTATGATTCTATTTTTTAATTTAGGGGATGCCATTTGACAATCGTTATAAGTTTATAAAATCTGCTAAAGTTCAAAACTGTTTTAGAGAAAGGGCCAGAGTAAACATTAACAACCTCATTTGCTTAGGTTGGGTAACTTGAAAAGCTGCATAACATCAATGAAAATGCTTTGTCAATCACATTCTACACTAGATTAGTCTTAAAGTCCAAGGAAGAATCAAAGTTCACCTTCATATATAAGCTTCTGTCTAGCACTCCTGGTATCGTTTACAAGTTCAAAGAAGAAAAATGAAGGAGAAAGACCAGTCTGTAGCTATTGTGGAAATAATAGACTCCTCGAAAATAAAACTGGTGAGCAAATAATTTCTTTGCCTTTCTTCAGTTGTATAAAGGTACCAGATAGGGAATTGTGTCTTTCAGCTGCAGAGCTGAGCAATGAAATGCACAAACTGACAACTCAGAACTGTTTTCTGGAGCTGAAAAAGACAGGTTTTTTTTCCTCTTTTTTTTTTTTTCTCTTTCATAAATGTAAGTAGGCATAAAGAGAAGTATTATTCTTAAATATTCAATTTATTGTATATAAGTACTTCTTACAATGGTAAACTGAATTATGGTCTTCGTCTTGGAATGCTAAACGTGTTGAATAGGGTTAAGAGAAAGGGATGGATAAAATAGGTTTATATTTCTCCTAATATGCTCATAACATTTATTTTTATTAAGAATATGCCTTGATATCATAACCTGATCTTTTAGATAAACTGCATATATCTGAAAGTCTTTGCAAGCTCTGCATATTAGAAACAACCCACAAACAAATTTTAATGCATTGTACTAACTTCTACATCAATATCAATTTATTAGTTCCTTCATTGATGGAGCTATTTGGGCCCAAGGAAACATGCTAGTGATATTTTATCACAGAAATACGAAAACAGAAACAGGGTCTGTTACTCTTAAAACAAAACAGACAAACAAAAAAACCACCCACAATTCTTTATCTACATTTGATGAACCTCAACTCAGTATTAACTGGTAGTCCAACAAATAGAGTTGAATTTATCACACCTAATAGACTACTCACATTTAGCTTCCTCATCTGCAGCAGAACTCTTCAATTTTTATTTATTTATTTATTTATTTTAGTCTGTATATATTATAAAGAGGCAACTGTAGCCTGTGATTTGTCTCACCGATTTTAGGTTTAACATTTAGTATGAAATGAGCTGCACTGAAGCATCTGTTTCCCTCCTTAAATATGAGGGGAATCTAAAGAACTGACTCAAATACTCATGTTCACACTGTATATTGAGTTGTATTGAGTTGTATTCCCAGCCCTTGGGAACAGGAAAAGAAAAGATACATATTAAAACTATAAAAACAGAGATTCTTCACTGCAGGTAAACCCAATTCCCTCAAGAAATCATAGTGTCTAACAATTCAAGAATTAGCAGTTTGGAGATCCTGAACTGGTGGACAATGGAAAGAATTCTGAATGTGTGTTGTCATATTGTAGTTTGCTTTTGCTGACGGGTAATATGTTTTTCCTGCTCTTTGAGGCCATCAGGCAAATTCCATCTTCTCCCAAAGCCCTGACATTGAGCCACTGCTGCATGTCTCAGGAGTTCTTGTCTGTATATAGTAACACAGAAACTGAAGTCTTTATCACATGCCACATAGTCTCTACTTCTCTAAGGCTATGTTAAGCTCCTTTGAGCCTGTAGTGCGTAGAGTATGGCTGCTTCTCACACTATACTTGATGAATTTCTTTGAATGGCATTTACATAGATTATATAAAAGTCTTGTGGGCTCAGAGACAACAATAGTGGCTGCTTTGTTCTCCAGGCACAGGCAAGCTTCTTACTGCAAGCTAAAACTAATTTGTAGAAAACACAGATTTCTTGAAGGGTCTTTTTGAGAAATAAACTGAAAGATATGGTTGCTTTTCTTAGCACCTCCTTCTCTATCTGCCAAGGTCTTCTATATACTACTATAAATAGTAGTTTATAGTAGTAATATAAAGTAGTAGTAAAAAGTAGTTTAGTGTGCATTTATATTTACACTATAATTAATTACTTGTGAATGTATTTGAAATCAGTCACTACAGGAAGGAATGCCAAATAAAACAAAACTGCATGTTATATGATCACACATTGAAAACAATAGATCATAGAAGTCATTAAATACCTTACTATGCAGTATTCAGATACTTAGATGATATGTGAAATATATATATATATCTTACATATATATAAAAGATATATAAAGAAATATATAGGTGCAAGGTGCTGCACTTGGATCATACAGACTGGGAGAATAACTCACTGAGAGCAGCCCTGCAGAGAAGGACTTGGGGGTTCTGGTGGACAAAAAGCTCAACATGAGCCGGCAGTGTGTGCTTGCAGCCCAGAAGGCCAACTGCATCCTGGGCTGCATCAAAAGAAGAGTGGCCAGCAGGTCGAGGGAGGTGGTTGTCCCCTTCTGCTCTGCCCTTATGAGGCCTCACTTGGAGTGCTGCATCCAGGTCTGGAGTCACCAGCACAAGAAAGATATGGGGCTGTTAGAGCAAGTCCAGTGGAGGGCTACAAAGATGATCAAAGGGCTGGAGCACCTCTAATACTGGGAAAGGCTGAGAGAGCTGGGGATGTTCTGTCTGGAGGTTCAGAAGGCTCCTGGATGACCTCATTGTGGCCTTTTTTAGTGGCAATTAAAGGGGTCTTATAAAAAAGATGAAGAAGGACGTTTTACTTGGGTAGGTAATGACAGGGTAAGGGGGAATGGCCTTAAACTAAAAGAGGATAAATTTAGACTAGACATTAGAAGGAAACTCTTCACTGTAAGGGTAGTGAGGCACTGGAATAGGTTTCCAAGAGAAGCTTTGGATGCCCCATGCCTGGAGGTGTTCAAGGCCAGGTTGTATGGGGCCTTGGCTAACCTGATCTAGTGGGTGGCATCCCTGCCTATGGCAGGAGGGTTAGAGTTAGATGATCTTTAAGGTCCATTCCAATCTGAGCATTCTACAGTTCTGTGATATGATTCTGTGAAATGTAAGATATATATAAAGTATGTAATATAAATACTGGTAATAGAAATCTTTGCTTCGATACTCAAGAGAAAGTGGCCAGTATTCACATCCCATAAAAAATTTAGTTTTCACTTGTCCCTCAGCCTCATTTTTTTTCTGATGTTTTTGTGCCATTCTTTTTTTCCAGAGGAAGACTTTGAATGATTTGGTATGTGCATTTATAGTTGGTGGCCAGAGAAATGGAAGAAGTTGCAAGGAACCAGGAAGTAGGGCATTAGCTGGTGTTACTAGTGCAATAATCTTAGTAAAAAACTAACAGTGTTATCGCTGTCATTTTGGGGTTTCAGACCCTGGAGATTAGTGGGACAGTACTCCTGTAGTGTCCACCACTTCACTTTTCGTCCTTGTCTGTTAATTTAGGTTTGTAACCAGAAAAGACAAGAACAGATAAAAACGTATCATTAAGAGATGATAACTGAAAGAACAGAACTCTACAGTAAAAGGCTGATTCTCCAGTAAATTCTTTTGCTTGGTCATATTTGACCAGACATTTTTCTAGACAATGTACTTCTATGTATATGATCAGGGCAGGAAAGTACTGTAACTGGGAAAATGAACAGAGTTCATTTTTCTCTGATGAATAATGAAGCAGCTTGATGATCATTATTTGAAGATAAAAAATGGACCAGTTTTCATACATAATATATAATATGTAATATATCTGAACATTAAGTCTCTGATTGAGGAGTGTGCAATTACGAACCACGTTAAAGATAAATATAGAAGGAGATACAATTTGTTCTAACAAAAACAAGCCTGAAAATGGATGAATTTGCTTTTCCGCTGTTCTCTTTAGATAATAAAAATAGGAACAGAAAAATTTGGATGGTAGTTGTTCCTGAAGACCATCTATTTTCAAATATGTCATAAACATTTTGTATTTCAATTGAAAAAGGACCTAAAACATTTAGCTGTAGAGGAATCTTCTTGTTCTAGACTAAATATGTTACAAATTTTTTGATAGTTTACAATGTAAACACATCTTTTCAGGAAAAAAAAAAGATATCACAGTTGTTGTTCGCCTTTCTTCAAGCAACCTAGAAACTGAAAAACAAGGGGTTGAACTCCAGTATTCTGAGTACAGGGCTTTTATTGAACCAGAAGATCATTCCTCTTGTCTGTAATGCTTTTGAATTAGAAGAAAAGTCACAATTCACTAAAATAAACATTGAAAATGGAAGAATTGCCCCAGTTTTCCCGTCATTGAAAATTAGAAACACTTGTTATACCAGATACTACTGTTCAGAAAATAGAGTTGTAATGACTGGGTTATTGTACATTTATTGATCAATTCACTCTTTGGCCAAATTCAGTGCACATTGTGAAGTTCATCTGTGGACTTCAAAAAATTAACAATATTTGAGTTTGTGTATTATGACTAAACAGGTCAAGACTGACAAGGAATATGTCTTTTTATGTTTTGTATCCCAGTAACATAAGTTGTGCACAAACTGAATTTTACTTGGTATGTAAAATGAAATGTGGACACTGTTCCAAATTTAGATTTCTACATTTGGGATGCATATGAAATTAGTATAAAATCTGTGTAAAATCTCTGCTTTGATTTTTTAATTAAAATGAATAAGCAAGGACCACACTGAGAAAGATGAATGGGTGCTAACATACGTTTTACATCTAAGAAGAAATAGCCTCATTTTACAAAACTGTTCTTTGAAGTGATGCTATCAATTAGGTTCCAATGATAACATGATTTAAGCAGGATATATTTAGGGGTGGGCAAGTATAAAGTATTGTAGTAATATTTCACATGTGAACACTTTAATCTAGATGCAGTCTGAGCAAGTATTATTTTTTATCAAGCACAAAAAGACCTTTTTTTTCAGATACAATACCCAAGCTTTAAAGTTAGGCGGATATGTAACTTCTTGTGACAAGTAAGGTAGCATGTACTTTGCTTCCCTGTTCCTAGAGATTGCCAAGTCTGTACATGCAGTACAGGCAATGTGGCCAGGTCTAGTAGGGTCAATGATTTTCTGAACTGTCTGTATTGTGTACATCAGCTTCTCTGGACGTATACACTATTTCTGTTACTGCAGGATATACAGGCATGCAGCATGTAGGCACACTCATCATGTTGCATGTCTGCAGTTATTAACCCTAGAAAAAAGGGTAACTTAAGGATGTTTCTGCTAACAAGACAATTCCTGCAGTTTGCTTTCCACTTGCCCTGTTTTCCATAGGCTCTTCTGACACGGGCAGAATGAAAATCTCAGGTAGAGGCAGTCAGGTTCATGACCTCTTTCTTTTCTGGGGGCATCTTTAAGCCCTCTGATCATATACCTGTCTTTATGACCTTTACATGACCATGGAGAACTGAGAAGACTATGGGAGAAGTGGTACCTAGAAATGAGCTTCCACAAACTAGACAGTCCATCCTGCTTACTGCTCCCAGATCCCTCAAGAGAAATCAGGCTAGCTGATGAATTGCTGTCAGGACAGTCCAGATAACATTGGTGAAAAGCCCTTGCTATCCCAAGAATTAGCCATTTTAGGTAACTAGAACATGAAAGGTATCTGCTCTTTAAAAATGTACATACCTGCATGTACATACCTGCATCATTTCCATGACTAGTGACATCCTTTTGGATGTATCTGTTTGCTACTGGAATTATCCTTTCTAGCTAGCCTTGCATATTCAGGAGTTAGTGTTTTTGTATCCTGCTTTCTATGAATGACTATTAGTAAAATGCAACATAGATTGTAAAGAAAGGAAACTGAGCAGGATTGTTTTCAGGTTTAGGTTTAGGCTAGAATGACAAAGATTTTGTTAAAATATATTAATGAAGTGCTCCAAGAATCAGTCTTGAGCTTCTGTTTATTTAATAATTTTGTTAATGACTCTGGTAGAAAAATACATGGTTTTGCTGATGAAATTCACTGAAGTAGCAAAAATAGAAAGCATTGCTAATACAAAGGAGGGTCAGGTTATCGTAGAGGAATAGCTAAATGACTGAGATGACAAAATAGTATAAATGGAAGCAATGTAACAGGACTGAGTGCAAGGTCATTCATTTAAATACTAATAACGGGAATGTCTGCAGTAAGCTGAGAGTTCATTAGCTGGATATGACAGAGAAAGATCTGATTATGTTAGTTGCTTACAGGATGACTATAAGCCATCAAAATGATGAGACTGGAAAAAAAGGGGGGGGGGGGGGGGAAGATAAGTATGATATTAGAATACATCAAGAGGGAGAAGAGAGAGATTTCCAGAGACACAGAGGAATATCCACTGTGGAATTCACTGGGTAGAAAACTTTTAGAATACTGTAGATAAATATAAGTGTACACCTTTCAGAAAGACTTATTCGAAGTAGGAAAGGTAGAGAGGACTGTTAGGACAAATCATAGTATGGGAAATCTAGCTAAAGAAGCATGGCTTGATCAGTTTAACAAAACAAAGGTTTATAGGATCTATGGCCACTCACCTAGGGAAGTTAAACAATTAATTACCTAAGTTAAAGGAACACGAAAATGAAATAATATTTGTCTGGAAATGGAGATAAAGCTTTTTAACAGCAATCTGTAATCACTCAACTTCTGGAACACACTCCAAATCAAAATAATGGAGACAGGAAACCTAACTGATTTTAAGACAGAGTATGGTTGGTTTATGAAAAGTTGGTTTATGTGATGTTGTGATAATTCAACCCAATTCTAGCCCAGGGTCTCTGTGTCTAGACTGAACATTACCACATTCAGCAGAGTTTTTAAATTAAGAAAAATCTATTTGCCTTTGGAACATGGTTCATTTGTTATTTTCTATCTGTGCAATATTGACTGTGATAGATTCTTACAGACTTGAATGTTACTGTAATACAAACACATCATGCAAAAATTAGCCAAAATGAACAAATACTTAAATAGTATATGATGATGTAAGTGAACACTGTTGTGACATGGTGCTGTGTTGGGACTACAGGTGAACGGGCACAGGTAACCCTTATAGATATGTTTTATCATATTCTATTTAATTCTTCCTTGAAATTAAATGATACTTAGCAATACAGGCCATGCTATGGGATTTGGAATACCATAGTATTCCTCTGTATTCCCCTTCATGAAGAAACAATTTTCCTGGATTAGTAATGTTTCCCTCCCTCCCTCCCTCCAAACAAACAAATAAATAAAGCATATTAAAGATTGCAAATTGTGATCTCTGCTGTTCATTGGCAGCCAACCATGCAGGTAGCGAACCCTCAATATTAATATTTAACATACAGTCCTGCCTGCATGGCAGTTTAGATCCAAGAATAACAAGCTCCTTTAGATGAGGCCTTTATAGTACTTGTCTTAGACATTGCCAGTAACCACAAGGTCTCAGGTTCTTGTGAGGTTCTGCTGAGCTCAAGCCAGGCAGTCGCTCAGGTACTTCAGCTGAAGTTTGCCTTTATAATTGGTTTAAGCTTCAAAGCTGAGCATCTTACAGGATTGAGCCCCATGAATGGAAATTCTTATGTTCCAGTCTTTGTACACAGGTGTTGAAGATCCCATGACACTTTATACAAAAGGAAGAACGTTAACCCCAATGTCCTTGCCAAATGCTAACTTCGGTAATTACAGTCTGCTTTCTTTAATTCTCCTTGCAGTTTTAATTAGATATAGTATTATTCTCTTCCTGTACCACATTGTCACTGGTTATTCCCACTAAATCATTTGCTGTGTTAAAGGTTGTTACTCTTTTGTCCAAAGCTGGCTGCATTTTAGAAGCAGGAAAAATGAGTAATTATATACTGCTATTTTTAATATGTCTGTGTTCACCCCTTGCATCTAAATTCTGAGACATACACACACAAATATATGTATCATCAGTGCAAAGGTTGAAAATGATGTGACTTACCAGGACTTCTCAGAACATCACAGCTGTGAACTAGTGTGGCTCTTGGCACCTGCAGGATAAATAGATTATTTCCTGGGACACACATTTTCATACCCGAATATCTGTGTTTCCACATCTCTAAACTGAAACAAGAACATACTTTTGATGCAGTGTAATCAGGTGCAGCTTTAAAGTGCTTTGGGATTCATCAGATTTGACAGTGCTCTATAATTGTAAGATCACCATTATATACATATTATATAATTATGCCATTGCAATGATTTATAATTTAGTACTTTTTGTACTTTTTTTTGGATAAAATTATGCCAATGTATATATTTGTCTTGTAAGTTAGATTTGGAAGCTATTTGAAGCCTCAGTGCTGACAAAAAATTATCTACTTATATGACGTTGTAAGAAATAATTTACATTATGGTGTATGGAGCTCCAGTGCATAACCAAACAATTTATTTTTTTTTTAATGTTGTATCAAAATTGACTAATTTCTATTTTAAGTTTTTTCTTGATATTCTGTAACAGTAGCAAGGATTTTCCAGGGTGACTATCAGTTTAGGGCAAATTCAGTCAGAGAGTTGCAACAAAAATCAAAAATGATATGTTTTTGACTTTGTATTTTTAAAATTCTCCCATAATCATCAATGTGAATATTTGTCAGGAAAGATCCAGTCTGTTTTGCTCTGTTGTTCTTATGTGATTTTGGAAATAAGAGTTTATTGGGAAATTTGAATCTCCTCCGGACCCAGTCTTACACATCTATGTTTTTCTTAGTTGACGGCCCCAGAGGGGCATAAGATTTCTATTGGAGCAATGTGATCATAACTACATAGTCTAATTTACTGGGTGCTTTATACTCACTTTATCCTACTGTAAATGTGAATATGTTGTGCTGGCTAACTGAAGATGAAGACAGTGTGTCAAAGGGAGGTCACTAGCGGATTTATTCACAAAGACACTTAACCATCATAACAGTCATTATATTGTATTTGAGATTTCTACTAAGTGGCAGTTGATAGTGAGATTGGCACAACTGCTTTTGTACTGAACAGAATCACCTACACCAAAGGGCGACAGGAAATCTGTGTCTGGATGGGATGTAGTTATGAAGGAAAGAACCTTTTTTCCATGTCTCCTTTCTGCGGTCAGATGAGTAAGCTGTTTATTCTGCTATCCAATTGTTCAGTGCATTGGTTGAGGCAGTAATAGACTTAAGTAGGATTGAACATAAAATTCTCTATTCCCCAGGAGTTACTTACCTAGGGGTTATTAAAAATGGTCCTATTTTTCACACCTGTGTATGTTTCAGTCAGAAAGATGGATTCTGCAACACAGAAATTAGCACTTTCAAGGAGGTGAATGAGTGAGCGTTTTGTAGGATTTCTATGGCAGTACTCTTGAATATGTTTATTCTCTGATGTCTAAGTTCTGGATAACAATTAATTAAGGTTAGACAACATTAGATCAAAGTTTCCCTTTAATGGCATGACAGAATGCTGATTTTGACACTCCTAGTGATTGACATGTGATTAACATATGTGAATCATTCTAATTAATGAGGTTATAGGATTGTTGACATCAGTAGATGAATGACTTGGGTTTTGGTTTCATTTTTATCATCTCTGCATGAGGTTATGACTCTGTTTTACTAATGACTGATAAAAATTGCCAAATGATGAGGGGAAAAATGCTGTAGACTGTGTGAAACAAAGTTCATATGGTATATTTTGGGAAATATTACATGCCTTCTGCTGCTCGATGAAAGCATTAATGAATGCAGCCAGACATAGATATTTGCTTAAAGCCCTGGCACTGTGGGATGACACTATAGCAGTTCTGCTGATGGAAAGAATCAGATAAATTTATATAACTCCATACAAAGTCAGCTGAGTTAGATGACATTACCTTCATCAGCTGTGTGATCTAATTGAGCTGAAATGTCTACCTGTGGGTCTGAGTTTACTCGCCCTAATTGTCACCAGAGAGCCTCTTTTGAATCCTCACACACTTTTGAACTTTCAGATGTCTTGGTATTGTTTTTAATTACCAGCCAGTTGGCTGTTTCTAACCTTTTCTCTTCAATTTGGGCCTTGTCAATTAAATTCATGCTGTTATGAATAGACTATAGACATTTAACTGTACTTAGATCATACAGATGACTTTGTGATGGAAAATTAGAAGCACTCATTGATGTATCTCAAGTGTTTTGTGTCAATCTGTGGTTTACAGTTCTGATTTTTCCACTAATGGTTTTGATAATCTTGTAAATTAGAAAATTTACCACCAGTGGCATGCAAAATATTGAACTCATGTACACAACTGTGAACTATGTAAAATACAACATATATGATACGTATGAATTTCTCACTTAGATTTTTTATGAGATTATCTTATTTTCAGTGGTTACCATTTCCTAGCATTTCACAACACTAGCCCAACCCCTATAATAGCCTTATTCAAAGTCCACTGAAATCAGTGTAGGAGTCACATTGGCTCTCATTTTTTTTATATCAGCACTAAATATGAAAATTCTGTTTTCATATTATTTCAATAAGCCAAATTCATTTACATAAGTGTAGGAAGTCTTTAAACGTGTGCCTAAAGCTAATATGAGTTTACTTTTGTAATATAGTTATACTATCATTGAAACAAAGAAAATCTAAAGTTAAAGCTGCAGTGAATGCTGTAATACTTGTCAGTTTACCTCTCAGGAATGAAACGAAGGTACTTAACATGGAAATGTGCTTAGCTTTCAAATCCTGCATATTAAACATAGCTTGTTCCTGAGTAATACTCATCTGAATTCCAAACATTCTTTTAAAAAGTATTTTCATTGAGAGATCAAATATTTAATCAGACTTTCAAAACTGACTTGGTGTTTCGATTTCTAATGGTATTTAAGAATCCTTAGTTCTCTTAAGTAATAGACTCCTACAAATTTACTGGAAAATGAGCATGTTATTTATATGTATTTAAAAGGAATCCTGAATGCTTCATTGTATTGTGGGTTATTAGGAGAATTTAACACAAACTAGACTCTCAGATAATTAGGAAAATTATTATTAAAAAAAAAAAGTTTATTTACAATTTCAGACAATATAAAAATGTAGTGAGAACTGCCATGGGATAATTTCACACTAAAAAAAATCATTGGGAAAGTGTCTCCATTCAAAACGTTCCAGGTGGAGGCCGATGACGAATGGTGTCCCTCAGGAATCTGTCCTGGAACCGATGCTGTTTAATATCTTTATCAGTGACACAGACAGTGAGATCAAGTGCACCCTCAGCAAATCTGAAGATGACGCCAAGCTGAGTAGTGCAGTTGATACACAGAAGAGAGGGATGCCATCCAAAGGGACCTGGACAAGCTTGAGCAGTGGGCTCACATGAACCTAATGAGGTTCAACAAGGCCAAGTGCAAGGTGCTGCACCAGGGTTAGTGCAATCCCAGATATGAGCATAGGCTGGCTGAAGAACTCACTGAGAGCAGCCCTGTGAAGAGGGACTTGGGGGTTTTGGTGGAGGAAAGGCTTTGTATGAGCCAGCAGTGTGCGCTTGCAGACCAAAAGGCCAGCTGCATCCCGGGCTGCATCAACAGAGGATTGGCCAGCAAGTCGAGGGATGTGATTGTCCCCCTCTACTCTGTCCTTGTGAGGCCCCACTTGGAGTGCTGCATCCAGGTGTGGGGCCTCCAGTAGAAGAAGGAGGATGTGGACATTTTAGAACATGTCCAGTGGAGGGGCACAAAGATGATCAAAGGGCTGGAGCACCTCTCCTATTAGGTGGAAGGAGTTTGGGTTGTTCAGTCTGGAGAATTGAAGGCTTTAGGGAGACCTCTCTGAAGCCTTTCAATACTTAGAGAGGGCTTCTATAAAAGACGGAGAGCAACTTTTTGCACAGGCAGATAGTGATAGGACAGGGGAGAATTGTTATGAACTAAAAGAGAGATTTAAATTAGATTTTAGGAGGAAATTCTTCACTCAGAGGCTGGTGAAGCACTGAAGCAGGTTGCCCAGAAAAGCTGTGAATGCCCCATCCCTGAAGGCATACAAGACCAGGTTTTGAACTAGATTTCTGAGTCATTTTATATTGGCCTCAAAAGAAAACAACAAAACAGTCTGCACAAACTTTATGTGCATCATAGAATGAAAAAAGAAGGAAAAAAAAAAAAAGAAAAAAAAGTTGCTTAGCTGCTTTACATTCTTTTTTTTTTTTTTTTTCTTGCATGTGTGAATATGGACTTGGACTCTATTTTCACATGAACATACAGCAATATATAAGACAATAATCAGTAATGAAAGGATTGTTATATGGTCATAGAAACTGAGTCCAAACTGTTCATTACTAAACTTTAATATATTTAAAAAGTAAAAGTAATATTTGGATAATAATCTGGAATTCATAGAATCATTATGTAATAGGTCAAAATCAGCAAGGTTACTTTTACTTTCAACCTAACTTTTGTTTCAAACGCACTTGTGCTAATCCTGTTATTTGAAAATATGGCATAGAAGTAATTCAAAAGCAGACACCATGGGCCATATCCTTCCATTACTCTGCAGCTAAAACCTGTAGAAATTTCACTTGGAAATCTTGCTTCACTTGCTTGTAGAACAATGGCACACTTTGATCTTTCACTTTTGGCATTACTTAATATTACTTAAGGACTAAGTTTCCCTTTAGACACATATATAGCTGCTTCTGAAGAACATCAGTCTCATATTCAAGAAACTTGTTTTTCTTTTGTATTTATGTATTTTTTTAATCTTTTAAGTCTTTTAACTTATTCTAATTGTTTTGTTTTGTTTTCTCTTTCTTCTTCTCCTTTCCTCCCCCTCCCCCTTAAGCTATCTAGCAGCATTTTGGATATATATAACAGTGACCAGGGAATGACACCAGCTAATATGGGTCTCACAAATGCTTCTTGCCCAGCTAATCTACCAGTAAAAAGGGAACTCACAGGTAAAAGAACTCTAAGATTTCAGCATTTTATAATTTAGGAAGTTATGATGTTTCTCTTAAAAGTTGAACAAAAATTACTCATGAAATAAATCTCCATAATAATTCATTTCCTGAGAATTTTGCGGTATGTAGTTTCATTTAAGGAAAAGAACAGACCATGAAGAAATGTTTTCTTTCTGTTCTCCTCTTTAGCAATTGAGAAACAATGTTTGCCCTGTGATTTTTATGAACATCATGCTTCTACTAAACCTAATTATTTTAGAAAACAGTGGATTCTTCCACATGTTGGCTCCTGATCAATGGTATAAATAAATTATCATCCATTAAATTTGTTCCAGGGTGGAACAAATTGTTCTTTTAAAAGCTTACAATAAAGCTATTCAAGGTAAATCTATATTAGTGGATTAACAACTTTAAAAGTTACATTCAATTAATCCAAAGAATGCTAACAACCATGTACAGTTTATTAGTGTCACCCAGAGGAAACAGTAAGTTTGTTCAATATGAATATCTTAGAAATCTGATTAACTCTTGCATTATGGGATATACAAATCCATATTCACATTAGTGTATTGTTTTTTCCTGTTGTAAACTACAGCAAATTGGAGAAAAATACTCCTCCATAATATTTCTATATTCTTAAATAAAAAATGTGCAATAATAAATATCTTAAGTAACCTGCCAGACTTGCTCAAAAATTTAGCACTGGTAGAATGTAGATTTGCTTATGATCTTGTTTAATAATAAAAAGAGTAATAAAGTAAAATGACTAGAAGTCTTTTGTGTGTGTGTGTGTGTGTGTCTGTGTGAAAAGAGGCTATTTTGAAATGGTGATAGGAAAGCTGAAATTGTAACTTCAGGACTGTTGTAATAAATGTTACTTTCTGTCAGAAGCAGATACAAGAGCAATGGCCAAGGAGAGACAAAAAAAGGATAACCACAATCTCAGTAAGTATATGTTCATCTTCCATCTTGTTAAATGGAATACAGAACTAATATACATTAGCTGCCATGTCTCTGCTCGTTTTCTCTGTCTTGGCAGGGTAATCAGATTGAACTCAGTCTGTAAACACAGCCAACCACATAGCTTTCTCCTCTGAACCAAATTTGTCTTTTACTTTTTTCTTTTAAAATACCTTACATATTTTTAATTTCTTTCCATATCATCTCCTGCTATTATGTTTTGAGTCTACATTTCTATATATATCTTGCACTATTCCATTTTACTTGATGTCTTTAAGAATTACAGTACAAAATAGACAGTAAAGGAGTCAAAATAAATAAATAAAAAATCAGCCAACCAAACAAAACAATGATGATCCAGACTCCTCACTCCTTACTTACTGAAGCATCCAAGTGAGAGACCATATCTCTCTACAGTCAATTGAAAGAAAAAGAAAAAAAAAAAGGAAAAAAAGAAAAAAAAACAAAGAAAACATCCCTCCACAACCATTTACAAACAGTGGTTAAGCACTTAAAGCTATGGAAATTGTACGTCACAGGAGATTGGGGCAGAACTGAACAAGACACACAGTGCTCTGACTCCTCTGATACACACACCCTCTGACCTCTGTAGGCTGGGGTGGACTCCTGTTTCCTTTATGGAGCTCAATACAGTAGTGCATAGATAATAGACGTTTCAGTTTCAAAGGAAAAGTCTTCTGTAGTTTATGCTTAGAACATAGTGAAATTTATAGTTCAGTGTTTAAATATTAAACACATAAAAATAAACAACATTTTGGTTTACCCAGAATAGATAAAAACATTTTTATTGCTGAAATAAGATTGCCTGTAACATTAGGCATTTTTTCACTCTGAAGAATAATTTAAAGCAAAAAATCTGAAGCATTCTCTTTGAAAAGCGTTGAATGAAACAATTGCATTTTCCATCTCTCCTTTTCATTTCTTCCAGCAGAAATAATTTGTGAATGTAAGCCTAAATTCATAATTAGTTAATAACCACTATTATTAACTTTGTTCTCTGGCTATTCCAGTGATCTTAGAGTTATGAATTTACTTGCATGTACCTGTATATGTCCACTGGTACAACATGCTGGCATCTTTCTGCTACTGAGACTCTCCAGAAGGAACCCTTGTTTCTGTATGTATGTTTTTGTGGATCACAAACAAGCCATGTAGATTTTTGCATTTGTTGCTAGCTCATTTTCTTGGAAGTGTCACAGTAGCTGCTGCCTGTCTTATTTGGGCAGGAATACGGAGTTTTTGCTGGACGAGGAAAGGAGGTGGGTATGAGTTGTCCAGAGCTGTAAGAAGGGGAAGAAGAGGAAAGACAGGCAAGATAGGTGCAAGCATACATTAGGGATGCTTCCACTTTTTTTTTTTTTTTTTTATTTTTTTCGAGGGGAGGGGAGCTCTCTGAGATCATCATCTTTTCTGGTTTGGCTCCAGGTGTATATTTCAGAGCTCAAAGTCTCTCTGGAGACAGGTCTGTGTGATGCCTTGGGCATATTAATGCATTACCCAAGATGGTTTTGTTAGTGTTATTTACTATTTAATGGTACTGGGTTTTTAGGGATGGTCTGAAAAGTCAGATTTTGGAACCTGATGAGAATTATGCAAACATTCATGTTCCAGGTTGAATTAAGGTCCATATTTTACAGAAATGTTCTTATACGTCTTACAGAAAAGCTTTCCTTTTGACATGTTAGGTTCTCATGAAACCCTGAAAAACAATTTAGATCTAAGAAATGGAGCCACTTCTTGTAATATCAGGAGTTTAAACCATTATTATTACCGTTACTATTTAAAAAACAAACACACAGGGAATTAAGGGTATAATGCTTATACTTTCTGTGTCACCATATGTACAAAAAATCCCTCTAAGTGATAAGATGTCCTTTGTGCCACTGATAAATGTGAGATTTCTGCATGTATATGTACCTGTAGAAAAACTGGTGAGAAAGGAGAACTCTCTCTAAATTAGTCAGATGGAGGCAGAAAGGTGACAGGCCCTTTGTGCACACTCGTCTGGATACCCATACAGCACTGAGAAAGTGGACTGAGAACACAGAGATGGGAAACTAATTTTAAGAGGCTTATCTCTCTTTTTATCTTTCTAACTAAGCTGCAAATAAAGCAAGATACCATACATAATTTGTCTTGGAAGAAGAATACATTTATTTATTGAATTTAATGACTTTTTCTTCATTTTGTTGAGTGTTTTGAAAGTTAATTTAAGCATTGTTGTGCTTTCCATCATCAAAGAAAACAGATATGCTGGGGATGGAGTGTTTTTGGGACAGTCTTCCTCTGTCTCAGTGAAGAGAGATGGTTGCTGTTAAGTCCTCTCCATGGTTTACAATGCTGAGAAAAGTAGATAAGAGATAAAAAGCTGTTAACCATGGTCTGTAGCAGGAGTTTTGACAAAATGTGAAATATTGTATGAGTTGTCCTGCATCCCTGTTGAAGTCCCAATGAATGCTGAAACCCCCAATAAAAGCTGAAAACTCTTGTGTGGCAGCACAGTGGAGGAAGGATGCATAAACCAGGAGAAATTAAGTGTAACTCACGTTTAAAGAATGTGAGACTATTTCACTCCCTGAGAGTCTAGTTTTAAATTGGGGGAAACCTACATACAGGGTAGGATGCAGAGTTACTAATCATGGAGTTTGTCTCAAGAGTATGTCAGAGGCAGGTAAGAGATCATGTTGGGATTTCTTTTTCAGGAAATTTTATGTACATTGACTGACTTGTTTTTAACTAATTATAACAAAGTATGTTGACTTTCTGCAAGAATATTTCACCATAGAAATAATAACTGTTTCTTTTTAACAGTCGAGAGAAGAAGAAGGTATAATATTAATTACCGAATCAAGGAGCTTGGCACACTCATCCCCAAGTCTAATGATCCGTGAGTTCAACAGTCTTTCCTATAATAATGTTTATAGTTTAAATACAGGAAAAAAAAGATAGTTGCATGTAATGGCCATAGAATTGGCCATAGACTGATGGGATACAGAATCTTCCATGCCAGGCCACTAGCTTGGATCAGGCTGTTGAGTAACAAACTTTTGACAGATTTTTGGTGCCTGTTGGGAAAAGGATAATAAAATGAAAACAATTCCAGGGTGTTAAGGCAGAGAGCCACACACACAGGGTGTGTGTGCGGGGAAGAAGATAAGCCAAAGACACCACAAGTATATGTGGTGTCTCTGGAGAAGGAAGGAATGATATTTTCAGCCCTTGTCATGGGCCCTCTAGTGGGATAAAACAAAATGTGTGTCACTGTCTGCATTTTGGTTATCAAAAATAAATAAATAAATAAAATCATGTTAAAAGATTGTAGACCGAGCGTTTTTCAGAAGTCCTCCACACACTGCAGGGAAAAAATAAAGTCTTGAAGTGCAAGGATAAAAATAATAGTTGCTATAATTGCTACCATAATCACATTTCATACTAATGTGTATACTTATAGTAACAAAAAATGCACGTTGCTTAAACTATATCTGCCTTCCCTTAGAGCTTGTTTTTGTCATCAATATGAAAAAAAAAAAAAGCCACCTCAGTAGGAAAAACTATTGTAGGATTAGCAATAATGTTTCAGTGATGTATTAGGACCTTAGCCTTAGATTTTTCATATCACTCAGGGAAGCCTTAAGACCATGTTTGTACCATGTATAAAATTGGTTATACAAATGTTGTCTTCATCATTTGCATGTCAGTGTAGACCTGCAGGATGCTTCAAATGAAAATGTCTATCGATATTTTAGCTTTATTTTTTTTCCTCAGAATCAAGAAAAAATGTATTATATTTAGGATTTCTGTAACACTAGAAAGCTCTGTGAGACTTAGACATGTACAAGGTTGGCATAATAAGCCACTTGGAGTGAAGCCACCAGAGAGAAAATTAACATGCCACAACCATTTTAGAGAATTCACAAACTCTGCTCCATCTACAGCATCCGTCCAAGCGAGATAAATGGGCATGTTCTTGTTATTTAAATACATTTGGGTATTACAGCTGAGTTAAAGTAAGAAGTGCTTTAAGTACCTAAATAAAGTTTTGGCTACATGTGATCCCCTACAAACACACACTCGTAAAAGAGTTTTAATTTTGCTGGCATATCTTTCAGTATTCAAGACCATTTGGGCAAATAATTGAGAGATTTCTCAGAAAAACAGTGGATGGCACTGTTGGTTTGCAGGTATAAAGCAATAATGGAAGCAAGCTATACTGCAATTAGAAATGGGCATGAGGTACAAATTCCAGTTGTGATTTTGATTGCCTACAGAGGTGTTTCAGTTACATGTTTTGGTCTGGATTCCAGTTTAGTTTATAAACTTATTCAAATCATTAATACTTAGATCAATCACCTAAGCTCTGCTTAAAATGAATACTCTGGACCTGCAATTTTGCTCCAGTAAGTGCATGATGGATTTTACTCATAGATTTTAATGATGTTGCCTTGAAAAAAAGTTTCAGGAAAGAATCCTGAAGACATCACGTTTTCTTGTTTTAGTCTCCAAACCCATGATTGAGTTCAACACTGTGACATCCCCAAAGCAGTACATATTTACAAAAGCAAAAAGTCCATCCTGAGGTCTGAGAATTGTTGTTTTTAAAAGGCTGGTAATCAGTACTACTTTTGAAAATGTGTCTATATAAAAGCTTTCAGGTTGATCTCCAGAAAAAAAGAGGCATCAAAATGTGCTGGACACATTGAAAACTAGGTTATAACATAACTTAATGAATAATAAATTCTTTACTGAGAGGGTGGTGAGGCACTGGCACAGGCTGCCCAGAGAAGCTGGGGATGCCCCATCCCTGGAGGAGTTCAAGGCCAGGCTGGATGGGGCTTTGGGCAGCCTGGTCTGGTGGGAGGTGTCCCTGCTCATGGCGGGGGTTGGAAATGGGTAGGCTTTAAGTTCCCTTCCAGCCCAAACCATTCTATGATTCTATGATTAACTTTGCTGTAGCTTAGTGGCAAGTTAAATTCATCCAAAGAAGTGTAAATAATTTTTTAATATATATTTGCAAGTTGAAATAATTCAATTTGACCACATTGTTCTGTTGGCTGAGCAGATCAAAATTTTTCTTTCTGATATCATCCTGTGTTGCCGAATCATAACTCAGAGTCCTTACCCTCTCTTTCAGTTCTTGCTTTTTCCTTCATAACACCTTACTGTGCCCCCCATCTGCCCTGTTCTTTCAAAGAAAGAGATGTATCAGCTCTTACAATATTTTATCTGTAGCATTTTATCACACATAGCATTTTCACCTCATACATTGTTTTTAAAATATTCTTCTTATAGTAGGAACTTAGCTGTGAAAGGAGAAACCTTACTGATGCTTGGACTAATGACAGTGAAACAAGTCAGCCTTTGCACTGAAGAGTAAATACTGTTATAACTAAGTTATTGTGATTAGCATGCTTGTCCCAAATGGCTTGTTTCAAGAAGATTACATTCAGGATTAGAAAATGACATTGTTAATGGTATTTGGAAACGTTTTATGATTTATGCTTCTTAGAAGTTTGTTTTTATTTATTTATTTCATTTCATTTTTGTTTTGTTAGATGGTGAACTTGTTTGGCTCCTGTAGAGGCTCTGCAGGAACTTTCTCTTGAATAGCTTAAGCCCCTACCCCTTTCCTTTTTTTTTCTTTTTTTTTTTTTTTAATAATATAATGACAAAAATGTGGATTATGTTACTTAAATGAATGGGTATTTATCAACTCACTTCATCAGCATTAGAAAATGGAGATAAGTTGCAAAAAACTTTGCCTTCGTTTAATTTTCAGTGCTTAAATATCCAAGTAATAGATGCTTCAGAAATGCAAAACTCATAGAATAATTCAAAGATAGAATCAAAAGGCCCAAAATTTTACAGTCATATTTTGCTGAAAGAAATCAGAATATACATCCTTTAAATATACCTATTTTTCCATTCTTGGTTCCTTTGTGTTCGGCCTTTCAAAATCCAGTGGTTAACAGGACTTCATATTGTGATAGAGGCTGGGAATGACAACTCAAGAATTGTTTTATGGTAGCTAGACTGAAATTATCAGAAATACAAAGAAAATCATCTTTCATTTATGAATTCTAGTCATTTTATCGAACTGAGATGCTAAAAGAACCACTGAGGATTTGGGCAGAGCTAGTGAATTGCTCTCACTCACTCTCTGCTCTCTGCATCTGTCTGTACTCGATGTTCTGTCTGTTGTCTGTGGGCAGACCCTCTAATGGCCAGCATGACCATGTTTCTTGTAAAGGAAAAGATTGTATACACTTACACCACTATAAAATGGCCAGGAGAATACAGTTGGTAATTGTACAGGTCATCAAAACAGGTACAAAGTCCTTCAAAGTATTTCTTTGAACAAGCTCAGTCTAAAGCTAATTTCTCAGAAATAGTGAAAAAAAATGGCCAGCAAACATAGTTTCAACTTCACAAATGCATTTGTTATTATTAACTGCTCTGCAACTGGCAAACTCTGTGACTCTTTGCTCCCAAACTCTGCTTTCATTAATTAGTTTTAATCTTAGATGATCAGATGCTCATGCCCCTCCTACAGGAGCCCTACAACTTGTGCAAACTAGTGAAGCTCCTTTGACTTCAACAAACATACCTTACTGGAAGCAAGCTGGCGTACAGCCTCATGGCTATGTTTCTTTTCTCCTAAATGAGGAACTCTTCTAGATGAGAATTTCACTAAATTCCTGGGCTCGTGAGATTTGTAGAGAGATTTAGCTGGTAAACTTAAGAGGAACTAGGGTTCACACAACATGTTTTTTACTTATTTGCTAGTTTTCCATGCAAATCATATTAAGTGTAGCAGATCTCTGTTAATTAAGCTAGGTAATATGTGTGTAGCTTGCTTAAAATTTCAAATTATAGTAACACATGTGCCAACACACAAAGACACAATCCTCCTTTGCAGAGGTCATTGCTGATGCCCAGACATGCAAAACTTACTGCTCTCAACTGACTTTTTTACATGTAGATTTTCCCATCTGTCTCAGTATTTACAGGACAGAGTCTAACATATGTATAATAAAAAGGAAGATTAAAAAAAAATAAAACGGAGGGGTTTAATAACCAGTGAAAGAGTCTCCAAAGACTAGTTGATCTATATTTGTGTTGGTAGTTATAAATGCAACTGTTTTACCTATTTTTATAAACCACTTTCCAATTAAATGACTGGAAAATACTAGTGACTGCTCACTTTTTACAGGTTCTCAGATGAACTTGTAGGTCTTGTCATTACAAACTCTACCTCTGTTAGATGCTGAGCAGGAACAATGCATGTCCCTAAAAACAATAAACAATCTCATACTACCCCTTTTATCATTTTTCATATACCTTTATCTGCAGCCACCTTTTAATTCAGTATTTTCAGGGAAAAACAAATAAAACAAAACAACAACAACAACAACCAAACACAGAAAACCAATAACTATTCTGAGAATTTTCCAAATTATTTTTATGTACTTGTTTTTCTTGGATTGAATCTGTTTTTCAAAAAAAAAATATTTTTTTTTCTTCCCGTTATAAATGAATTTGCTTGCCTGCCTGCTAAACAGGGCTAGACACACTACAGACACTTGCTAGGCAGTTCCCACTGTTTCTCTTCATCCTCTCTAGTTACATTGCTGCTCTTCCAGCCCTATACATCTCCTCTGTAGAGCCTCTGTTTCTCCAAAGTGCAGTCTTATCACTGCTGTATGGCTAGTCTGCCAGGCTAGAAAGGATGGAGAGTGTCTGTGATGCAGAACCAGTATTTCTTTTGCTCCTGGTATAAATACTGAGATACAGAGTGAAATATGAATTGACTTCTAAGGTTGCCAGCCAGTCCTTTGCTGTGTTGCTTCCAGACACTGGAACATGTTGCTTGACTATCCCTCAGTTAATAAGATATCAGTGAGTATATGCATAAAGAGAAGGAGGATACATGTGTACACACATGCACACACACATAATAACAGATGTATAAATAGCAATCAGGAAGAATTCTGTTCTTGCATCAGATTTGGTCTTGCATGCTGGCCAGCAGATGTATTGTACATCACAGTTCATTAAGCACAGACCTTCAGTGGTTTAATGGAAATGGTTCAAAATCTGTTAAGTGATAACAGCAACCACAGCATTTTCATCTGAGATCTCCATGATACTTTTGCCTCTCGAATTTGTAAATATTACTACCAAAGTTATCTATAAATATATATTTCATCCAAGTTGACCAAATCCATCTCTCTGGCAATTTGAATCCAGGAATTAGCTCTTCAGTGATGACTTCTATTATGTGAAAATTTATAATAACCATATATACATAAAAATTCAAAGTATCAAGGAAACATGAACTGAAAGTAAGCTATTTCACAAATGTTGCCAATTATGTGCAATATGAATGAATCATGATAAAAAACATTTCAAATAAAGTCATAAACATATGGGTTATTCATATGTCAATCAGAAAAATTGACTGAAAAACATTTTTTTCTGAATTTGATTTTGAATCCATAATGCTTTATAACTGATGTGAAATTGTGAGATCACTATTAAATGTTTGCTAAAGGTGTGATATATGTATATTTTTCTGCTGCTGTTAGATGTCTTAAGAATTTCCATTTTGCCAGCTATAGCTTAATAAGTAATTTTATACTACTATATTTTCATGTTTAGATCATCAGTTCAAAATTGGCTTAGCTTGGTCTTAATTACAGGCTGGGAGGAACTGATCCCTAGTGCCTAGTCAGATTTTGCTTCTCCAGAGTTTATACTATAAGTTTTCTTACTGTTGCACTTTTCAAAGTTGCTATGAATATGTCCTAGCTATAAACAGCATTTTTATATCTGAGATGACAGTGGAGATTTTCATCTTGAAAAGTTGTTTTCCTCCTATCTTTAGCTCTTCCTATTTATTCAAGAGTTCTCTGGTGTAGAGAGACAGGCACTTTCCAGCCTTTCAAACTACACAGCAAGTCAGGCTTAAATAGAGAGGTATTTAAGAAGTCAGCATTTTACCTAACTTTCCAGAGAGGTCTGAAAACAAACAAATGAACAAACAAACAAACAAAAAAAACAAGATTACAATGGGGTGATGGTATTCAAACATTTGTTCAGAAACATAAGCATCAGATGTACTAAAATCTTCCATAACTTTTGCAGTTTGAACATAGACATCCCACATATGAGGAGAAAGTCCTCTCACAGGAGGAAGGCCACAGAATGCTGTCAGGAAACACGTTCTGTATGGGTATGTGGGCTGCTGACCCACATGTCAGATGGGTATGTGGGCTGCTGACTGACTCCAACTCAGCAAGTGGGGCACAAGTGTGTTGGGGAGCAAGCTCTCTGGGCTGATTACCAGGGCTTTAAACTAGGTTTGACGGGGGAAGGGAGGGGAGCTAAAAGTGACAGAGAAGGGCTGGGGGAAGTTGTCACTGCTGTCACTGTTGAAGATAGGAGGGAAAAACCTCTGAGTTGTCCCATAGGATTGTCTGAGGGCTCCTCAGAGAAGGTAACGATCCCGATACCCCGTCCGGAATCTTCTTCTTGCATCCCTCCAGGGGTAACTGCACCTGCTGCTTCCCTAAAGTGCCTGTATACCAATGCACAGAGCACAGGAAATAAACAGGATGAGCTCGAGATCTGTGTTCGGTCGCAGGGCCACGATCTCGTAGCAACCACAGAGACGTGGTGGGAGAGCTCACAAGACTGGAATGCTGTCATGGGGGGCTATGTCCTTTTCAGGAAAGACAGGCTGGGGAAGCGAGGGGGTGATGTTGCCCTTTATGTGAGGGAGCAATTAGAGTGTACCCAGCTCCACCTGGGGGAGGGTGAAGGACAAGTGGAGAGCTTGTGGGCGAGAATTAAGGGGTGGGCTGGTATGGGGGACACTGTTGTGGGGGGTGTACTACAGGTTACCAGATCAGGAGGAGGAGGTCCATGGGGCCTTCTACAAGCAGCTGGTAGTAGCCTCAAGATCCCGGGCGCTGGTTCTCATGGGGGACTTCAATTATCCAGACATCTGTTAGGTAAGCAACTTGGCCAGGCATGCGCAGTCCAAATGGTTCCTACAGTGCATTGAAGACAATTTTCTGATGCAGGTGGTGGAGGAGCTGACAAGGTGGGGGGTGCTTCTAGACCTTGTCCTTACCTACAGGGATGGGCTTGTTAAGGATGTGAAGGTTGGGGGCAGCTTGGGATGCAGCGACCATGAGATGGTGGAGTTCAAGATGGAACTTGGTGGAAGAAGTAAGGCTAGTAGCAGGATTGCTACCCTGGACTTTTGAAGAGCTAGCTTCGACCTCTTCCGGGACCAGCTTGGGAGTATCTCATGGGCTAGGTTGCTAGAAGGCAAGGGTGCTTGTGAGAGCTGGGCGACATTTAAACAGCACTTCTTCCAAGCTCAGGATCGGTGCATCCCTAAGAGTAGGAAATCGGGGAAGGGGGGCAGGAAACCTGCGTGGATGAGCAAGGAGCTCGTCGGTAAGATCAAAAGGAAGAGGAAGGTCTATGAAATGTGGAAAAAGGGCCTGTCCTCTTGGGAGGAGTATAGAAGTGTTCTCAGGGCCTGCAGGGATGCGATGAGGAAGGCTAAAGCTCACCTAGAGATGAGGCTTGCAAAAGAGATACAAGATAATAAGAAGTTTTTTTTTTTTTTTTTAAGTATGTAAACAGTAAAAGGAAGACTAGGGATAATGTGGGTCCCTTGCTGAACAAGGGGGGTGTCTTGGTAACGGGAGACACCGAGAAGGTGGAGATACTGAATGCTTTCTTTGCTTCAGTCTTTGCTTCAAGGACTCCCCCCCGGGACTCCTCAACCCTGGTGGGAGGAGAAAGGGGCTGGGAGGGATCCCCTCTGGTTGACGAGAGAGTAGTTCAGGAGTGTCTGAGTGGGCTCAACGCACACAAATCCATGGGTCCTGATGGGATGCATCCATGTGTGCTAAGGGAGTTGGCAGAGATGATCACCGAACTGCTCTCTATCATCTTTGAAAGGTCCTGGAAAACAGGAGAGTTGCCTGAAGATTGGAGGATAGCCAATGTCACTCCGGTCTTCAAGAAGGGCAAGAAGGAGGATCCGGGAAACTACAGGCCAGTCAGTCTCACCTCTGTCCCTGGAAAGGTGTTGGAACAGCTTGTTCTGGATGTCATCTCCAAGCAATTGGAAGAGAAGAATGTTATGAGGAGTAGTCAGCATGGATTCACCAAGGGGAAGTTGTGCTCAACCAACCTTGTTGCCTTCTATGATGGCATCACCAGCTGGGTAGATGGGGGGAGAGCAGTGGATGTCATCTACCTTGACTTTAGCAAGGCTTTCGATACTGTCTCCCATGACATCCTGATAGCAAAGCTGAGAAAGTATGGGATAGAGGAGTGGACAGTTAGGTGGGTTGAGAACTGGCTGACTGGCTGAGCTCAGAGGGTGGTGATTGGCGGTGCAGAGTCCAGCTGGAGATTTGTGACTAGTGGCGTTCCCTAGGGGTTGGTGCTGGGTCTGGTCTTGTTCAACATCTTCATTGACAACCTTGATGAGGGAATAGTGTCTGCCCTCAGCAAGTACGCCGATGACACAAAGCTGGGAGGAGTGGCTGACACGCCAGAAGGCCGTGCTGCCATTCAGTGAGACCTGGACCGGCTGGAGAGATGGGCAGGAAGAAACCAAATGAGGTTTAATAAGAGCAAGTGTAGAGTCCTGCACCTGGGAAGGAACAATCCGGACGTATCAGTACAGGCTGGGGGACGACCTGCTGGAGAGGATCTCTGAGGAGAAGGACCTGGGGGTCCCGGTGGACGACAGGTTGACCATGAGCCAGCAGTGTGCCCTCGTGGCCAAGTAGGCCAATGGGATCCTGGCGTGCATTAAAAGGAGCGTGACCAGTAGGTCAAGGGAGGTGATCCTCCCCCTCTACTCTGCCCTGGTCAGGCCTCACCTGGAGTACTGTGTCCAGTTCTGGGCCCCCCGGTACAAAAAAGACAGGGATCTCCTGGAAAGAGTCCAGCGGAGGGCCACAAAGATGATGCAGGGCCTGGAGCATCTTCCCTATGAAGAAAGGCTGAGAGACCTGGGTCTGTTCAGCCTGGAGAAAAGAAGACTGAGAGGGGATCTCATCAATGTGTATAAATACTTGAGGTGTGGGAGACAGAGGGATTTGGCCAACCTCTTTTCAGTGGTTTGTGGGGATAGGACAAGGGGTAATGGTCACAAGATAGAGCACAGGAAGTTCTGCACCAACATGCGAAAGAACTTCTTCACAGTGAGAGTGATGGAACACTGGAACAGGCTGCCTGCGGAGGTTGTCGAGTCTCCTCTGGAGATATTCAAGGCCCGTCTGGATGCCTACCTGGGCAGCCTGCTCTAAGGAACCTGCTTTGGCAAGGGGGTTGGACCTGATGATCTTTTGAGGTCCCTTCCAACCCCTTCGATTCTGTGATTCTGTGATTCTGTGATTCTGTGGTGTTCTGCTCTCCCATAGGCATGAAGGACAGCAAGAAGGAGGGCAGAAGGACTGCCAAGAGATGATTCAGCTCTCATGAGGGACACAGGCTCTGCTCTTGGCTCCTGCTCCCACCTCTGCGTAATTTTCCATCCAGAGATGGTCTAAATGAAAATACATACCCACTTTAGGGAGCAGCCTGTGAGGTTTTGGCTTTGCAGACAGCCCGGTGTGAGGCAATAACCATTTTCTCTCTGACTTCCCCAGTTTCTAAACCCCAAAGCTGTGTATTCCTGGCCCACATGGCTGAGAGGAGTTTGCTGGAGCCCCATGGTTTTTCTGCTGCCTGGAGAGGAAGGAGATGTGAATTCCATCCTTCTCTGACCATAAGGCTGGTTCTCCCAAATCCCTAGCAAATGATCTAAATTCTAGGGCATAGTTAAACACTGTGATGCTCTATCACAAACCATTTGAATTACTTTTCTGAGCATCTTTAAAGCTATGAGCTCCATAAGCATTTATCATTCAACTGGATCCCCAGATCCTGTACCTGCCTAGCATTTGCCCTATACATTCAGGAGAAAGACGGCAGTCTTGGTGGAGATCAAGGCTGCTTACCTTTGGGATAAGAGTGCAAGGTTCCTTAGGTATTTACTCTAGGAAGCTGAATGTAAAACATAGACACTTCTAAAAGAAATAAGTCCACTCCAGATCACATGCATGTGAGTAGGGTCAGGTCTCCTTAACTAAAGCAAACAAGAAATAATGGAAAGTGGTAATAGATGAGAGTATAATATATATCTTCTTTTTTTTTTTTACTCTATCAATGCCAGGGTATAAGTATATGCATTTGGAACAGATACTTAAAAACAACACACTAATTTGGTTACTTCTCACTCCCAACCTCAGATTCTTACTGGTTTAAACAGTTTTTTCCCTCTCGGGCTTGGTTTATAAGACCAGAATGGCTGTCTGTCTTCTCAGTTTAAGCCATCTTGCAGTGAAGCAGGTAGTTTGGATAAACTCTTCTGTATGTATATTAATGCAGCACTGCCCATCCCTGTATTACACAATACCGAATTTTATCAGAAATTCAACATTTTCAAGAGAAAATTATTCCTGTTGCAAGGCCTCTAAGACCTTGCATAAAGGAGTATATGGAAAGTTAACAAATGGATGTATGGAAGTCCTTGAACTCATGCTAAGTTTGAACAAGTGTATTGTTGTAAGACTGCTTGTAAGCTGGTAGCTAAACCATGAATTCCTGAATGAGGGAAGGGTTTAATCTTATTTTTTGGGGGCAAGAGTTTCATTTTAAATTGGTGTCTCTATGTAGCTGTGGACTTCAACCTGATTTATATTGTTTCAAGTTTGTTGAATGGGCTTAAGCAAGAATTTTTGTCATACCATTGTGGTTACCAAACCATGATTTGTCTGTCGTCAGTGATGAGTGGCATTCAACATAGACCATTTTTTTCCTCAACAAGCATAAAAGCAACCTCATTAGTAAGTCAAGTAAAAGGAGTAGTATATTTGAAATGATCTTTAAAAATTTAGTCTTAAGTCCTCAGTAATGTATATTTCCTAGTTCATTAATGCAGAACTACTGCACATAGATTTTAATCTTAGAGTTAATAATAAAAGCAATTTTCACTAAAAATATAAAAACTGTAATGGTAGAATCATGATATTGCATTTAGCTCTCCCACAAAAAGTCACTTTATTACTTTCTTTTGACACTTATTTTCATTCTGGGATTAATTTTACTATATAAGGGCTTCTTAACTATTCTATTAAAATTTCCATTCAGAAGCAATAATATCTAAGAGTGAATAATAGTCATGTAAATCATTATTTCATATTAATGTAAAAGATTTTGTAAGTTCTTATGAATTCTGCTGACATGCACAATTGTGAAAAGGTTATCTCTACATTCTGCAGTGATATGCGCTGGAACAAAGGAACTATTTTAAAAGCATCAGTGGAGTACATCAAGTGGCTACAAAAAGAACAACAGAGAGCCAGAGAATTAGAACACAGACAGAAGAAATTAGAGCACACTAACAGAAGACTTCTGCTTCGAATTCAGGTTTGTATGAGAGTGTTGCCATGAACTACAAAGCTTTCTCAGTACTTATCCCTCATCAAATTTTATTAATCTATATCATTTTTCCCAAATGTCACTTACTGAAAATGAATTGTTTTTCCCTGTTTATTGCTGTGTAAATTGGGGATGAGGTATTTTTTTTCAGATTTCTAGGAAATTTCTTTCATAATTAAACCTTACATAAAGGAATACAGTGAAAATTAATAAAGTATTTGCACAAACGGTTAACTTATGTGTATATGATAACCTGAGAAGGACAAAACAGGAAGGAAAAGGTACATTTCTCCTGCCAAAAATCAATAATGAACACAAAATTTCTTTCTGTGTTTTCTTTTCCCTTTGTAACCATTTCAAACTTTGCACTTCTTTGGGCATAGTGTGCCATGCTATGTCTGCTCATGACACAAAGCAACAGAATATGAATATTTATACATGCAATGGTGACATAGATAGACAGATATAAAATTAATCACCTTATTTATTGTAATTTACAAATATATCAGTAAATTAGCATCATAAAGTATCTTTTGTTTCTCTGGATAGCAATGAATAACAGACCCAAAAGTTGCAACACTTTTCTTTCAACTTTATTAGGTCCACAAGGCAATGCTTTCAGTAAAGCTTTCCCATCTCTAATGTTTCCTGCTGCTTAATGACAGCGGTGGAATTAAAAAGAAAACTATCTCTGGAAGCACATGGCAAATTTTCCTAGATTAACAATTTTGTATTTTAACATAGTCTCACAACTAGACAAGAGGTATAATTAATATGCATGTATGATCTGTATACTTGTTGCAATAGTTTTGAAGACATTATTTCTCTTCCAAAATCATTATCTAATTTTTATTTTTATTTTTTAAACATTAGGAACTAGAGATTCAGGCACGTGCTCATGGCCTTCCAGTCATATCTTCACTCAGTGCTGTAGATTTAGCTGCACAGGTCATCAAGCAACAGTCATATCCAGAGGAGAACTCTGTAGACTACTCTCAACAAATGCCTTTGGCACATGGACAAAATCCTACTGTTTGTGATGGATCTACAGCCTTTTCTGATCCACTTTCACACTTTACCGATTTGTCCTTCAGCGCAGCTTTAAAAGAAGAGCAACGACTAGAGGAAATTTTACTGGATGACACGGTATCACCATTTGGAGCAGACCCGCTCTTGTCTTCCACATCCCCAGCTGCATCAAAAGAGAGCAGCAGGAGAAGCAGCTTTAGCACAGATGATGGAGATGATTTATAAGAGCAGAAAGGGCCTCACACTTCCTTAAACCACTTTCTAAAAGACTTAGTTGAGCGTAAGCATGGTGTTTGTTCTTGTTTCAAATACAAATATGGAGAACCACTGCGAAGATAACAGGCAAGAGTTTAAATCAGTCCTTACTTCACAGGAAAATGAGAAGGACATGAACTCATATCACTTTACCCCAAATTCACACCATCTATTCACAGCTGACATTTGCACAAATCTTTCTTCACTAGAAATATTTTGATAATTGTTCCATGACTTTTTACAGCACTATGAATATGGTTATGACAAAAGGAATATCCATGTTACACAAATGTATTCAGACTCTCTTCAGTCTATACGTATATTTATCTGTTATAAAGATGAGTTAGTCATTTGTTATTTTCTTTTTTTTTTTTCATAACTAAAATGAGAATTTTGTATTAAAAATTCTACAAAGCATGAGAAACAGTAGGGAAATATTTAAACTGGGAACTGTAGAAATGTTACAGGTTCTAAAATCTGAAAAAAACAGATGGTAATGCATTTGCACAAGTGAAGTGAACATGAATTTAAAACTGCATAGACTTGTTTTTAAAATGAGAATATCCATTAAGTTTTTCATGCAATCCTGTTTTTTTTTTTTTTTAATATATATATATAATTTCATTTGTAGAAAGAGATCAGACTTTTAATATATATTTTAATGATACAGATGAAAAATGGAAACTAGCATAATGACAGAGACTCAAAGGAACTCAGAGAGAAAAAGATATGACATTTCAGCAGAAAGTATTCAGAAAAACTGTATGGATGTACAAGACTGAACAAAGATAATTCACGTTAAAATTAGCACAATTTAAAACAAGCACTACTGGTAACAGTGCTGCGTTAGCTGCTTATTCCAAGAGTATTCAAACTGTGTCCTTCTTTCTGTGGAAGGGATCAGAGTATTTACACATGCCAGTGTGCTTCTGGACAGTCCTTTCGATGTCCTTGGGCAGCACACTAAGGTTTTGCTAAAGGGACTCTATCTTATCCATACCCAAGCTTTGATCCATTTGGAAATGGAGGAAGATGAACAGAGTCCCAGTAAACGTATTGAAACAAGGAGAATTTAATTTCAAATTTGCAGAAAAGACAGGAAGACTTCAAACCAAAGTGGATATTCAGAAGTGTTGATGTGATGCACTGCTTTCCATAACTTGCATTCTAGGAGTGGGCACTCATGACACATGTTTTGATGACTCAATAAATGCATATCATTTCAATACACAGTGAAATTCCGGAGGGTGATGTATGTTGCTGCAGTACATGAAGTGCAGTCATTCTTACTGTAACATTAATACATGGGAAATAAACTGGCATAAGTTCTTCATAGCTCTTCCCCAACCAAAGCCAAAAGAACACATCTGGGAGTCCTCTAATAATTCCAAATATATTTCTAATGTATGTATTAAGTATTGGTGTCACTGAGCCTTGCTTCATTCTTCGGAAATGTCACATGATCAGGAACAGAGATGAAAATGGATTTCTATTTGTGTGAATGGTTTAAATGTATTTAAATGTACTTAAACATTATCCAAGAACAGAGCATTTGTTTCCTCCTATTGCCTACTGGTACCTGGGTCCTCCTAATAGTCCTCATGAGGTCTGTATTCATCCAGGGCCATAAGCCATTCCTGACTGACCCTGTAATATCATAATAGTTTTTTAATTGGAAAGTTAGCAGTGAAATAAAAAATTACATCTAGATGGCTATGAAAGATGATGGAATATCCAACCTCATGAGAATATTTATGTTTTTAGGAAACTTGATGATTTCTGTGAGCCTATGCAAACTGCTTGGATATAAGTTGAGCAGAGCAGAATTGATATTTTTGTCACATATGTATGAGTTTCCAGATAGCCCAACACAAACCTGACCCTCCTTAGAAGCTCTGATATGCTTCCACTGTATGGTTAAAAATTAATCAAAACAACAAACTCATTTTTATTTATTTTTTTAACATGGAGGAAAGGAATGGAAAAACAAATGAACAAAATTAACAAAAGGTAAAAACAAATAAACAATAGGCAATTGAACGTAGAGCTGATGAGCATTTTAATTGGAGAGCTTCTATAAATTAGGCTCAATAGATCTCACTTTGTCATAGTTTTGCCAAAAACTAGCTAATATTGACATTCAAATACGGAATACGATGAATTGAAAGTAACATTTATTCCGACTTTACGTCTAGTGTAGGATATGTACTGTCCACGTCAGCTGATGAAAGGAGGAGATACTTGGTTGACATCAAACACCATTTGTCCTTGTACTGCAGTTTCTACTACATTGGTTTTAAATACGCCATTGTGGATTGCTCATAATGGAGAAAAAGAAATTAAATATGAATGTATAACATGATTTTCCCATTGAACTTTTGCATGGGAGTTAGGCCGCTCTTCTGAACTATATTGACTTTAAATAACATCCTGAGTTTCATCACTTTTATAAGCACTGTTCTAAAAAACATTATAGTGCATCCATTAAATTTTTTTAAAGTTGAGTTTCATTCTTCTGACAATTGCTTCAGTCTAAAGCACCAGATTTTTTTTTTCTCTTCCTGCTTGAGAAATCTAACAGAAGATAGGAAATGCTCCTTTTGCAATATACTGTATTGCATCTATCATTAAGCATATTCAAGCTGTCTTCATTCACACATGAACCCCAGTACCCCTAACCAAAACACTAAATGTATCTGTACCTGTGGGTTTGTATTATGGTGATGTTGTTTCACTACCATTACATTTTTTTTTTTTTTTTAGTAAGAAGTCATCATAATTAGTGTTTTCACTAATAACAATAACCTGTATTACACATCACTGTTGAAATTAAATGGTGATACAGGGCACCAGAAATGATAAGCTAGGGCACCACATAGGCGGTGCTGAAGGTATTTAGAAGTTTCTGCTGGTATCTGTATCCCAGACTTTTTGGAATAAGCAGTTGGTCTCCCACCTCAATTTGGTGAGATTGCTGTGAAGCTGGGAGGGCTTTTGGAGCAGAGCAGAGCACGGTGCCTTCTGGCTTGGACAGAGGAAAGGGACTGCATGACTACAGGGACAAATCCTGACATCCTTCCTTCCTCAGACAGAATTTCTTTCCTATGCCGGGGAGTTTTACTCGACTAAAATGTGGTGCATGCAAAACACAATTTGTGCTCTTTCCTATACAGATCTATTTAACAAAATCTCTCAAAAAAGAGATGCATAATTTGTCCGTGGTTCTAGGTCTAGAAAAGAATTTAAAGACGTACAGAATTTGACCTCAATCAGGGCACGGGTGAGAAGAACTGGCTATTTTTGTCAAAATGTATTAAATGAGGAATTCTTGCTTGTTTTCAGTAGCAGCTGTTCAAAACTGGTGGACATGTTCTTACAGAATACATAAACCAGCAGACTGATAATTACATAAAAGGAAAGGGAGCTGAAATATTAACATCCCGTTTAATTCATGAAATGGATATAGATACTATACTAAGAACAGAAACATAAATTATTTTTCACTGTGCATAGCACAGATAGCATGAAAAGCTACAGTAAGTGCAGTTTTAACAAACAGAATTCAGTTGTTTTATATAGTAAAATAACTAAATATAATTCAGTCATTTAATCTTAATAAGAACACTGCTATTGTAATACCTTTTGACTTTAATAGGGCTGTATATATGAATGGAGGATGTAAAATTATTGTAATTTAAAATTATGTTAAGTCTCTTAGATAAGTAAAGGCATTTACATTACTATTATGAGACTGTAGAATATTTTTATAATAATTGCTATTTTTCATTGTTAACCATATAGTATCTTGTTTTCTAAGTCAATGTATGCAGACAGAATGTACTTTATTACACACTGTATATGCAGTCTTTTTGAAATTACATTTTATACATGCTGGTATTTTATGTTTATTATATGAATACAATTAAAGGACTGAAATTAAAACATTTCTTTATATGTCTCTTGTGAAACTTCACTATCCAGTCCCACAAAGAATGCCATCACAAGACAATATAATAACATCCGCTAAGAGCATCTGAGATACCTAACAGACAAAACACTTCACAACTGCTAAACATTTAGTCCATTATGATACATCATGATCCAGTAGCCTCCCATTAATAAAAATAATTGATACATTCTTTAATATGGTCTCCTGCCATCTGCTTATTCCTGCTGCTAAGGCTTTGATTTATGGAAAGTGTTTTCAGAATGTTGCAAAATTGCTAGCAGGCATGATGATATCAGTTAAATCACTAAGAAGCTCTACAAAAACCTTTTAATGTACTAGATGTTCCCCAGACAATTTAGGATAAACAGAATACTGTATTTTAAGATGTAAAACATTTTTTTAAAGCTGATAATTAGGTAGCATTTTGTCGCTAAAAGATATTCTTGCTTAATAAATTAAGTAAGGATTTGGGTTGCATTTTGAATTCCTAATATAAAAAGTGCTGCTTTCTTTAGAATATATTTGGTGCTTTCTGTTCATGACATGATGTAAAAATTGTTAAGTAGTGATATATATTTCAGATATAGTTTTGTAATAGTTCATTTGTTTCACGTAAAATAGTGCTCATTGTTTGTGTATATCAGATAAACATTTTATTTGTACTAAAGATTCTCTCCAGGCTCTTTTATTTCATCAAATCATTAAGACACACCTATCAGTATTAAAACAGAATAATATTATAAATATTATTTAAAGTTCAGTGATTAGACATGGAAGGATGCTTTGATTTTTTACTTATTCATTATGCACTTAGGATTTGATTATAAAAGGTATTCAGTTCCTTTGTGAGGAACTGAGAGCCCTTAGTTCACTTTGAACACAGGCAATGCCCAGCCTGTTGCAGAACCAGGTTCTTAATGAGTAAATAAACAGCATTAGAAAATAAAATCAAAAGTTATTTCATAGCTTAGAAAAGCACTATATGATACATTGTTTGATTAAAAGTAATGGTATTTGCAATTGACAGGGAAACAGATTTGATGCCAGCATCATTTGTGCTGACAACCAATGGGAGATTAGAGGAAAATGTATGAAGTTGTGATAATTATCAGATCAGAAGTCTAATTATAAAGGAAGCTATGGTAGTGAAGTATGATAAGGCTTATTGGTTAAATCACTGGTACCCATCAAGTTAAATATATATCAGTTTCATTAATTGGCAACCACAAGACAAGTGCTCTATATTCAGGGTGGTGATGATTTTGATATAATCCACCACATTGTGGTTAAGTATATGATTCATGTAATAAGAAAAAGGTGCCTCCAGGCTATTGTTCCTAGCATGGATTAAAATTTACATATTGCTTCTCCTTATGTCAAAACATCTGGTGCCTGCAAATGCTAACATTTCGTTAAAAAGTTTCACAAGATAGGAAAAGTGGATTGGAAATATTGCATGTGAATCATTCAAGCATTATAATGGAATAAGAGGCTGAGTTATGAACAGGCAGATTGAACAATAGTATAGTCGAAGAGATTCATATGCTTATGAGTTTGATAGACAACACTTTGTATAAGAAGGGGAAATGCCCCAAATCATAAGAAATAACCTTTTTATATATATAAAAAAAAGTCATTGAAATACATCTTCTCGGTTCCTTTCCGAACTGCATTATTATTATTATTATTATTATTATTTTCAAAATAAAATTCATGTACCTAAGTGGATGTACTTAGCGCTAAGATGATGGCTAATACATTCATCTCATTCATGCACTTTAGTATGTTGGCATTCATTTTTCTATCTGCCATGTAGTTTCATCAGAAAATTGCATGACTCTTACTTTTACTCTTCTATCTATAAATACATATTACAACAGTACATCAGAGTGTATATAGCAGGGTACATACATCTCAAAAGATTTGGATGACCAGTTATCCTAATGATTTTAACACCTTGAAAAACCTAACAATCCTTGCATTAGCACCTAGACTTAAGATCTTTTTTCCTGTTGATGGGACTTCAGGTGTTAATTTTCACTTAAAAAAAAGAGAAAAAAAAAAAAGAAAAAAAAAAAAGCTGGTGTTAGGTTATCTGGAAATCCCCATCACAAATTGCTACAATTAGCAGAGGCATTAATGTTGGAAACTTCCCTCAGTGTGAAAGGAGGCAATAAACAGAATATTTTCCATGATTTTTTCCAGAATATATTCCCCCGCTTATACCCTAGGAATATCTCAAGAGTGCGTGTCCTTGCAATGCAGATGGTGGTGATGGCAACAGCTCTTTTCTACAACCAGTGCCACTCTGGGCACAGCCATCTCCATTCTGCAGGGAAGACATCTCTCCCCAGATTCTTTTTCCACCTGAATTTCTTCATCTGAGCTGGCACAGCTCTCTTAATCATCCTGCCTCAAATCCAGATGGTGGTCTGAACAAGAGGGAGGCAAAAGTCTGGTGTAGGTCAAGAGCTCTTTCTTCTACAAACCTTGTGAGAAGATCAACTTTGTGATGGTGGTGATTTTCTTGTTTGCCTGTTTTTTATCATTTTACCTAAACATATGTTTGTACATTCTATTTACTTTCAGTGGTTTTATCTTCAGTGACCACATGATTCCAGATTATTTAAGTTTAATATACAGAATGTGGAAAAATCTTGTAGCTAAATATTTCACACTGTGTCCCAGGAACAGACTAAGTTAAAGGAGATGTGTCTCTTGAAAACATAAGACAATAACATCAAAAATTCTGAATATGATGTCTTTTTATCAATTAGTTGATCCATGTCATGGGCACGTTTTCTTATCATTAGAGGGATGAACCTCACCAAGAAAAAGTCCTGCATCACCACAGAGCCATTAGGAAAGAAAAGCAAATACCTGGAGTTGTTGCAGAAATACCATTCCATCATTTCCATTGGAAAACACTTCCTACTACAGGACAGCTAATATACACAACCAGCTTGCTATAAAAACAAACCAACACAAAGCAACTTATCCTTGCTGTGAGGTAAAGTAAGCACGGTCAAGTGTAAGCATGGAACAAAGAAACAACTTTTGCAATAAACACTCAAGGAGCATTGTCTCTACTTGGGAATTTACATTTCAAATTACACTATATTTGACTTTTTTTTTTTTTCCTCCCAGTGGGTAAGAGCAAGGTGAAAACAAAACCTGAGACAGCTAAAGGTAAGCAGTATGGAAAACAAAAGAAGGTACATTCTTGATCTCTAGATGTCACAAACAGGAGCTGGTGCACCAAGAGAAGATTGAGCTAGTGCTCAAGGGAAAATTTCAACCTGAGAAGCAGGCAGGGGAGCACCAGGCTGGGCTCTGGCAGAGCCTGCCACTTCCTTCAGAAAAAGAAAGGAGATTATTTCTGGCCCTCCTCAGTCTATTCACAGCTTCCATGTAGGAAACTATGGTGAGTGCCTCTCCTCACCTACTTCTCTCAAACTGTTCTTTCTTTTGCCTTACATTTTCAAAGGTTCTGTAGGACAAAATACAATACTCATCCCTCCCTTCTTTGCTGTCCTTACTCTTCCAGAGGCTGGTGCCTGTGTGAGGAGCATCAGCAGCTCCTCCTTGTTGTCAAAGTCCAACTGCAGCCTCAGCTGAAACGAGCAAATCAGTCAGTGGTTAGCAGGTTCATAGCCCTGAAACAATCCCAATGTTCTACTGGTGAGAAATAATCATATGATTATTTAAAAGGCTAAAAATGGTTTTCTAAATATCTTGACCCTCAATATTACCAAATGTCTGAGCAAAATAAACATATTTGTCCTTTTAGGCTTGCCATCTCAGAGGAACTTAGTTCTGAAGCTCAGCATATTGGAATTCAGTAGGACATAGATGTCTGGTTCCATTACACCCCTGAGATACCAGAATGTTGGTGCAACCCATAGGTGCACATTTCTTACTCTTGATAGCCTTGCTAGTGTGGGCAGACTGTTTCTACCAGTAAAGCCTCTTGTCTTTACTCGGCACTTTGTGGTAAATAAAGGTTTTTATGCCTCAGTTCTTGCACCCAAAGCATAAAATTATCTTTTCCATAGTCAATAAAAATATACTTATTACTGCCTCATATAACAACCTTATGTCCTATTTTGCTGATCCTCAATGTCCATATCAATTTCAGTGGGCTGGTAGGGAAGTAAAGATGTTACTCAGAGAGTGGCACAAGGAACTGGTCCGGTAGAAAGCTCTGCAGTGGTATGGCACTTTCCCAGGCTTAGAGACCTGTGTTGCTTTCCTCCTTTATGGATCAGGTTCATAAACAGTGGTTTTCTCTTCCATCAGTGAAGCATATCTGCCAGCAAAAGGCTGTGGGAGTCCTATTTCTATTTAGTACAGGGTCCTATGGCATCTTCCTCATCTATAAAATACAAGGATATCTAGGTCTTTATTATAAATAATAATACATGTATGTGGTACATGATTCTAATGATGTAATTCAGTTTCAGGTTTTTACTGCCATTCATAAACTGCTTCAGCAGACTTCTTGTAATTTATGATATCAATAGAGCCCCTTAAATTACATCCTAGACTCTGCCATGTATTGCCCTATGAAAGAAAATGGCTTTGTATCCAATATCACTGTAAGAGGAGTGCTAAAGGGAGAATGAACCAGAAGTCAAGTGCCCTTTATTGAACACGAATATTGCCTTCCTAGTGTGCAATATGTGAGTACTGAACACTTGAAAACAACCACTGTAATCCCCAACTTAATTGTTTGCTTTGAAACTATGTTGTTTCCTAGCACTGGTTAAAAAAAAAAAAGCTTGTCAGGGTCACATTTTTCACTGTGCTCTGCTTTTTGAACCCACAGCTTCTAACTCTGAGAAGGTCAGGGCCAAAACAGCAGGTGCAAAATTCTGGCATCCTCAGTCTGAATCAGGGGCCTCTTCCTCTTGCCTGGGGCTGCTATGCCATGCTGGGGGAGAGCAGAGCTCCCTGGCGGAAAAGATTGGTCCTGAAACCCAAGGTTCTCAGGGCAGCAATGGCATTTGTACAATTTGGCTGGAGACTGAATCTGTACCAGCAGTTTTGAGTATTTCCAGTCGTGACCCAGGTAGAAATTATCTCTTCTGCCTTTGTTAAGCAAGGGGATAAATCCCTATGCACCCATTAGGGGGTGGATCCCAGCATGATAGACTATTGCCTCCACAGCATTTTTTTCCCTTTATTCGTCCTTCTCCTATAAAAACCTCTAAGGAGGTCAAGAACTGCGGGTGGTGAGGGGGTGGGAAGGGAACTCTTCAAAACTAAGTGGAGACAACTGGCCAATTTAGCACTGAGTTATTTTCATTCAGGTGCTTTCTTCCTCTGCAATGTGTAAACCTTCCTTGAGCAGAGGAGTCCTGGGGGCAGTGGCTGGAGGGGATCCATCACTGCCTTGGCTCCATCAAAGCCCTTCAGGGACCAGGGAGATGGTGTGGAGGCACTGAACCTTGCTGGGAGACAGCTCATATAGTTTCCCATCACATGAATGCTTTTATTCCCACCTGCAGAATAATCTACTACTGCTAAAAATAATCAGAAAATAAAGTTGTATACAAGGTACACTTGCAGAACCAGTCACACTTCTGATTTCACAACAGTAAGCACATTGTTTGTTAGGTTTTAGCAATAAAAGCCACTTGTATTAGACATTAAAGCTGGATTCAGAAGAAAAAACTATCACCAGTATACAGGCCAAAATATTTGAAATGTTAATAGGATTTGTATTAGTTTATTTTTAAGATTTGCAGGTATCTGTGATTTTTTGAAGTACTTAAATGGAGTTTGACCTTGACTGTTACCTCTGAGGGAAGATGACTTTAGAGTTGTTCTCTTGCAGAGGGTGCAAAAAACAACCTTAGCTGGTTTTATATAGGTAGGAAAACTCCTGTAGTTTGTATTTCAAAGCAGTTCAGCTGATAATAGGGGAGCACTATCAGATTTGTTCTGTTTGTTTAAAAGACTCATTCTGAATATCCCACAAGTTTAAAAACACTTGGTCTTGCACTTAACTTTGCATATTAAATATACTGATATCTGCAGAGTGAAGACAAACAAGACGGAGCATATGAAATTTTCTCAGCTTTTTAGAAAGTTCCCTAATCTTATTGTAGCTGTACCTAACTATATAGGATAACATACCAACTCATTGGAATATTATCTAAACTGCTTTTAATCACATTTACTATATCTTGTAGAAAGATTTTATTTTATTATTATTTTTGGTGCAATTTAATTCTAGTAGTACTGTGTAATTTCCATCAACAAAAGAAATGAAATGTATACAGTAGAAAATGGATCCTGCTTTAAAATGCTCAGACCTGTCAGGTGTCCATTAATCTATATATATTCCATGTAGGAAGTAGAAAGCAATATGAGTTTTCACATCCTTTGTATTTAATATTTACCTGTGGGCATGTATAAAATAATTCTAATAAATCCACAGCTACTTACAATTTACAGAATGGGACTAATGCTGGTAGTTGATCCTAAACTGACACAAACCAGATATTCTCTTAATGTTACTCCAAGGAATTTTAAACTGACTCTGTTAAAGCCAAGGTTATTTGCCTTGGGGATGCCTAATGGAAGGGTTATTATAACACTGTCCACAAATAGGTGTCTTGAGAGAGCCAGGGCCATAATACTTCATTGACAGCTAATAGATTGTGCTATTGCTGTATCATAGTGATCTTTGAGGCCAAAGGTCATACCTCTTCCTTAATATTTAAATAAAGATACTTGACTAGAGCAGAAAACAGCTTATTGCCAGTGATGGCTGCTGCTCAATTTACAAGAACCTTTACAAAGTCATGCTAATTCCCAGCCTCCTTAGAATGCACGATAACCTTTCATAAATCCATCTTTTCCAGATGTCCTTGGAAATGACAGTTATAAAACTACAAATGATTTGTAATGCAAAATGGGACTGACAGACTTGGAGATTAGTTCTCAATGTACTAAAATGACTAAAGACTATACCTAACAAAAGGCTTAAAATGCATCAATAAGTGTCTGCCAAAACAGCTCATGAGTATCTTAAACATGCTCAGTAACAGCTGGAAAATAAGAAATATTCATGATTGTAATGACAAGTGACCATTTTCCCTGTAAGGGTCTCAGAGTAAAACTTTTCTTCTGTGGGTCGATCTGGAAGACAGATTTTGAATTGCTCACACTTTGAATGCAGCATTTTATTTGTCTGAATAATTCTCTTCATGAACAGAACTGTTTATGAACCAAACAGAATTGTTTATGAGATAAAATTCTACTTAGATGTATTCTCTTTACAGTTAAAATGGATTATAAGGTATATTTAAATTTAGAGGGCGCTACAAAAAAAAAAAAAAGTTCCTTTAAAATTGACAATACTACTTTGACATTAAGGGGAAAAAACTCTTATAAAAGATTTTGAAAATATATATGGTAAATGTTTCAAAATTTCACTGAAGATATGCATTAAATTTTATATTTACAGATAATTTTGTTTTCTGCTACTCCAGGGGATATCTTATAATTCAGAAAAACAAAAGCATTTTTAAAATACACCTCTATAAGCAATATATAAATTGCTTAATATTTCCAAATATCTATAGAAATCAAGAGATAAAAGATGTTGATGGGGATTCTTTGAATTATTACAGTCTTCTAGATAAGGCAAAAAACATTTTCTAATACTACTACTACAAAAAAAAAAAAAAATAGAAGAGGAGCTCACGGTCCATATCTGCACCCCAGCACTCAGAAATCCCTGCAGGGGGTGCCTGGCTGGTGAAGCATTAGAGTGACGGCAATGGCTCACAGACCCTGCAGGACCTGCTGTGGGAGAGCATCCTGCTTTATGGCTTACATTCACCACCTCTCTCTTTTGTGATATTCTCTCCTACTTTGAATGTTCTTGTTCTCACTTTTGTTCTCATATCCTTTGTCTAAAATGCTTTAACCCTGGGAAATGTTATTTTTGGAACTTGGAAGCATTCATTGTGTTAATGAAGTATTTGATGAAATAAATAATAAATGTTATCCATCATGCTAAGGAAGTACATTATTATGAAATGGTCATTTTGTTCATCTTTTCATACTCTTAAAGCTACCTGGGAAAATGATAATATATATTAGAACCAATCACATAACTAAATTGGTCACAAATGTGTTCCTAGCCTTTGTTCATTTGTGAATTATTTCACAGTCCTGGTTTCTGCAGAGGTTATTTGCAATTCCCAAGTTTTATATGGATTATCAAACATATTTCAGCCAATTGTCTGTCCACACTCATTTTACCTCACCTGTGCAGCATTTCTTTCATGGCAATGATTGTTTCCCAGTATATAATGATTTTGTTCCTGCTCCCAGACTCAATTAGTTATTAATCAGTCACTCCCTGGTTTATTAACAAAAACTGCTCACGTAGATATTAAGAAATGACAGTAATAAATAAACCTGTTTGAAATAAATAGCTCTTCAGACTTTGATCTGTTTGTGAGCCGTGATTTTATTTTCCTCCTAGCTCCATTTTTGTTTATTTTTTCCTCCTCTTAATGCTTAATGACATTTAATAAATGCAAATTATTCCAAAGACTGTCTTGTCTCACATTTGTACCTACAAGACTATTAGACTGTACCTGAAGACATATAAAGAAGTCTATTTTTGTACTCTGGAGCTCAGACACCAGCTCTGTGATGCTATTTGTCATAAGTCAACCAAATATGGATATAAAGCCGTGGTGCTCACTGTACCTGTGCAGTACTAAGTTTGTCAGAACTTTTCCTTTTCTGGGCTATGTTGACCCAAACTGGGAAGTTTTTATCAGCTGTCACTATTTGTTCGTTCTCACTGAGTGTCCTTTCACCTCTTTCTCTAGGACCTTTCAGCTTTCCTCCCCACATAATTTATTCCAGACCACAGAGAGCATCTGAAGCAAATTTCTCTGTGCACACCAGATTCACTCATTGCATCGTGCCCTACCACTGGTGGTCTCTGCCTTCCCAGCAGCCTGGGGCACCTCCAGGCTTAGCACCCCGCATGGAGGATGTGACATGGCATGATGGCTTCCAGCTCAAACTCTCTGTAACAAGACAAGAGGGAATTATGCATCTCAGGGAACCAGGAAACAACAGACCAGCTCCAACAGAACCTGTCAGAAACGGGGCAGAACTTCCACTTCTTGTGTCTGCCTAGGAAACACATCTTGTTTTGTTACTCTTGCACCCATTAAGTTTTCCTTGGCATGAGGCACTAATGATGTTTAGATGAAAATTCAGAAAAACATTTAACCTCCAAGGCCTCCTCAGCAAAGGAGTGGCTCAGGCATTCAGCAGAGGGTAACAGACCTGGCTTTGAAATACCTGATTTGCCACAAAATATTGCTTAGAGATTTAAAGAGAAATTTAGGAGCCTGATAACAGTAATATAAATTCAACAGTTACTGAGATATTCCTTCACATTTACACTGGAATATTTGTGTCTGGTGGTTTACAATAGCGACAGAAATGACAAAAATATTTCCTTTGTGTTTTTCCTGATAATTTAAGTAATGATGATGTATATGGCGAACTTAATTCCCAACAGAAAAGATACCTCCAAAAGTGTTCCTCTCTTGTCAGGGAAATAGGGACAGAGTTTGTTTGCCTATACAGATGTTTAAGAAAAGTACACTCAAATAGCAGAGAAAAGTCTTCTCTGACATTTTAAGTTTACAAAGTCATATCTGTTTATATTAGCAGAAAATGAAAAATAAAAGGTAAAAAAAAAATCACAGCGAGAGAATACTGTATTTTGGGTTACCTTGGCTCCAAAAAAACAATCTCTATACTTACTAGATATATTCAGGAGATTAAAAAGAAAGAGAAGGAGTATTGGATGGCAACACATGAAATAGTTTTACTCTGCCAACCTGTCCTAAACCAATAATTCAATTTCAATAAGAAAATTGAAACCATGTGTTTCTCTTTATAGGAATGATTGGTAAATTACATTTGGTTAACCATTTTCTTCCCACACATTCCTAATATGGTGTACCTTTATTTTTATTTTTATTTTTTCAGGACTAGAAATGAATCTTTTCATATTTAAAAGATCAGCACATATTTTATGCACAAGTATCACAATGCCAAATATGTTTCTGCAGCAGACCACCTCCAGGAAGTCTGAGAGGAGAGTCCTCCTCAGAGAGGAGTCCACCTACAGGGGAAAAGTAGCCCAGACACCTATATGATCACAGATGATGAGGCAAAGATGATAAAGGTATTCACTAAAGGAGACCCCATATTTCTTCTGCTATCAGCAATATATTCAAGTAACTGATTGATAAGGTTTGTTTTCATGCAATAAATGTCTGAAGCATGAGGAGGAAAAATGAGGATGCACCATGTAAGAATAAATGTGATCAGAGCAAAAAAATCAGGTGGCTGGCAGACCTACCTTTAACATTTTATCTTCAAAGAGAGAGAGAGAGAAATAAAGACAAAAAGAAATACAAATATTTGAAAAGAAAAATAACCAAAAAGAATCGAGCTTTTTCTCCCTTTTTAATAATGTCATTGCTTGCTTATGCATCTATGTACTTATTCCTTTCCCCAGTAATGTTGTATTGTCATCCAGAAAACAAAACTATATGGATAAATTTCATGCTACTGAAAAAGATAAATGCTTTCATTGCAAATTCCAAAGCGCTTATTGTCCGATTCATGGGCTTGATGAAATGTTTATTATACACAAGTAGCAAACAGGTTTCCTTGGCAAATTGCAGAGAACTGTTGGTAAAATTCCTGAAAGAACTGTGAATAACCTGTGTGATGAATGGGGTCGTCAAATCTCATCATATTCATATATCTGAGGAAAGCTTAATTAAGTCAAATGAAGAAATTAAAGGTGTATGAAGAGGATTAAGACAAAAGCTGAAAATAAAAATAGATCTGCAAAATATTAGATCTCCTCTACCCTCAAAAGAGATCAATTAAATCTTTACAAGAAAAAAAGCACAGAAAAGGTCTCCTGTAGGGCCAGCAAAAGACTGAAGTGCAATATTTTGGAAATGCCATAATTCAAGAATACAATGTGTTATTTTTATATGCTGCAGAACCGCACAACTCCACCTCCGTCTCTTGTTGAAAATGCTACCCAACTAGCTTAATACTCACAACTCTTTGACATAGTGTCCTGGATTTTAACACTTTCTGCCTTTTTTATTTCTCATGTCTGCAGCAGTTCCAGGAGTCATTCACCTCAGTGCTATTATTCTTCATAAATCAGAGAGGAGTGACTGAGTCCCTTATAAATTATGTGTACCACTCTTGAGACCACCTGGTAAACACTGTGATGGTAAACAGGCCTTTTCCTTTTACATATATTTTTGAGAAACCTGCACAAAGTTTAAATTTCTGATGAACTGCTTGTTTTATCTCTAATTAGAATTAACACCAAAACCACTATTCACTATTCATATTTGCTCATCTCCTTATCTTAGATTAACCACTGTTTAATATGTGGTTAAAATTATTCTGCACATCATCAACTGATCTATGTGAAACAGCACAGAGAACAAAAGAAGCTTAATCTTCCATGAAGCTTCAGTCAAGTGAAACTGTACATAATCCAGAGACAGTTTCTTTTTGATAACCTGCACTTAATACACACTGAATGTCTCCCCTCTCTCTGGCCCTGCGTATTTTGAAACTGCTTATTGAAGTACAAAATAGCCCCAGTTACTATTATTATTATCATCAATATTTATTTGTTTATTTATTTATTTTGCTAGATTTCATGTGCTTTGGGCCTAATTGTGCAGACTCTTTGCATTGGGCATGATTGTTGAGCTGTCCCATGGACACAACCGTGTGCTAACAGCCGTGATACCAATGGGACCACTTGCAGTAATGTTACATCCAGGAAGGAAGAAGAGTTTATGAGATGAGGCAGTGATTGTAGCTGCAAATGACTTGAGACAAATAGTTGTTTGGGCTGCTAAGCTGCTATATGAGGGAATTGAGAAATTTAAAAATAAAAATTAAAAAAAAAAAAAAGAATCCTTCTCAGAAACAAGGCAAATAATAGTAAATACTATGTTAATACCCCAAATTATTAAGGCATGACAGCAGAAGATAACAGGTTCTTGTTAGTGAGTAAGAATGCAAATTGCTTCACTGACTCCCGTGCTTTTCCAAATGGGATTACTCACCTAAGTAACTCTGAGAGGGCTCAACAAACAGTCTTACAGTCTTAGTAAAACAAAACCAATTTTCTATACCTCGAAATACTGTACATCCAAAAAAAAAAAAAAAAAAGAAAATTAAAAAAAAAAAAAAAGAAAGTCACCCGGGAGTTGCAGCAACACTTGAATTTTTAACACTGCCCGCCCCAGCTTCCAGCTGCACAGCACGGTGGGCTGTCACTGCGCTGATGCCCACCGAGCCCTGTACGATGCCTGGGGACCCCCCCCAGGTCCCCTCTCGCCCTCCGAGCCGGGGACGGGGCGGCAGAGGCCGGCGGAGGCTGCGGAGGGCGGCGGAGGCGGCGAGGCCACCCGCCGGGAGGCCGCTGCCTCCACTAGAGGTCTCTCTCGTTGCAGCTTTCCTCCTCCCGCGCTCGTTAATTATTTTACTCAAAGGAACAATTCTGCCTTTTAGATTGGAATGCCTCACTTTAAGTGGTGTGCTAGAGAAAGATATAATGCCTCCTTAGCTTGTTCTCCTGCTGATGAGTAGATGTTGGGTTGACTGAATGAATCATCCTTGGTATTTTAATACACAGTGGCTATACTTAAGCAAAGAAGCTTGAGCATTCACTTTGGCTTCCAAAAGGTGGAAAATTTGACCAGATAAAACAATATGCTAAGGTAAAAAGTGCCTTACCGACAGACAGCATGATACTTCAAACTCTCCTGAGGGCACCTAGGACCCTGTTATATACTTAGATCCTGTAATTTCAAATGTGAATCCTTTTAGATTTATTTCTATTTTTTTTTGAAAGAAAATAAAGTATATTTTCCCATATGAATTTACAGTAAAGTTCTGGTGTTTAACTACTTGCAATTTGTGATGTGTTTTTCTTTTAATAAAAAATGGGATATTAATTGTGGTAGTCACTATTTACTGTAATATTATATATAAAAAAAAAGCCCAACAACAACAACAACAAACAAGAAACAAAAGAAAACACCAAACTTATTTGTTTAATTATACTCTTCTTTTTTTTTTTTTTTTTTTTTTAAATTCTTGTAGGATGTCACCTCACCTACACTGGCTACATGGATGAAACACTTCATCCAACTTACATAAAGTTGCTTCCTTTAGATTAATAAAAGCAAAAGACGTGAAGAAAATTGAATGAAATTCAAACATAACCCCATCCCCATAAACAATGCAAAACACGTTTGAAGAAAGTACAGTAAAGCACATTGATATCAGCTAAAAGGCTATATAAATATTCATGGAATAGAAAGAATTTTCTGATTTCCGTGGACAGTAGAGGAAGAAAGGTGGAGAGACGGTGCATCTTCTCAGCACAGGGAGTTGCATGTAGGAAGCAAAGAAGAAGATACTGCAGCAAATCAATGTCAGTATCATGCTAAAGGGAGTCAGAACAAGAGAAGATTCCCCTGTTGAACAGAGAGGTAGGCACTGTGTAAAAATGCAGGGAAACAAAGGGATTTGAATTAGTAGCAGTGGAGTGATACAACCTGGCCAAAATTAGGAAATGAGAAAAAAAAGGCAGAAAGTTATGAAAAAAGATACAATTATAAAAATTACTGTGAAATGAACAAGAAGGCACTGTAAGGATATATTATGGGGCAATAATCACACCATTCAGGCTGTGCTGAAAGAATTCAAGCTGAAGCCTATTTCCTAGTAACAAACTGTAAAGTAGAGTTACAACGTGAATACATACTCCCCACAATATCTTACTGGGATTGTTAAAACTGTTGTGTAGATTGGGATCCTGATTTTGCTTCCACTAATATCACTGCAGTGCAATTGGAAATCTCCATGGAGTTACTGCTTATTTACAGTCCTGTGAGATCATATCGTACCTTAAAAGGTAAAGCCATTCTCGGTATTCTATTTATGTTTCCAAAGTACTTGTTCAGTTACAAAAAATGTTTCCCTTAAAGATTGTAAAGGTCCCCATTTTTCATTTCCATCAGCCTCACTGTTCCCACCTCTCCAGAATGGGTGTCAAAGGCTACCTTCCCAACTCAGCATCTCAGCACTCAGTTTACATAAGCACATGGAGCTGTGCAAGCACTAGGTGACAGAAAACCATGTGGTAATAATTCTTACTACAGTCATAATCTTTAGATGTTCAGTAGACCAAACTTTGGACCATGGTACTCTTAGTACGATACTCTTAGTACACTGAGCCAAACACCCTGACTGCACTAAGGTGGACTTACTTATCGTGAGACTATAGGCCCACTGTAATGAAGCGGCTGGCACCTGACGAGATACCTTTGTTTTACCTCTGCAGAGGGGAATGACAACTGTGCAGTTGCCAGTCTATGGGTTTAAAGTCTGTTGTCCAAGTGAAGAAAGAATTCTGAAGTCAGAGGACAATGCTGAGGGTAAAAACAGTAGCTTGCAGGAGAACCAGATTACAAAAACCATAGCTTTCCTGCAAGCAGCAAGCATCTCCCTGACCCAGTGTGGAGAAGAGTCCCTCCTTCCCTGACCAGTGTAAACACTGGATGTCTGAAAAGGCTGCACAGCCCTTGGAGCCCACCAGCTGCAAATGTCTTTCCAATTCTGTAGAATTGGAAAAAAAACCTTCTTCATCTTCTTCTTCTGCATTAGGAAGCCATTTTTGTTTTGAAATCCTGGTAGACACTCAATACAGTTAATTTCTCCATCCTTTACAGTAGTTCCACACAGATCGCTGTAGCCTGAGGGCTGTCATTACTGTTAGGGCTTACAGAAGGGGAAAGAAAGACCAAATTCATTATTCATTTGTACTGAAGGGAGAGGAAATGAATCCAGAGAGACAGAGTGGTCATAAGCAGAACCTGGTTTTCCTGATTCTTAGTATATCCACTGGGCTACGATGCCTTTGGCATGTGCCAGGGGTAAGAACTGCATTAAGTACACGTGTCTGACCAATAAGCTGTGTAGCTCCTGCCCATCTCCTGGGGCAGAGCAGCTCCACTACTGCTTTGGAGCAGAGACTGCAAAGAAAGAGCTAAAGCTGGAGCCCTTGCGTGCCTGTTTGGGGGAATATCCCAGAGCAGTAAGTGGTGGAAAAGGTCTGGCATGTCCTTAGCCAGAACTGGATACAGCTGTAATGGTGATACAGAGAGAGCAGCATTTTCTTCAGCTCATGACCCAGAGTGTGTGCTCCTTAGTTTCTCCCATAAATCCATTGCTGCTAACTGCTGCATTAAATAGACACATGACCCCAGTATTTTTAGTTCATCTTTTCCTGGACTCTGGCTTGACTATTACTATAAACTAGGAAAATGAGAAAGGATTGTATTATCTCTGGAAGTGTCCTTGTTCTGCAGACCCCTCACCTGGTGTCAGTAGTAGCTACAGCTTTCAATTAGCCTACCCCTGTGATTTGCAGGTTTTGGTTTTTTTTTTCTTAACATTCACATAGGACAAAAACATGGTCAGTGTGAGAGGCTTATGGGTGATGTACTTCAGCAGCACTGCTAGCCAAATCTTTATCCTAACTATATTACTTCCTTAGGAAGATCTTTATTTGATCCCACAATGGCACGGGTAGAGACTTCTGGGGAGCATCACAGTTATCAGAAAATGTCCGAGAATGGCTTCTGTGAAGAAGGTCTCCATGCTCCACTGGAAGATCATTTCACCCAGAGCTGGAGAAATGACAACTCCCAGGATGCTGTGGAGAATGGGTGCGCTCTGGAGAGTCATCCTGTAAAATAAAGGAGAAGTCTGAAAATCAAAAAGCTCAAAAGAGCTTTGGGTATGGGAAAAACATCCTTATATCTTGACAGAGAAATGAGTGCCAGACACTCCAGTTTGTACATGCTGCTCTCCAATAGAGCTTGAAACTTTCTGATCCAAGCTGGCAGCCTGCACACTGTTGTAGGGACTGGTAGAGTTCCTGGTCTTCCCATTGGTTTGGCAAGATCAAGTCAGGAATCCATCACTGACTTGCTTATTGAAAAATGGGTTAAGCTTTACAATCGCTGGCCTAGAAAAGGTAAAAGCAATGTATAGAAATTCCTTTGCCTGGAAAGTACTAGATATAATAGTTCATGTAACTACCAGAGGTCCAGGATCCGATACCCGTGGAGAGAGTAAGACAGAGAGTGAGTTAGTTTTCATCCCATTTACTAAAATAGTATCACAGTTCTCACTAGGGTAGATTATTTTCAGTGCCATTCATTGTTAATGGGAAGCTACCCCTTCAGCTTCCAGAACATTGGCTTCTATGCCCAGTCACATAATTATAGATTTTGCAGTAAATTAGAAGGCTTCTGAACTTACTCTGCAGCCACACTTCACCAGGACATAACTCCTAACCGTCAGTTTATGTATAACTCAGTTTATGTATAGCTCTGCATAGGTAGCAAGAGAATAATATTACAGCTGAGATCTACTCTGTGTCTCAGGAAACAATATTCTCATGATAATGTTCTAACTTAAAGGAAATATTTGGAGATGGATTCTTTCCCTGTATGAATTGTGCTGTGGAGACTCCTTAGCCATCACATTTGCATTGTTTTCCTGTTTGGGATATTACCAGTCTGTTGGGTTGGCATTAAATTTGTGTTTATGAGGAAACAGAATCAAACAAAAACAACCTCTGAATTGCCATTGAAACGCCTCTCATCAGCTTCATTTCAACCCAAAAAGTATAAAGAATACTGATATTCATATCTGAGTACAGATATATGTCTGTGCATTAGTTGGGACTGAGCTTTTAAAAAAACTCTTTGTCAGTAGCCATCTGATATATAAATGGCTTTGTTTACAGCAAAATGTTGGCATAAATAAATAGGAATATTGAACCAGAATAATTGCCTTTAGCAGCCAGCGCTGTAAATCATACACAAGCTGTCATCATGAGTTGAAACACGTCTGCATATTTAGTACCATGTTTAGCTTGCCTAATCAGAACAATATGTAAACCGTTAGAGCACGAGAGCTTGCCAAGCCAAAAATTATTTACAAGTTGCATTTTGTGTTTCTGGAAATTTTCAACAGAGAGGAAAGAAAGGAGAGGAGAGGAGAGGAGAGGAGAGGAGAGGAGAGGAGAGGAGAGGAGAGGAGAGAGGAGAGGAGAGGAGAGGAGAGGAGAGGAGAGGAGAGGAGAGGAGAGGAGAGGAGAGGAGAGGAGAGGAGAGGAGAGGAGAGGAGAGGAGAGGAGAGGAGAGGAGAGGAGAGGAGAGGAGAGGAGAGGAGAGGAGAGGAGAGGAGAGGAGAGGAGAGGAGAGGAGAGGAGAGGAGAGGAGAGGAGAGGAGAGGAGAAGAAAAAGGAGAAGAAAAAGGAGAAGAAAAAGGAGAAGAAAAAGGAGAAGAAAAAGGAGAAGAAAAAGGAGAAGAAAAAGGAGAAGAAAAAGGAGAGGAAAGGAGAGGAAAGGAGAGGAGAGGAAAGGGAAAGGGAAAGGGAAAGGGAAAGGGAAAGGGAAAGGGAAAGGGAAAGGGAAAGGGAAAGGGAAAGGGAAAGGGAAAGGGAAAGGGAAAGGGAAAGGGAAAGGGAAAGGGAAAGGGAAAGGGAAAGGGAAAGGGAAAGGGAAAGGGAAAGGGAAAGGGAAAGGGAAAGGGAAAGGGAAGGGAAGGGAAGGGAAGGGAAGGGAAGGGAAGGGAAGGGAAGGGAAGGGAAGGGAAGGGAAGGGAAGGGAAGGGAAGGGAAGGGAAGGGAAGGGAAGGGAAGGGAAGGGAAGGGAAGGGAAGGGAAGGGAAGGGAAGGGAAGGGAAGGGAAGGGAAGGGAAGGGAAGGGAAGGGAAGGGAAGGGAAGGGAAGGGAAGGGAAGGGAAGGGAAGGGAAGGGAAGGGAAGGGAAGGAAAGGAAAGGAAAGGAAAGGAAAGGAAAGGAAAGGAAAGGAAAGGAAAGGAAAGGAAAGGAAAGGAAAGGAAAGGAAAGGAAAGGAAAGGAAAGGAAAGGAAAGGAAAGGAAAGGAAAGGAAAGGAAAGGAAAGGAAAGGAAAGGAAAGGAAAGGAAAGGAAAGGAAAGGAAAGGAAAGGAAAGGAAAGGAAAGGAAAGGAAAGGAAAGGAAAGGAAAGGAAAGGAAAGGAAAGGAAAGGAAAGGAAGAGGAAAGGAAAGGAAAGGAAGAGGAAAGGAAAGGAAAGGGGAAGGGGAAGGGGAAGAGGGAATGGGGAAGAGGGAAGAGGGAAGAGGGAAGAGGGAAGAGGGAAGAGGGAAGAGGGAAGAGGGAAGAGGGAAGAGGGAAGAGGGAAGAGGGAAGAGGGAAGGGGGAAGGAAAACATTTTTATGTTAAGTAAGGAAAAATACAGTTGTCATAGTAATGAAGCAAACATTAAATGTTTTCCTTCACAATACAACAGTGTGGGCCAGATCCCTAGTTGATATAAATCAGAACAGTCAGTGAGGCTGTACAGATTTATACCAGCTATAATTCTGCCTGTTAAAATTTTACTTTCTGTTAAATTCAGAGGAATATAAACAAATAATTTAGAGCCACATGTATTTTTCAGCTTGATTCCATTTGCCAGACTACAGTGCCTTAATAATATGTATTCTCACCCTAGCAGTCTTTTCAGCCTGTAGGTAGGTATAGACTTTAAAGAATATGTATGCTGGAGCAGATGAATTGTTGTTACTTTGTTATATATTTCCAAGTTACAAGAAACAGTAAAGTTTATATTATTATTATTATTATTATTAATTATTATTATTATCATCATCATCATCATCATTATCATTATCATTATTATCATCATTATTATTATATTTAATTCAAGGCAATAAGGAAGCAAGGGTTGCCCAAGTTCTCATCAAGGTTTGTGCCTCTCTATACAGCCCTCAGGTGTCCCCTTGAACACTGTCCCTGACAAGTTGTTAGGACTGTATAGATTTACATGGATTCCCCTTGCATTGCTGTTCGTGAGAACACTTTCTGTATAGGAAAATTCCTCCAGCAAGTTGAGATTGTATCTTTAACACTACTAGGGGACAGTGATAAGGAATGAGTCTGCCATGACCAGCAATGCCTGAGGCAAAATGCTTCTACAGCAGTTTCTGATAGGCCTTGAGATTCTGTCTCAAAGACCTTATTTGCTGCCTGTACCAACAGGAGGATACAGTCATTGGGGCAGTCAAGGTCTGTTCTGCCAGGAGCTGTGGAGCACCACCACCATCAAAGCAGTGCAAGGAAAATGAACAGGAGGTGTCCACAGTGCCTGCTCTGGCTACGCACCCACTGCTCAACAGGGAGAGCCAAGATTGTCAAATCCAGATTGACAGGACAAATGACATGCACCAGTTTGGCCTTAGGAGAAGAAGCACACATTCATCTGTACAGCCATGCAGGCTGATGGGAGGAAAGTAACTTTGGGGCTTCAGGTTGGTTTGCCTACTGTTGAAGCTCAGAGACAAGTGCAAGGAAGGGAGTTGAAACTTTCCCTCTGCTATTTGCTGGCACAAGGACCAGACATTCATCACTATAAAAAATAATATAATCAAGAATACAATTTGCACTATTATATCACTTGAAGAAAATTTCAACAACCACTCTCATTTTCATCTGATAAATTTTCATCTATTTTATAGGCTATAGAGAGCATTGTAGCTCAGACTCCTGTGTTGAGTGTTTGCTGTTTACAAATCAGATTGTCTTTTGTTTCTCAGTGTGCTATTCCAGCAGAGGATCCTTGGTAAATGCAGAGGATCCTTGGTAAATATCTAATTGCTTTGTAGGCCACACACTATTTGATCATGGTGGTCTATGAAGAACAATAAAAGTAGAGTTATAATAGCCTTCTTTAAATCATGCTTGGCACTTGACCATGAACACGCATGTATTCTGAGGTTTCCACTTATTAAAAATCCAGCACTTTTTATTGAGCAAATTAATGGTTCAAAATCACAATGAAATACCACTATTATAGCTGATCTTACCTACAAAAATATGGCACTAAACCTAATGAGAATGAACTGTTCTCTCTCCATTTTGCATATGCTGCCGACATCCATATGTGGCGTTACAAAAACTGTCTCTGGTCTTTTTAGAAAAATCTTAATGTGTATTTAAATGAAAACATAAGTGGGCTACAATCCTCCAAAGTACTTTATTCAATTAACTCTTTTTTTTCTTTCCTCAGTAGAAAGATTTGAATTATTTTATATTGTTTTGCTCCCTGAAAGTCTCTAGTGTGATTATGATGATGATGCCATTTGTGCCACTCTGGGTACATTTATGTCATATTTTTCATTTATAACTCCTTGATTCAGATTTTTATGATGAAACCATTAGGAGTCCAGTCCTGTAAAAAAGGGCTTAGACCCAGATCCTGGAAACACACATATACATGTGCTTAACTTGACTGCTGAAATTAGTGCTGATAGTGAAGTTAAGCATAGCTGTAACTCTAGTACTGTGACTTTCTCTGTTTCACTAGTCTTGCAATGGGACAAAGTAGTGCAAAAAGCTGAGATAAGGCATACTCTGTAGACACAAGGCAGAAGTTTTCTCTTAGAAGAAACTATAGGATATTAGGTCAAATTCAGCTGATCTTAAGAAAAATTGGAAGCAAATTGTTTCAGCTGTTATTCTGTCAAATAAAAGAAGGATATAGAAATGTGTGATATGAGGAGCCTTCTTCAGTTTATGAAAACAAAAAATATTTTAAAATGAAATTTTGCAGGTCATTAGTCTTTAAAATGCAGAGAAGTGTTGAGGGCTATTTTGAAAATGTCAGATAACTAATATTTTTTCTAACTGGTCATTTATACACATATACACCCACAACCTAATTTTAAAAATAATAAATTTCATAACTGTTCACAGATTGCTCTGTATGTGCAGCAGCCAAATAGATGTGAAATGCTGAAACAGATTTAACGGAGCAGTTGTAGTCTCTTGGGGTTAAAAATCTCCTGCCTAAAAGAATTTAAATATGCATTTAAATAATAGCCCATAATAATTCCTATGCTGTATAGGTGAAATAGAGTAGTTGATAGTAGAAAGTCAGAGAAGTTATCATAAAGATGTTTGGAGTACCCCACAGCACGCAGGTTCATAGGATAGAGAATAATGCCACGGACAGCAGTAGCCCTTAGTTACCCAGGCTGTCCACTTGACTTGATGAGAGGCCAGATTTTGAGATACTCATTCACATTCCTTTGTTGTTACTTGTTCACGCAGTGAGTCCTATTAAAACCTGAGGGACTCCTTGGGTGAATAACATTTCTTTCCTGTGGGCAATGGGTTCTTGATTTGACTCCAAGAAAGTGAGATGTAGAAACATTGCACTGTCCAGCTGTGTTAAAGTCTTTTGGCAAACTGGCATGTACTTTTGGCAAATGAGGCACACTGAAAAGCATCCACTCCAGTGCACCACTTCCAAATTTGCACATGCTTTATCATGTCTGTTTGTCCAAGAGACTACCTTTCTTTAGTGGGACAAATGTACCAAAAAGAGGATATAATACTTGATGGCATTTTGGAACAAGGTAAAAACATTGAATATTAGCAGTCCTATTTCTCATGTTTTCTCCTCTTCTGTATATTATGTTATTTAATGACATTTATGAACTTCTATCTGTTTTCTATACTCATATGTTCAAGTCCTGAGCTTGCTAATGAACACTGGCATAAACATCTCCTTGATTACAAAGACACGAGTCATAACAGCAGAGTCATTCACAAGCTTAAACTCATGAAGAACTGTGCCTGTAGGATTACTGTCTTAATTTCATTTCCTTTTTTTGTTGTTTGTTTAATATTTAAAATTGATTTCAGTAGTTTTTGTCATTATGATTAAATACAGGTGAAGAGAAGCATTTTTGGATACTTATCTTCCTTTCATCTTTATTAAAGTTTTTCTTTTATTGAACTGGAAAAATATTAAACTTTTCACCTTAGACAGCAGGTTGAAGTATGACAGTGTAATCCAGATGGGAAACACAGGAAGACTTGGATAAAAGAAAATGAACTGCAAAGGGGCTCAAGCTGACGAAGTTGACAATGCTGTAATACTACCTTCGATTCAGTCTCGAGCTGTTTGTTTTTGCAAAGAACACAATTTTCCATTATAACATTTGCCTGTATGAAAAACTATGGCAAGATTTTGGTTTCCATGGTGACAATTCTCTTTTTCATACATATTTATCTTTAAAAAGCAGGAAAGCCACCCTTTTCTATCTGAGAATGTTACTTTTAGCACTTAATAATTGAAGCCAAACCTGATTTATTTTTTATGTCAGGGTGTCTTACACACATTCCTCTATCAGTGAAAACTCATGCAGTATTACAATCATTTTCTTGTAAGTAGTTTATTCCATACATACTTCAAGAAAACATTCCTATGTTTTAAAACTGGAGAGAAGCCATCCTTTCGTCCCCACATTTTCAGTTGGCACCACAGAGTATCAGGGCTTAGCTTTCAAACTATTTCAGAGCACACACTGCTCTATACACAAAGCTTTCAGCTTCATTAATATGACATGCAGGAGACACAACAACATTTCTGATTCTTGCCAGTGACCAGAGAATACTTGGAAGAGTAAAGTATTTTATGAAATTACCTTTTTGGAAACAGAAATGTTCTATCTTTACATTGGCCAGCAGTTTTTTGCATCTACATAGCAGCTTTGCTATTTATTCCTCTTCCCCAACAGAACTCAAACTAATAAATAGGATGACCACTATGTCAGTTTTCCCATTCTTCAAATCCATACTTCAGCTGGCAATTTGCTAGCACTTCTCAAGTGAAAAAAAAATTAGAAGCTCAAGCCTAAACAATTTTTCTATTCTCAGGATCCCAAGCTGATGCCTTTTATTAGCAGAGCTTTGAATTGTGGAGGGAAGATACCCTGGTGAAATGTGTTGTCTAAATAGTTTTGAATTTTAAAGCACCAAAGATAAGTGACATAATTAAACATACAAATGCTACTTGAACTTAAACATTTCTGACAGAAATTTAGGTAACATCTAGATGATGTATTAAGAAATGTATTAAGTGGTAATGAGCAAGGTCTGTATGTTATATATACCACCTCCTGTGGGTCAGTAGTCCTAGGTGCCTTAGTGTGTCCTTAGTATTTACAGTATTCTGCATGTTTCCCCATATTTCCCAACAAAATCAAAAAAAAAAGATCACATAAATCACATAAGTTACAAATTGGTGCTGCAAATTTAACCTAAGTTTGGCCAAACTGATGGAATTGACTGTGATTTCGGATGCAGTCACCATGCATCTGGTGATGAGTATGGCATAAAAATGTAAGTATTTTATAACTTAATATCTAGGAGTCATTACAGCATTACTTAAAAGCCAATCATTATTGCAAGTGCAATGCAATTAGGAATATGTGGATTAAAAAAAAATCCTTAGAAAGAGTTATTGCATGTGAAAAATCATGGACACTTTCATCACTTTTTTCTCTCTAGCTTAAATGCAGATCATTGCATCTGGCTGGCAATGTTGAGCGGAGCAATGATTTAGCTGCCACCAGCATAGGATCTGGAATGTTGTGCGCAGCAAGGGCTCCCTGCTGTGATGAGAAGGCCACAGACAGCACAACAGATTCTCCAACCAAAGGACTGTTTCACCATCTTGCATCAACTCCTTCAGACCTCTCAGAACTGGAGATATATGTGAAAGAGAAGAAAGTAGCAAAGCAGTGCTGGCATGTTTGTGTTGCATAGACAGAACTCTGCTGCCTGTGTGGAAGTGAACAGAGATGAGACATACTTGTCTTTCTCCTCAAACATCTCCTTCAATCTGTAGGATATTTTCATTTAATTTTTTTTTATTTGGATTTTTTTTTGAGCTTAATTTGTATACTATAATGTGTTAGTTTAGGAGTAAAGAAAGAATAGCCATTAGAAAAAAGATCAATCATTAGATTTACATTACAATAAACAGGCAGCTAGATAGCTAAATAGATGCACACATACATGTACTTCTCACCTACACTAGTGGTAATGTATTGGTGGGTAATGAAGCAGTAAGGATTATTAATAAACTTATTAATATAGGACAGATAAAACATAAAATTATATATATAATTATATATAATATATATATTAATATAGGACAGATAAAACAAATGTATAAAAACATAGAACTAATATATATATATTTATATGTGGAGTCAGCAGCTGAGGTTTTTGAAAGCAGTATCTAAGTTAAATTTTATGAAACATTTTTGAACTATTCAATTTTCTTAGTTTAACTCTCTCCATCCTTTGTTTTCATATAACCCAATAAAGCTTTTTTTTTTTTCCTTTCTGATAACTTGGTTGCTCACACCACATGCAGCTGGTTCAGTCTAGGCCTTGGTCTTTTCTTCTGGATTTATTTATCTTCCATTATAGAGCAGAGGTGGTCTTTCATATATGCACTAATAATGTTTACATTTCTAAAATGGAACACAGACTTTCTCTTGAGGTAAAAGATCACAAGGTCAGGGAAACTCAGAGATTAGATCTTCTGCCTAAGCAGACTGCAACGTAGCAAAACTTTGGAGATCTCGATCAGTAATGTTAATACTCTGCTTCAGAGCCAGAGGCCAAGGCCTTGTGTGCACTAGCATTTTTGTTAAAATTACCTTCTAAAATGTCTTTAATTACTCACTCACACTAGTGAAACTCCAACCAACCAAACTATCAGTTGGGAGCGTGGTATTTCAGCCCAGTGCTATACCCTCTGCATGATCCAGCCCCAATAGAAGCAGATGTTAGTTCACTTACACTTCCTGCTCACTGCTGATGGAAGTGCGCTGGTGATAATAAAGCAACAAAAAATGTTAATAAACTCACTATGTATGGGCAAGTCAAACACATGATGGAAATTTTCAGTAGAACAACAGCAGTAGAACCTATCAACAGCTTCTAAATGAAGAAAGTGATAGTCAACATCTTGGAGGTTGGGCTGTTTGGGTACCAACATCCCTAAACAATTAACTGTAACATGCTGCAGAAAATCTCTAGAGATGGGTTAACTCATGAGTTTTGAATTAATTGGTGGTTACGTTTAATTCACTCAGGTAGGGTGAGACTAAAACACTAGAAATACTTCTAATAACATTCAAACAGATTTTCCTAGGAAGATCTTTTGTCCTACATAAACATTCAGCACCATCTCCATGACGTGCACATCATTTCCACCAGCAGTCCAAATATACTTCCTGCTTTTTTCTCAGCACCTCAGGGGGTTTGGGGGTAGAATCTTGTAGGTCTTGTTCAGCCACTTTCAGATTTTCTGCCTGTACCTAAGTCAAGAAGTTTAACTTTCTGTGTTGTACTGTTGTATCTGTAATAGTTTAAGTCTTTAAGAGAGGCAAAGTGAGTGTGGAGAGGTAACATCTGTTATTTGACAATTTAAGACAGTTGAAAGATACAGGGAATCAAGAAAAAATCTCTGGTTTTACTTGCTTTCTTTCCAAAATACAACATGTAAATCCAAAAAAAATTCAGCAGGAAAAGATTTGCCTAAATTATCAGCTTTTTGACTGAAGTATTTTGACATTTTTGATCTGAAATACTGTTTCTAGTTTGTCAGCCGGAAGCAAATGTTTGTTTGGGGCAACATCAATCTGCTTCATATTTTGAGAGCCTCATGGGAATGGTAGTTCTCAGACTCGTACACCTTTCTTGTTCCCTTGGCCATGCTTCACAGTCAGACCACATCTTTCATTGTCACCATTGGACGCTCCCTATTAATGAATTACTACAATGCTCAAGGGAAAGAATATGTAAATTCTCCTCCTTGCAAAAAGCCTGTGTTTCTGGGCTTTGTGTAGGAATGTTTGTTGCAATGCTGAGAAAGAAAAACATTTCCTTTCTTGTGGTTAAGTCAGCAAAACTACTTCTCCATTCTCCTCACTCTCTGCATAAAGATCCCTCTAACTTTGTGCTGCACCATGTTGTGTGTTGTGTGTTGTGTGTTGTGTGCAGTACCTTTATAACTGTACCCTGGAACCTAAAAGCACTGTGGTTTTGTTTCTTTGTTTGTTTTTACAGTGAACCAAATATAAGGGATACTATGTATGGATGTTACAGCTCTGTAAATCTATACAGATCATAGAGGTGTCACCCAAACTTGCAACCTTTTATTTGCTAAACAGGAGAAAGTGGCTTCTGTAAATGGTGAATGAAAAGGGGATTATCAACCTTCCTGGAGCTAAATCAGTGGGTACAGAATGTGCGCCGACAGCAAGAGATGAGAAGATATGATACCTGGACAGAATCACAGGCATAAATTTAGTTGCAACCACTGAGAATGGAGCCAAATCAGTCACTGCAAACCCAGACAACTTCAGGCTAGAGTTCTGGTTCCAGCCAGTTTCTAAAAATAACATGAAAGCTGGGGTGAAAACTGATAAAAGCTTGGAAATACCAAGCTACAGCTGGTCACCGGGCTTGATTCACTGCTCTTTTAAAGCCCCTTTAAACATCTTTGGCAGGCAAAGGGTCTTTAAAGTGTGTGTGAATTATATGGTTAAATATTTGCAGTTGATTTATCATAACTTCTGTTGCTTTATAGAGTTATGGGTTTAAATGTTGTCTGCTCCTATTTTTTCTGAGCTGCACAGGTTTAAGGGACTCACATTTGTAGAATAGTGGCAGCTAGAACATGCAGAAAGCGGCAAGGCGTTGGAAGCTTAGGCTTTAAACAAAAGCTCAGACTTCTCAGAACAGGTTGCAATGTATCAGATTAAATCAATATTTAAATTATTTTTATTAAGTAAAAATTGAAAATGTTAGAAACAACTCTAGATTGCATTCTGTGTATGTTTATGTAGCTGACTACAGTAGTTGCATATATATAAGTAAAATTCAATATATCCATTGTGCTGTTCAGATAGCTCACTTTTAAAAATGAGGCAGTAAAATCATAAAGTTCATCCTGTAAATACCATCTAATTAAATGATTTTGCCTTAGTTTTAACACCATTATGCAAAATATCTAGGCAGTATTTTTCTCTGGGTCCCACCTAATCCAGCTGAATCTGTTTTAAATAGCTATAATTGGTGATTTTCTAGATCAAAGGTCTTACTGAGATCAATGACACTAGCTTGTGTATATTGATTACTAGCCATGCCTATGAAAATATCATTTGTTACCTCGGGAATGGTAGTGGAATGAACAAGCTAACTCCAAATTGGAAGGGGATCAATGTGTTGCATGTAGATAAAAAGAAGCATGTTACCTGAGAGAGCATCAATTTTTCATGGACTATGGACAAAACACAAAAGAAAAAGGAATTCACTAGGTCAGACACTTAATTACTAAGGTCCTGTATTATTTTCTTCTAGGAAAAGAATGAGCCAAGACCATTTTTCAGTCACAGGGAAGGAGGAAATTCTATAAACCAACCAGAAATATATGGGGCATACCCATTAAAAGTGAAGATGAGTGCTGTGGTGTAACAGTCATACTTAATTGTTTAGAAACACAGGTTACTATAACATCTTATAATAAGTACACCTGGGCAGGCATGCTAAGCTACCCTGGGGCAAACAGCTTATGCACATCCCACGTGGTCTGTCTTCCAGGAGAAGTTCAGTTCTCCCCTTTTCCTCAAACATCTGAAATTAGGAATAAAGTATATCATACACAAAAAGGACATCAAATTCAGAAAGTATATGATACTGGAATCCTACTCACAGGACTCTTTGTGTCAGAATAATTTCTTCTTTTACCCTGGGTTTGACACCAAAGTATATTGGAAGATGGTGGCCAACTAGATTTTTAACTGTAACTGTGCAATAAAGATTTAGTCTATAACTAAGCAGTTGTTATTACCATTTCAGGGAGCACCGGATGTTCTACAGCCGAAAGGGATGCGAAGGACAATGTACATGCTGTGCAGAGCTGCTCTGCTGAAGCACAGAGTAACCCAGAGGCAGAGGAAATAGATTTGCCAAGCCGAGGAGAGGTAGATGTCCTAGAATCATGATGGGGACTCCTGTAGCTCAACAGACTGGACTGTGCTGCCTTCTACCTCTGGGTGGCTACTGGGAAAGCCCAGTGCTTGCTCTGTAGTGAAGGGGGGGAAGTGAGAGGAGAGATGTCCTTTACTTGGGGAAAGATCTGATGGTAACATTACAAAGGCAAATTTTGCAGTTTTCCATTGGGAAGGAGGGACTGTGGCTTTTTGACTATCATGTTGTCCTTTTTTTGGTATGCAGATGGCAAATATCTATGTCCTAGGCTTTGCTAAAGGACACAGCAGTAGGTCACCCTTTGTGTTGTTTGCTTCCACCATGTTGTGGGGCAGTGCTTGGTGCAGTGCCAGAGGTCACATGGCCCAAGGTGGTAATAATGTGAGTACTGGTCAACAGTGACTAAGCCCATCCCCTAAAATCACAATTGCCTGATGCACTCCAGACCTACCTAGTGGGATCTTTAGGAAATTACTTAAGACTAAAGTAACACAGTTTTTATGTAGTGTTTTAATGTTACAGAAAATAAAAACAGATATTGTACTCAGAGAAGAAGAGTGATGAACTGAAAGAGTCTAAATTTTTAGCCTGTTTTTTGTTACTTTTCTATCTGCTTCTACCCTATGAAATTTCCATAGCATTTTACATTGTGTTATTGTGAAATGGGTGCTGTATACTGGCAAAAGATCTATTTTCTGATTTTAGTGTGAGTATTAAATATTTTCCTCACTTCAAAGGGGGAAGGGAAGGGAAGGGAAGGGAAGGGAAGGGAAGGGAAGGGAAGGGAAGGGAAGGGAAGGGAAGGGAAGGGAAGGGAAGGGAAGGGAAGGGAAGGGAAGGGAAGGGAAGGGAAGGGAAGGGAAGGGAAGGGAAGGGAAGGGAAGGGAAGGGAAGGGAAGGGAAGGGAAGGGAAGGGAAGGGAAGGGAAGGGAAGGGAAGGGAAGGGAAGGGAAGGGAAGGGAAGGGAAGGGAAGGGAGTGCTTTCCAGAATGAAAGGAGATATACTGACTGTTCTCTGAATCATAAGTGCAAGTAAAAAAAAAAATTATTTTATAAAAATTCCACATTTTTTGGTCCTGTGATTTTGTGCCACATTTTTTTTTTTTTTGGTATTTTAATTCATTTGGGAATTTAGGAATAATCATTAAAATTATAGGTGTTATTAAAATCAGGCAAAATTTCCTAGTTTCAGTCATATTAGTTTGAAGGATTTCAACCCTATGAGCTGATGCAATCCTAAACAGCCTGTACCTCATCTTGGATTTGCTTGCAGCAGTGAAGAGAAAACACAGAAAACAACTGAATTCTGTGTTTTTGATTTATTATTGAAGACTACCATATAGCCACAGAGTTTGCAGATTATTCATTGCCGCTTCAAATAAACACTCTTTCACTGTGTTGTTCCCCTAAAATATTTTGGGTGGATTAAACAAGCCAATTATATTCATCCACTGATAGAAAAGCAAGAGAAGTTGAAAACACAACTGCTACTGTGGTTCAGAGAATTTATAGCTTAAAGTAAACAAGTTAGTTCCAATGTTAATCCTTTATTTGTTTTTAAAAAAATGAAGAAGGTCATAAAAACAACTCACAATGAAGAATTTGGCATATTGGCATACTGAAGGAGTGAGATCCTCACCAGAAAGGAAAGAATTGTTGATATTAACACTGCTGAACTGGATTCATGCTGTTTTCTGCCTCTGCTGCTGTTGTTTTTTCCTTTGCTTCCAAACATTAGACAAATACTAGCTTTCTGCTTTGTTTCAAGCAAGATGATTAAATGTAGACATTGGCTAACTCGCAAAAAGGAAACACTGTCTCATAGAATTAGCACCCTTATTATATGGTTCAGATTTTAAATCAAAATTAACAAATAAGACTGTCATACTATTGTATATGAACCATAGGGCGATTTTTACATGTATAAACACTGATTAGCATTTCACTTCAATTTGTTAATTTAATTAGGTATTTCTAGAAATTTTAAATATTGTTTGAGTAGATCTCCTGTATTTAAAGCTTTTATACGAAGGTCACATGGGCAAATCTTGTTTTGCCAGGTGGACTGTCTACAGTGTACAGAGTCTTGATAAAAACCAGCTGCAATTGCCTGATACTGGTTAAGACTCAAAAATCAGACTGTGCAAATAAATATATCTTGGCCCTAGATACTTGCCACATCTGCCAACAATTAGTTATATATCAGGACTAGAAAGGGGCACAGAATAAACAAGATCTGATTTCAGAATAAGCAAATAAACAAGGATCTCTGCATCATTATTCATCAAGTGGATGTGGAATTACCTAAATTGTAGGTTTAGGTTCAGAGCTGTCAATCCTTGAGGTTTAGCTAAAAGTATTAGGTAACAAAAGATCTGATTGACAAATACTTTGCAGATGCTCTGGGAGCACATTATCCCACCTGCTTCACTGCTCAGGATTGCCACCCAAACACTCAGCTAGACAGCTTCTGGGGGACTGATGCAAGGGATGAACTGGCTGTGGCTGCAGAAGGTGCCATTTCTAAAGGGCTTAGCAGTATTGTTAGGGTTTCTACGAATAAGTGTGCCATTGCACCGGGGTCCAGTGTCTGTCTGTTCAGAATTAGGCAAGAATCTAAAACAAATGAAAATAAACATTTTGAGCCAAAAGGTAGTTTTTAAACTAAAGTGTTTTATGGGACTTGAAGGAGGGAGGGAAGCTTAGACTTGGTGAAAATACTGAGGTTTCTTGGCTTGTGAAGCTAAATTGCTGTGTAAAGAAACCACAAATTCTAACTCTCATCTTGCAGGCAAACTGTTCCAAGTTTTGAAGATTTTCCAAAACATTTTGACCTGTTTCTGGAGAGCATGAAAAAGAAAAAATGTTGAGTTTCTGTAACAATGAGGCATTTAATGACAATAAAATTGACAAATAATAGGCCACGTTTACTTTACTATCTAGACAAAGCAAGTCTTTCTGATATCATGTTTCACTTGAAAGATTGTGTTCAATTAAAATCAAAGCAGAAAGGAATTTTATTACCTGCACGTAACGTGGGATATGATATAATGACCTTCATTCAAACTCCCAATCATTAAAACTCTCTAACTGGTGACCAGGGAGGACTTCAAATTCAGGTCCAACAGCTGCAAAATATGAATAAAAGCTATAGCTTAATTGAATCAGTGATTCTAAGCCTTAATACACAAATGGCATGAGAAAATCAGGCATGTGGAAAAAGAAGTTTTCACTGTAATATATTACATTATATTTTGAATAATTCTTCAGCTCAGTTCTGCTGGGTAAAAGATAGCAAGACTCTGCACATGGTCAGTGCTCTCTGATACTCCAATTTTATTCTCTTTAATGAAACCTCTGATGGCTGGCAACAGCAGTAACTTGCCAAAAACAAAGAAAGAGCTCCTGGTCTCTTGCGCAATGCAATTTCAGTAGTGGACTGGGTCCAGAGATCAATTACACCAGAGCAAATTAAGAGTAAATATCCTTCTGAGAGCAGAACTGAATGGCATATGAGAAAATACATTTTTATGTCTACTGAACAGGAATTAACGAGCATGTTTTTTTCATTATTAGACTGATAATGGTCATATAATCACATATTCAAGGACGCTGATCACATATTCCACAGAAATCAGCTTCAAGATTTCCACCAATTCTGACCAGCTTTCAGTCAGTATTGCAGAAAGCAAACAGACCAAGATGAGTAGGATATAAGTCATTTTTCCTAAGCTTTTGGGAAATCAATTTTATTCAGAGTATCTCTGAATTAGGACACAGGTCTTAAAGAGACCTCAAAAATAATTTCCTGTCCTTTTGTATAGAGTTAGAGTCAACACAGAAGCTCATAATGATCCATTTAGATTCTGTGGACTAACCAGGATTAAGGGTTGCAATCATTTAATTTCTCGTTGTCAGAAAGAACATGTCCTGGTCAATAATACTTCAGACACATCCAAAAGGAAAACTGAGTGCTTCCCTCAGAAATACAAGTTTCAGACAGAGGAACATGATGCTTCTCCTCCACAACTCAGCTTGCTGTGGTCAAAGTTCAAAGCTCACAAGAAGATGAAACACAGTTAAAAACTGAATTCTAAGCTTACCTCATGCTGCCTTAGAAACTCACATATATACAATGAAATGTTTTGCCTAAGTTAATTAAAAAGTCCTCTTTTCATCTTAATAACTGTATTTAACCAACTCGGTTGAAAGTTGCTTAAAAAACCAGAAATTGGAAAGGAGTTCATTAAAAAGTGAATTAGCATTTCACTGATTTGAGTTGAATATGATTGCATTTATAAAGTACAGGAAAATTATCACTTTATTAGAAGTCATTTGTATACTTAACTGCTCTATGAATTCACCTTTGATGTAGTAGAATAGTATTTATATCAACTGTGAGGTATTATAAGGTAATTAGTCCTGCTCTGTTCTGCTTCTAAACAGTGAGTTATTAGATGCATGTGATATAATAAAAGTCTTATGATTTCTGGCCCTAAAAGCTCCATGAATCTATTAGGATATGTCTGTGCAGTGACTTACCCTTATTCTAGGGAAAGAATTACTTTAGGAAAAGTTACAAATGAAATGTTGTTCTTACAGGACTCCAAACCCTAGCTTTTCTCTTTCTACCCAGTCAAAGAACTTGGATATTGTCTGAAAGAAGCTTTATTATGGAGGGTATTTCTACTAGGAAAGATGTGGTTGAGCAACAATGTGTTCAGAAACCATCTCAATACCTGAATGCAAGGGGAAGTTCATCTCTGAGTCCTGTGTCCTAATATAAGGGCACAGTAGGAAAAAGACAAGTATAATCATATATTTTGTGTATCATGGGGATATGGGATTATATTTGCATTATGACACTTGCAAATACAGAAGAATATTTTTAAACTGCATTACAGAATCATCAGTTTTCTTCTTCTGAAATCCAAGTGGTGCTGGAAGCAAAGTGCTGCAGATTGATGTAAATGCTCTTTTTAAAATTTGAGTCTTACCATTTTTCATCTCAGACCCAGAACATCTTTCTGTACATTCAAAGTGAAGAAGGAAGGAAGGAAAGAAGGGAGGGAGGGAGGGAAGGAAAAATAAAACATTTCGCAATACTCTTGCTCTTTGTCTCAACAACTGCAAAGAGACTGAATAGATTCTGCAAATTATTTTGCTGGCTTTTTTTTTTTTTAATTTAAATAAAATCCCTAATATAATGAATGACACAATAAAAACAAAAGAAAACAGAAAGGAAAAAGCCAACATAATTGTTTTGAGATACAGAGATGTATGCTTTTCCTTTTGAACAGTATTTCGGTGGCATAAAGGGATATTCCCCTTCATGTTTACACTTGAGAACCTTGAAAGATGTTTGACACTAACACATAATCTTAGGCAAAGTTTGTACAGAAGAGCTCAGTTTCCAAATCTTCCAAAAATATGCTTAAATCTTAATTTGCAAGGGCTTAAGACACTAGAAGCTAATCTCCATGCCCACACTTTTTGTTTTCCTTAAAAGAAATCTAAACACTGTCAGATTTCAGCTGTACCACATTAATGTTACCATTTCCCTACTTTATGAAGAAAACATGATTGGGAATGGTAACTCATTTCTCACAAGCCACACAAAAAAATGAACTTTTAAAAGCTTTCTTTCGCCAGTGATGTTAACCTGTTTCAGAAAGACAATTTACTAGGGAAAACCCCAATTGTTTTTGTGAGGCAATTTGCTTTTCCTTTCCATGTCCTGTATTTTTAAAAGCAGCTAGAAGTATGATCAATGGCAATGGTTTTGTTGCAGTGCAGCAAAGTTTGGTGTTGTTTTAAATGGTGCTTTTGTCCCATTCTCACAAGAAATAGGGAAAGAACCAGCGATACTCTCTAACTAGACTACAAGTCTCCTAGATTCTGTAAAATGTCTATTGGTCTGGCTAAGCCCTTATGACTAATATGTCTTTGAGTATCCCTCTTAGCTATTTAAAAAATGAGGCAAAGATCCCCACATTCTGTTAGTGTCATTTCTCAGTCTTGAGATGTTGATAAGTTTGTGTGTGTGTCTGTGTGCATTATTTAGATATTTGTGTAAAATAATGTGTTAACTAAGGAAAGATAAATTGGAAAAATGTACATGTTTTGTTCTAAAAATCTTTATTTCCATGTTCACTGTGAATGAAGGCACTGGCTTATTCATGATCCCTTAAAAGCTCAGTTTCCAGAACTTGCAAGACTCTGCTTATAGGGTCAGAACTTCATTCCTGAAGGGGAAAGCAGAATCTCTCAGTTAACTATTGCCAAATTCCTGGAGAAGTCAGTGGCTATCCAGATGAGCATCTATCATGAAGAATTTTGGCTTAGGATGCAAAGGGCCAGCATGTAAAATTGTGTTCACAGGGAACTGCCTTGTTTAGAGGATGGGTTGCTGACTTCTGCAGCATAACCACCTTCAGGGAGAGACTATCACTTTCTGCCTGGCTCTTAGAGTTGTAATGCCTATGGATTTATTGTGTGTCTGATTCTATGGCAGGACCTGCTCATAGTAACACATTGTTCAAATTTATGGTGATAATAAGATGGATGTATATATGTGTATTATACTATAAAAATATCCATAGCCATTGGTGGTGAGTATTCTGAGGATGAAGACTCACTAAGTCATAGGCATATTCCTTCAGTAGTGAGATATGGTACAGAAGAAGTTTTCTTTCTATGAGTCTCTCTCTCTCTAACACTATCAGGCACAATAAGAAAAAAATCTCTGTGTAAAGAATGAAAAGTTTTCTCCCCGCTCCTTCTTCACTGTCCAAGCCATTTTTCCTATTTAAATATGGAAAAGCAAAGCTCTGAATACGTTATAAAAGAAGGTGTTGAAAGATTAACAAAATGTGTGTCATCTTTTGCATTCATGGCTTCTATTTCAGAGAGATCTGGAAAGACTGTAGTGCACACCTCTGTCATCTTTTCCCTAGGCATAAAATAGTAAGGAAGGCATAGATTAGAACTGAACATGCTTTGATTCTTGTCACTTGCATACAAATGTATGTGGATGACATAGCACTGCTTAGAGTAAATTTGTTACAGAGATAACTCTCCTGTCTCATAGCGATTTCAGTTATACTTGTTACTGCTTTCGAGATAATAGATGTGTGTTAAATTGAAATAAATCAAGGTTGTGATTTTGGACCAACAATGAAATTCATCAGACTGAGCCCATCCTCAACTATCTTCTCTGACTTGCATAAAACTTTTTTCTTTTCTTTTCTTTTCTTTTCTTTTCTTTTCTTTTCTTTTCTTTTCTTTTCTTTTCTTTTCTTTTCTTTTCTTTTCTTTTCTTTTCTTTTCTTTTCTTTTCTTTTCTTTTCTTTTCTTTTCTTTTCTTTTCTTTTCTTTTCTTTTCTTTTCTTTTCTTTTCTTTTCTTTTCTTTTCTTTTCTTTTCTTTTCTTTTCTTTTTTCTTTTCTTTTCTTTTCTTTTCTTTTCTTTTCTTTTCTTTTCTTTTCTTTTCTTTTCTTTTCTTTTCTTTTCTTTTCTTTTCTTTTCTTTTCTTTTCTTTTCTTTTCTTTTCTTTTCTTTTCTTTTCTTTTCTTTTCTTTTCTTTTCTTTTCTTTTCTTTTCTTTTCTTTTCTTTTCTTTTCGATTGGTGCTTGGGCAATGAAATACCTGTGAGAGAATTTGAAGAAGAGGTAATTGGGGATGGGGGATATTTTAGGTTTATTGTTTAAGTTAAATTGCTTTTGATTTTGAATGTGTTTTGCTGGTTCTGGACCTGTCACCTCCTATATGTTGGATTTGAGACTCGGTAAGTTTCATTCTCCTTTTTGATCTCATTAGCATAAGCATGGAATCATTTGACCAACCTAGAGCTTTATTTTATGGATATAAGTTATAAAATCATTCTTTTTAATTCCTTTAGTCTTTGATAAGACATTAACAAGACTTTACATCTGGAAATTATACAAAATTAAGAGGTGTTACAAGCAACAGTGAGGGGAGAAAAATAATATGGGCGTTGCGGCGGGCGGTAATATGCAGTGAAAATAAATTCACATAGGTGAGAATCAAAGCAGCAAAATAATATTATGAGATAAAATTATTTGAAATGGAGATATTCATTGGAATGATAATACTTAGTGATCAGAGGTTTGGAGCACCTCTACTGTGAAGACAGGCTGAGCGATTTGGGGTTGTTCAGCCTGGAGAAGAGAAGCCTTCTGGGGGAACTTATAGCAGCCTTCCAGTACCTAAAGGGAGCCTACAGGAAAGTTGGGGAAGGACTTTGTCAGAGGGTGTGATGATAGGACAAGGGGCAATGATTTTAAACTTAAAGAGGGTAGATTTAGATTAGATATGAGGGAGAAGTTGTTCATGATGAGGGTGGTGAAGCAGTGGAACAGGTTGCCCAGAGAAGCTGTGGATGTCCCACCCCTGGAATTGTTCAGGCTGGATGAGGCCCTGGGCAAACTGATCTAGTGATCTAGCACAATGGTAAAAAAAATAAAAATAAAAATAAAATTAATAAATTCAAGCACAGTTGTTGCAATGAAATTTTTTTTGATAGAATAAAATCTTTATTTGCCATTTTGAGTCTGCAGAATATCTTGAGGCAAAGTCACTGTCTCTTGTTAAGTATTTTATTCTACCCCAATTAAAACCACAGATTTTCCACAAAAGATGAACTTTTCAGTATTCCACATAAGGAAAGTAATAAAACATGTATCATTGCTTTTCCTGACAACATGTATGGCTACTGCTCTTTTTAGACTTTTCAACTGCTTTGTTTGCTTGTGCAATTATGGTCTTATCATGGATAAAAGTGTTTATTGATTTCTGAAGTCTAGCCTGAATTAGCATAAAGCAGATTGTTTTAGACGTATTATCTCAGTATTCTCAATGTAAGGTGCAACACAGAGCTGACCCAGCATGATCCTTCTCTAGTCTCTATATAGTATCCAACAAATTGTAGAGGTGACCTTATAGTACAGATTTGTTCATTTGACCCCCCCCCACACACACACCTTTTTTAATCCGAACAGGGAAAATGTTCTTGCCAACTAATTTAGTTTGTCCAATTGTGATCTGACTTACAGCTGCAATCCGATGAGATTTTCCTTATAGAAGAAAAAGTGAATACTTCCCTTCAATGTGATTCATTTGGGCCTGCAATGGAGAAACAGAAATTGGGTCAGCAATAAAAAATGTCAAGTTGTTTCAAATACAGGAGTCTATGAAAAGTAATGATCAAAATGAGCTCAGTGAATTATCTGATTCTGAAAACAATTTTATTTGTCTGCATGCACTGAAGCTTGAGGGTCATAGAATTTGAGATGAGAGTAGGAATGAATATGCCTGGAGACCATGAGAAACACTTGAACTTGTAGCTGCTGTGATCTTTGATTTTGGAATATTCTCCTTGAAAGTGATACTTCAAGGATTGGCATCAGAACTTCTAACTGAAATGATTGATTGTTTCTTTGACAAAATTCTGTTTATTTCTCCATCCACAGGCATTACTTCTGAGAATTTCTTTATGGGTCCTGTCAAGAATGCACAGTTATCTGTGAAGCATACATGGGTGCTGCGTACTCCATTTTGAGCACTCTCTGAGCAATGCTTTTTCTAGAGTATTAAATAGTCTGAAAAGCACTGTGAAAAAAAAATCAGATGTGAATTAAATACTCAAAAAAAGAAAAGCATTTTCAGTCTTTTAATTCTCCATCAGTGCAAGTGAAAATGTCTGTCACAGCTGTCATGACTCATGTACTCCATTATTTTTAAAATGGCATGTGACTGCTGACATTGTGGCACTTTTATGTTGCTATGAGTAGGTAGATGAAAGAGAAATTTAACCATCTTTACTGAATTTTAACTGTTAACTTTTGACAAACCACTTTTCTCATGCACCCTGATTGCAGGAACAACATAAAACTCATAGAATTGTTTTCTGAGTTGTCTATAAGTCCCGTAATATCATCACATGACACAGTGAAACATGACTGTTTCTTTCTGCACAGGTCCAGTGTGGAGGGACAGTTTTCTTCAGAGGAGAGCAGTGGAAGATTCTGTGGCAACAAACACAATTTCCCCAGGTATTCCACTTGCTGGAAGACGGGGAAAGATGTGTTATGTATGGAGTTGCTGTGTATCTTCTCTGAATATGTCACCTTTTCAAATACAAAAGTGCTTTCTGTACATTAGGGAAAATACCTTGAGGAAAAATGCACGCAAGCTCACTGAATGAGCTCCTCCTGACTGCTCACATTTTGGATCCTGCTTGTATTCCTTTGCATGGTGGTGAATGATGCAAATGTTAGAATATCAGATCTTCAGAAAGTCAGTTGGAGGAAGTAATTGTCTTAGTAACCATGGCAAATGTTAAGAAAACAGCTTTGATTTCAGCAACAGTGAAAATGGTTTAAGCCAATCTCTTTTCTCTTACGTAGTAGGGTCAGGCTTTTGGTCAGTTGCAGTGGTCAGCCAGTGTGCCATAACTTAAGAGCTATGGTAATTTGAACACATATGTAAAAGCTTAATTTTTTGTAGATGTTCTGTCAATGCAACCAGGATTGCTTACAGATGACTAGGTCCATTTCAGCAGATTTTTATCCTGACAATAAAACTGAATTTATCTGCCTAGGTGTCTACCTTAAGTTTGTTGGGTTCCTACTAGAACTATAAGAGCAGAATGTTTGTTCACTATAATTCATCCCATTCTCATATGGGTGTCTTAGGTAGAAAGCACTACCTTCTCTAAAGCCTCTCTGTGGAGGTAGTTTAGGATAACAAGATATTCCCTCACTGCTTCACTACTTTTTTTTTTTTTTTTTTTAACCTACACCAGTGTAAATAAGATGCACATTTTTAGAGGGCTAACTTTGGGTGGGATAACTTTGACCTATCATCCAGAAATCCAGATAAAATAAACATTTTAAAAGAAAATAACAAAATTGTAAAAAAAAATAAATAAATTAAAAGCTTTGAGATGAAAATATCTTTGACATTTTTTGTCAAGGAAATTATTACTGTATGAGACCTGCTGTTTTATTTAGGACAATGAACTCTAAAAAGTAAGAAAATAAAAAGTCAGTTGTATCATATCATGTTTAACATTATTCCCTCAAATTTGCCCTGGGCTAGACAACATCTTAAACTGATTTTTATTCATTGAAAAGCATGAAATCAGAATAATTCAGGTTGGAATGGGCTTCAGGAGGTCTTCAGGCCAAACTCTTCCCCAAAGCAGGCTCATCTGCAAGGTCAGACCATGCTGCTCAGGGCTTCTTCCACTCTGCTCTTCAAAGACCACAAAGATGGAGGCTGCATAAATCCTGTGGCAGCCTCTTCCCCTGCTTGACTGTCCTCATGCTGAAAATGTTCTTCTTATGCCTGTTCAGTCAGAAGCCGTCCCATTTCATTTTATGCCTGTTATTTGTCCTTCTTCTGCCATTCACTTCGGTAAAGATTCTAGCTCCGTTTTCATATTGGTGGTACTGATACCTAAATACATTAACACGGTACAAAGGGCTAAGGAGAATCTCCATCCTTTACTGGATGCGGAGGGAAACTTAGTGATGAGAGATGAGGAAAAGGCTGAGGTGCTTAATGCCTTCTTTGCCTCAGTCTTTAGCGGCAAGACCAGTTGTTCTCTAGATACCCATTACCCTGAGCTGAGGGGTGGGGAGCAGGATGTGGCCCTCACAATCCATGAGGAAATGGCTGGCGACCTGCTACAGCACTAAGATGTACGCAAGTCTATGGGGCCGGATGGGATCCACCTGAGGGTACTGCGAGAAAGGGCGGAAGAGCTGGCCAAGCCGCTTTCCATCATTTATCAGCAGTCCTGGCAATCGGGGGAGGTCCCAGTTGACTGGTGGATAGCAAATGTGACACCCATCTACAAGAAGGGCAGGAAGGTTGACCAACTATACGTCTGCTAGTTTGATGTCAGTGCCAGGGAAGCTCATGGAGCAGATTATCTTGAGTGTCATCACGTGGCACTTGCAGAGCAACCAGGCGATCAGGCCCAGTCAGCATGGGTTTATGAAAGGCAGGTCCTGCTTGACGAACCTGATTTCCTATGACAAAGTGACGTGCTTGGTGGATGAGGGAAAGGCTGTGGATGTGGTCTACCTTGACTTCAGTAAGGCTTTTGACACCATTTCCCACAACATTCTCCTCAAGAAACTGGCTGCTCGTGGCTTGGACTGGCGTACGCTCCACTGGGTTAGAAACTGGCTGGGTAGCCAGGCGCAAAGAGTTGTGGTGAATAGAGTCAAATCCAGTTGGAGGCCGGTCACTAGTGGAGTCCCCCAGGCTCAGTACTGGGGCCAGTTCTCTTTAATATCTTTATCGATGATCTGGATGAGGGGATCGAGCGCACCCTCAGTAAGTTTGCAGATGACACCATGTTAGGTGCGTGTCGATCTGCTCGAGGGTAGGAAGGCTCTGCAGGAGGATCTGGATAGGCTGGACTGATGGGCTGAGGCCAACTGTATGAAGTTCAACGAGGCCAAGTGCCGGGTCCTGCACCTGGGGCACAACAACCCCAGGCAGCGCTACAGGCTGGGAGATGAGTGGTTAGAAAGCTGCCTGACAGAGAAGAACCTGGGAGTATTGGTTGATAGTTGGCTGAATATGAGCCAGCAGTGTGCTCAAGTGGCCAAGAAGGCCAACAGCATCCTGGCTTGCATAAGAAGCAGTGTGGCCAGCAGGTCTAGGGAAGTGATTTTCCCCCTGTACTCGGCTCTGGTGAGGCCGCATCTCGAGTACTGTGTTCAGTTTTGGGCCCCTCACTACAAGAAGGACATTGAGGTGCTCGAGTGAGTCCACAGAAAGGCAACAAAGCGGGTGAGGGGTCTGGAGAACAAGTCTTACGAGGAGCGGCTGAGGGAGCTGGGGTTGTGCAGCCTGGAGAAGAGGAGGCTTAGGGGAGACCTCATCGCTCTCTATAGGTACCTTAAAGGAGGCTGTAGAGAGGTGGGGGTTGGTCTATTCTCCCACGTGCCTGGTGACAGGACGAGGGGGAATGGGCTAAAGTTGCAGCAGGGGAGGTTTAGGTTGGATATTAGGAAGAACTTTACTGAAAGAGTTGTTAGGCATTGGAATGGGCTGCCCAGGGAGGTGGTTGAGTCACCATCCCTGGAGGTCTCTAAGAGACGTTTAGATGTAGAGTTTAGTGATGTGGTTTAGTGGAGGGCTTGTTAGTGTTAAGTCAGAGGTTGGACTAGGTGATCTTGGAGGTCTCTTCCAACCTAGATGATTTTGTGATTCTGTGATTCTGTGATTCTGTAAAGAGCTTGGCTTCAGTTTAAGTTCTTTTCCACAATACACATCAGCTTTGAGAAGAGAGATCCAGACTGGCTCACCAGCCTCCATCTACTTTCTTGGAATTTATTTGCATTATCACATACCAAAATATTAAAAAAAAAATGAAATAGGTAAAATGAATGTTATTAAGTGAACAAAGCATGAAATTTAAAAGATTATTGTACAGCCACTTGCAGATCACCTTTGAGGACAGAAACCAACACTTTAAAAAGGAGAATATGAGTTACAGTGATCATCTTACAGCATATAAAGCATTTTACTACAATAAATTCTTCATTTTTATTTAGTTTTCAGTGTATTAAACAGCCTTAATTTTAGTGGAGGTAACCTACTGCTGCCAAAATGATGAAACCACTGTGTTTGGAAATGGAAATTCAGTCGTTAGCTTAGAAGAATAATTTCCCTTAATATATGTATATAAAAAAAAAAACAAAAAACAGTCACCTCATATCTTCATAAAAATCACATTTGATAATTTTGTGAGGGAAAATGTTTGGTATCCATCTTCTTATGATACTCTTTAAAATTTGTCACCAGTTATGTAATAATGTGAACATATTCATATTAAAATAAACTGCCCAGGCAGAAAGATTTATATACTCATAAGCAACAACCTAATTCTTCAGTGAAAGACAGCTAAAGCATAGTCGCTATGGGAAAGCAGTGACCACAAAAAAAACTTAGAAACCCCTGTCCATTACTCTTTCCGTTCTCTCAAAAAGAATCATAGAATCATCTAGGTTGGAAAAGACCTCCAAGATTATGAAGTCCAATCTAGCACTGCCAAGTTTACCACCAAACCATGTCTCTAAGCACCACATCTCCATATGATCCTAGGTGTAAATATATAAACTATTATTAATCTCAGTGCTAAATTAATTATCTGAAACAGTGGCTGATACCTATGTTTTGGTGCCTAAATTGAGTTCCTAGCCAAAACAGCCAGAAAAGCCTGTATAGATTCTCTGCCCACTGTACAATCTGCATGTGGGGAACTGAATCATTCTTGTGAATACATTACCTGTGTATTGGCTGGATCACCATTGACTGTAATGGCAGCTACAAAGATCAGATATGATCATCTCCCTGCAAAAATCAAAATTGAAGTATCTTAATCCAGAAGATGAATCCCATTAAATCCCACTCTGGGGTTACAATCCGGTTGATTTAAAGGGGTGTCTAACATTATAACAGGTAACATGAATTTAAGCAGTTTCACATCAGCAGCTGTTGATCCGATGATCTAGAGAATAACAGATCTTGTGTGATTTTTTATTAGTCTTCAGTGAATGTTTCAGATAATCCACGGCATTTCAAATGCCAGTATGCATCTGAATGGTTGCAACTGTAATAAGACATCTTATCAAAGACACACTTATATCAATGGCAGAGTTATGGAGACTTATGTAGGAAACCACTGCATTCATGTAATTGCATATTCAGTTGAAAAACACAAAACCTTTTTAACATGGTAATTCACATATGGTTTCCAGGCCCACTATAGACCCAGGTTTAGTTTGACCTGGTGTTCTCATGAGGTGGTAACAGAAAAAATATAATTTTTGTGTCACCTCTCAGATGTACCATCTAGACATAAAAATATTGAAAAGGCTTTTTAAATTCAAAACGCTGTTAGAAACCATTTACTTTACAGGCTGAGAATATGCCACAATACTGTAATCCACTTTCTGTTACTGACACTTCTCCTCATGGCACATATGCTTCACAATAATTCCTCAAAATTAAGGCCAAAACTTTATAAAACAACTTGTGTATATGTCTTATTTTATATGCTTCATAGTATCTTATGTGAAACCTGACACATCACTATTGAGCAGATAAGCTAAACTTGGTATACATCTGTAGTTTTTCTGTTCATACAAGAACCCTGTAGGAATCAAGGGTATCCCCTTCAAGATCTGTAAAACCTTTAATCTGTGGTCTGTGGATATGACCATGTTCTTCTTTGCCAGGTAGAAGAGTCTGGAAATTCAACTGGCTAGGAATTTATACTCCATTCAAGAAGGAATCCTGAGGGGATCTTTTCTCCCCTAAATATGCCTACTAAGTGGTCTCATGGAAAAGGAAAAATCCATTATTTCATTGGAATCATAGAATAATTTCTGAGAGAGAGAGAAGAGAGAGAGAGAGAGAAAGTTTCCTGAAGGGGCTAAGTGGCTTTAGGATTCTATGTCATTTTTACCCTCATGTAGATCCCATAGGAAAAACTGTAGACCAGATACAGCCTCTAATTAAAGAGAACCTGAACATGAAATATTGAAACAGAAAAAGGTAAATTATACCTACTTATCCTACAGCAATTCACCCCTCAAAGAATACTTAAGTGGACTTTTGCAGAGATTTCAGAGGCTATTAATTCAGAATCATTCCTTTGAAAGTTTCCTAATATATTTGTAGGTGTTTCATATAGAATTCTGTGAGAAGGAAAAAAAATATATAGAAAAAAAAAAACTAATATTTCAGAGGAAGCATTTATTTGGACAAAAGAACAACAATATTTTAAAGTTTATTAAAATCTCTAAAATTAGTTTGCTTTCTAATCTAGATACAGTGGGAAATATAATGTGTGAATTTATTCTAGTTATCTTTTTTTTTTTTTTTGTCACTGAGAGTTATTTTTGGACAAATATGTTACTCCAGAAAACAAACCCAGTTGTCAATTTCTGACAAAGTAAATAAACACCCTCCACCAATCATTAAATGTAAATACACAGATAATAGTAGCAAAAAATAATAGGCTGGTTTTGATTTGGGGATACTTTGTACACCCAACAAAAGATACATGGGTTACAATTACTAGATTTTTAATCCTTGAAAAAGTATTCAGGTGATGCTTTTCAGCTTATACATATCTACTGTATTCAAAATTTAATAAAATTTCAATAATAGGTCTAGATACTGAGGACATAAAATCAAACTTTCATTTAATAATATTTCTTGTGATACGGCAATATTAAAGAAGATGGTAAAAAATGTTAATCATATATCAAGTAGATTTAATCAAATGAATATTATGAGTTGTCACAAAGTAAAAGTTTTGTTTTGTTTTTTGTTTGTTTTTATAATTCCTATCATTTTCATTTGTTATCCTACGCTTTATCTTTTGAATGTATAATTTCTTGTGTTTTCTGTTTATGTCTCTATTTTAAAACACTAGAATAATTACAATTTTGTTTTTCCCCCAATGAAGTATAGCCATCCTTTGTACCATGTATTTTGATTGGATTGCCATTCCACCTTTGTCTGAAAGGTTATTGAGGCTGTCAACAAGAAAAGGATTAGAATTACCAGCCAATCAAATTACAGAATACTTAAAAGGTCAAAGTAGTACAGCACACTAACATAATTCACAGAATATATGAGGCATTAAAATCCTAATACCTCATTCTCGTAACAAAGGTTGTAATGAGAGCAAGAAATGGCACAACATGAATTCATTCACGTGACAGTGATTATAACAAGAACCTGAAAAGCAATAAACTTAACCCATTCTTGCTGCTAAACTAACACTGTAACTTAGGTTCATTTTAAGCTACCTTGAAAATGACTTGGAAGCAAAATATTAAGTAAGATACTAGGAAGTAAATCGTGATTGTATATCACCTCAAATTAATTTGTAATTATCATCCTAAATTTGTTGTCTATGATGCCTTTTGTAAAAACAAAACTAACTCTAAACTATTACTGGGTGGTCTTTTGAATTTTGTTTGTTTGTTTGTTCAGCAAGATATTTTTGGATATTACAAGTTGTGCAATGTTACATCTGTTTCTATTTTGCTAGCAATAAACTCAAGTTTTGCTGTCTAACCAGATACCCTATACAATAGTAACACAGAAATGACACTCACAAATGTAGACCTTGCTGATTTTTTGTAGAGTAAAATTCATATGTTGGACGGTTTCACAGGAAAGATACTTGCCTTTGTAGCAGTCTTTAGTACCTGTGTCATTGCAGTTATTAGAAAATGTAAAATCTTAAGAAGTCTTTTTTTTTTTTTTTTTTTCCTGATAGTACATTCAGCTTTAGATCACAAATCTTGTCAAGGCAAAGAAGCCTAACAATGACTAGCAGTTGAACCCTTAACTTTCCAACATTTTGGGAAGGGAGCATTATGGTAAAAACCATGCTTTTATTTTAAATTTCCTTTTCTCAGTGAAATGTGTAGCACAATCCATTAAGTAGTACGGTCTACAGAAAGGAAATAACAAACAGATTTAACCTACAGACCTTTGGTTAACTTTTTGCTCAACTAAATAGAAAACATTACCTCTTCTTGCTCAAATTATAAGGGATGAGGGGAAACTCCCCCCATTACCACACATTCCCTTACTGAGAATCTCTTATATATAAAAAGAAGAGTCTGCATATAAAAGACAATCCAGAGACATCTTTGAAGGTTCTCTTTCAAAGCATCTCTACTTCCCTGAGTGTCTGGGGATTTCTGTTATTAATTGAAGTTAATTTTCTAGGATATCTGTTTGCCATGCACGTGGGAAAGATTGATAGCCTCTTCGATTCTCAAGAGTGTTGAAAATGACACTGTTCCATCACCGGGTGTCTTCACTTTTATCATCACAAATCAAATTATAAACATCGGGGCAACCTTGCTGGAATCTGGCTTCGGGAGATTTCCATAAGATTAATTAGGCGGCCAAAGCAAAGATGGTAAAATCTAAAGGGGGGAGGAGGCTGGGGGAAGGGGGGAGAGAGGCACCATTCATTCCTTGTAGAATGGGAAGTCAATTCAACAATGGGTAATTAGCGTGGGCCATGGATTCTCAAAGGCACTGAGGACACTGGACTCTTTCTCTCACTCTGATGTTTAGTGCGGTATTGTGGACCCCTCATTTAATTAGTGCACTTTGATACCCACAGGAGCTTGAAGCTCCAGGGCATGCTAAACACAGACTGACACCAGCAAGCTTCTACCTCCTTCCAGTCTAATTAGAGACACAATGAGCTGCAAAGACAATGTTTTACTCCAAGATTTCTTCTGCAGATACCTCTGGCAGGAAACAATCGTTTATTTTGTGTCTATATTGGTATTCAGATTAAATTGTTAGCATGCAAAAGATGAGCTAAGGGCACATATCTATTAAAAATGCTTAGCAGAGTTCAGAAATGATGGAAGCAATTTGTGAAAAAAAAATATTTTCCCCTTTGGATTTTTTTTTCCTTTTTGTTCTCTTATCTAATTAGAAGTAAACGGTTTGAGTAAGAAAGCCAAAATAGGCTGGACTCCAAAGCATCTCTTATGAAATGATTTTTCCCCCTTTGCATTAATATCTTCTACTTCTCAGACAAGAGAATTTTTAACTGTTTGCAAAAGTGGAGGGGGAGAAGGAATAAACCAACTAGTACTCCTATTTCAACTGTCTGTTGAAATGAACACCTACCTACCTGAACAGGTCATTGTGCAGAGAAATTGTTACTCAGATTTAAAGCTCTTTAAAGAAGCAACCCCAAAAGTTTGCAGTGGTGATTATGTGTGTGTGGTGTGTGGGTATATATATTTATACAGTTACTTTTGATGGACAGTTCTATGCTGATTGGAAGAATATAAATATCTCAAGGGAAACTGCGTATTGAAAATTAATCTCAGCATACACAAAACACTTGTATGTGCTGCTTAACAATAGGTTGGAGAACCACTACTTCTAAAAATTCAACATCTTCTATATTTATAATATCATTATTTTCCTCTTTCTCAGGTAAAGAGAAACAGTCTAACGTATCAATATGTTGACTCTCAGGCTAGAATGGTATTCTGCTGGTTAAATTATGAGGATCTGGACAGATCTATAATATAATAACTGGTTACAAAGGGAGAGGGAATGCAGGTAAAAACATGCAAAAAAAAAAAGAAAACAACAAAAACAATTTTTTTTCAAGTTTTAGGGCAAGGTCTGTGTATCTACCCAACTCTGGACAGATTAGGCTGAGGAAAAGCCAGGCAAGCAGCCTTATCTTGTTTCCTAACATCAGGTATAAGACCCTTGCTGATCCTTTTATTTGTGCTTACTTTGGTGACATCCTAGAGGCTGCTCCTGCTGCCTGGGATATCACAGGAAGGTTACAGAGATCCTGCTATTTGCCTGCACTCCTCTGCAAAATGTTTTCTAAAGAAAACATTTCTGGGGATGATTCATCATCATCCCCACAAGGTCTAACCCTTTAGATAACATCCCTGACCTATAAATTCCTGGACAAATTTGGACAGATTTCTGATCAGAATAACAAGAGATTTAATGGCACTGAACAGAGATTTTGCCTCAGTTTGGACTGTCCCAAACTCAGAAATTATGTCTATACTAGTAAGAAAAACATAAAGAACAACAGTATTAGAAACATTCATTATAAAACAGATGTAAATATGTTTTTAACAGCCTGAACCAATGTATTTGATTAGTAAAAATTACAACTCTTGCTTCCTCTACAGGTATTTAACTTAAATACCTCAAGCAAGTTTGTGATGACCACACACTGCATGCTGAGGCAAGCTGGAAACCACACATTAAAGCCAAATACATAGAAATATTTAAAGAAAGAAAAAGATAAATAAGTTGAGTTTCATGATAGTAACTGCTACAGTAGGTACAGGTCAGAGGCTTAAATTGCAGCCTGTCATCACCCATGGCATTAACTGTTAGCAGGGTCCGATGTACACTTTTGTCTTTTGCCACCTAGGACTTTTCCAAATATCTCAGAAACTGTCTGTGGGAAGAGCACAGGTCAGGGACCACTCACAGAAGACAGTAGGAACAAGTTAAAAACATCTAGCTTCTTCTCTATGGCACAGTCGTACAACACAATTCCAACAATCTCTGTACTCTCAAAATCCCCATATGTTCTCATCCATGCATTAAGTTACTCTAACAAATCATCAGTTTCAAGCTAAAAATCTATCAGGTAGACAGGCTGCAGGGGAACACTCATTATTTCATGGACTTTGAACTGAGGAAAACACTCCTCAGATAATCATCATGTCTTATGGCTATTACATTTGGTGACCCCAGAGGAGATGCAGGAGCTATGTAGTGGGAGTGGAGTCAGGGAACACCACTTGACCTGAGAACCCACGGCTGGTACCTGCTACATGCTGTTTACTCCTTCTGTCAGAGCCTGCAGAGCACTGGACGTGAGCTGTCCATTATGAGGGTTGTGAATAATTGTTTCAGTTACTAGTAGGATTGCTCTCTCTATCACTTGAGACAACTTTTCCAATATGGAAACAATCAGACTAGGATTGTTTTTGGACAGAGTTTAAGTATGTGTTACTTCTCATTTAACAGTTTTGCAACAGACACATTATGCTCAGGACTGCCATACCTGCTTATCATTATAGAATCATAGAATAGTTTGGGTTGGAAGGGACCTTAAAAATCATTTAATTCCAAACCCCTCTTCCATGGGCAGGGACACCTTCCACTAGACCTGGTTGCTCAAAGCCCCATCCAACCTGGACTTGAACACTTCCAGGGATGGGGCATCCACAGCTTCTCTGGGCAACCTGTGGCAATGCCTCACCACCCTCCGAGGGAAGAATATTTTCCTCATATCTAATCTAAATCTAATCTCTTGTAGTTTAAAAAACATTATTCTTTGTCCTGTCACTACGTTGCCTAACAGAGAATCCCTCCCCAGCTTTCCTGTAAGCCCTCTTTAGGTACTGGAAGGCCTCTCTAGTATCTCCCCAGAGCCTTCTCTTCTCCAGGCTGAATAACTCAACTCCCTCATCCTGTCTTCATAGGAGAGGTGCTCCAACCCTCTGATAATCTTCATAGCCCTCCTCCAGACTTGTTCTAATAGGTTCATGTCCTTCTTGTGCTGGGAGCCCCAGATCTGAACGCAGTGTTCCAGGTAGGGTCTCACAAGAGCAGAGCAGAGGGGGAGAATCACCTCCCTTGCCCTGCTGGCCATGCTGCTTTTGATGCAACCCAGGATATGGTTTGATTTCTGGGCTGCAGGCACACATTGCCAGCTCATGTTGAGTTCTCATCAATCAGAACCCTGAGGTCCATCTCCTCAGGGCCGCTCTCAATCCATTCTCCTCCCAGCCTGTATTTGTGCTTGGAATTGCCCCATCCCAGATGCAGGACCTTGCATTTGTCCTTGTTGAACCTCATGAGGTTCACACAGGCCCACCTCTCAAGACTGTCAAGGTCCCTCCGGATGGCATCCTTTCCCTTGAGTGTATTGACTGCATCACACAGCTTGTGTAATTGGCAAACTTGCTGAGGGTGCACTCAATCTCATTGTCCATGTCACCTACCATGATGTTAAACAGTGCCAGTCTGTCTGACCCCTGAGGAACACTGACCCCTGAGGAACACCACTCATTATTGATCTCCACTTAAGACATTGAGCTGTTGACCACAACTCTTTGAGTGCAACAATCCAGCCAATTCCTCACCCACCAACTATTCCATTCACCAATCCATATGTCTCCAATTCAGAGACAAAAGACACACCATTTTGGGATGGAGTTCCCAAAGGATGTCGCCAAAGATATAATCATATGGAAGTGTTAATCTTTCTCTTTGATATCATTTCAGTTTTCTTCTTTGGTTGTTCTGTTACACTCTGGTACTTATGGCCTTGCAGGACTTGTAGCAGACAAGGCTCAGGAACTCTGGCACTGGTGGTCTGACTGACAAGCTCTGAGGGCCTGAGGAAGTTAAACTGTATTGCTTTCAGCTGTCCATCTCATAGACCAGGGTTTCACTGAAGAACAGAGAAGGTAGACTCACACAAAGACACTAAACTGTGAAACAGGTAGTAAAGGGCAAATTAATTTCCCATTCAGCTACACCCAGCATGACATGAGGCTGGCAGCATTCTGTCCTCCAGAACTCATCTTTCAGAGCCCCAACTGCTGACACAGGGCTCTTAGACAAAATCTAGATTTTTTTTTTTTTTTTAATGAGATTAAGTTTTACCACTCTGTTTCTGTCTTCAAACAGAGAAAGAAATAACAGTAACTATATGCAGTGGATGTCTTCTAGTAATAACGCTTTACTGTAGCTAGACTTTAAAAGCATGATCTGCTCTCCTCAAGGCTACTTATTCCCTATCTGAAGCATTAAAGTAACTGCTGAAAAATTAGCCGTTGATACCTTTGAAATTAATGTTTAAAATGCAGAGGAAAAAAATAGTACATTTTCTTCAGGAAAAAAAATCAAGCTTTAAATCAAAAGACACTGTGTAATCCTTTCAAATGTCCCCCAACTTCCAAAGAAAATAAAACAGGGAACATTATTATTATTTACCATATATGCCAAACTTATTTATATTTTGGTGCATTTCTTAAAGATATGACAATTAATTCGGCAAGAACTAAGATTTCAATGTATTATTGTCCATATACAGGTTTTCAACAAGATAAGACGTGATTGATATGTAAAAACAAAAATAGGTAGGGGGGAGTGGAAGAGTATGGAGCAACTGAGCAATAATTAGGTTTTAAATATTTACTATGGTTGAGAAATAATTAGGTTTTAAAAAATGGACATAGGTAGCAGCCAACAACGATACCCAAGAAGCTTTCTCAGGTGCACATGTACTTCTCAGCCATTCATTCTTGTGTAATTAAAGCTGTCATTCTGAATATACCTGTCTGAAAGCAAACTGATGGAATCTCATCCTCCCAAGTATGCACAGCTTCAGAGCCTTTGCTGTTCCTTATTGGTTTGCACAGCCACAGTAAAATTAAAGCAACATATATAGTCAGAATCTGAAAAAAAATAACCTCAAATTTCTGGCGATACTTCTTGGGAATACAGCAAATTATGGTGTGCGGACTGCAGTTAGCAGCTGTGGTTTGAAGCTGGATCATAAATTGGTTTTCTTGCTAGAGAAAATGTTCATGTAACTGCATCCTTTGTGTCTATTAGTAAAAGCCAGCTCTGAAAACTTCAGCTCCTAAGCAGGTGGATATCTCAGGAGCAGATTGCTGGGAACTCCAACAACTTGCTTTTGCTAGCAGTTGTGGAGTTGTGGTAGGGAAAAGACCTTCTGATCTTTTTTTACCATAATGTCTCCTTGGTGACAGGTTCCCACATAGACAGTTGTCCAACATGACAAACTAGGTGGTGTGCTTTAACCCGGCAGGCAGCTCAGCACCACACAACTCTTTGCTCACTACCCTGCAGTGGGATGCGGGAGAGAATTAGAAAAAAGTAAAATTCGGGGATTGAGATAAAGACAGTCTAATTGGCAGAAAAAGAAGGAGTAACAACAACAACAATAACAGTACAAAGAATACTCAAAACAAATGATGTACAGCACAATTGCTCGCCACCTGACAAACAAAATCCAGCCAGTCACCGAGAAGTGACAGCCCAGCTTGGCCAGCTCCCTCAGTTTTATTTTTCAGCATGGCACCATATGGTATGGAATACCCCTCTGGCCAGTCTGGGTCAGCTGTCCTGGTTCTGACCCCTCCCAGCTTCTTGTGTACCTCCAGCCTCCTTGCAGGCAGGGCAGCAGGAGAAGCTGAAAAGTTCTTGGCTGCAACAACTAAAACATTGGTATGTTATTGACATTATTTTCATTCTGGATCCCAAGCGTAGCACCATACCAGACACTATGAAGAACATTAACTCTGTCCCAGCCCAAAACATGACACTTGGTTAGGATAATTCGTTAGTTTCTCAAAATTTGATCAAAGCTGACCATGGGACAAAATGCAGGAGACCCTTAATTAGATAAATTTTCTATTAAAAAGATGTCAATCATCATTGAATAAAGACTGTCAGACTGACCTGTGTTACAGAGTTACTGCATTTTTTTTTAGGTGATAGTAAATCAATATCCAAAGAGCAGCACAGGCAAGAAGAACCAAAGAAATAAGAGGAAAAGGCTTTTGTGCTCTTGCCTGTTCCATATTGTTTCCCCTATTTCTATTTGCCTATTTTCTCTGCCACCCTTCCTTCTGTTCCTTTTGTTTAGAAATTCATCTCATTCCCTCTTGAATTCAATGATGCATCTTGCTTCAGGGCCCTTTATAGTAATTTATTCCATATCCTTCTAATCCTTCTGTGTAATACAGTTTTGCCTTAGCTCTTCTTTTCGTGTTCCCAACTTTCTAATTTTTAGATCATGTCTTCTAGCTTCTGTGGTCTTGCAAGTGTAAAGAGCTTGCTTGGATCAATTTTATCAGTCCTCTTCATAATTTTTAAAACTTCAGTTGGGTTACATGAAATCTCTTCTTTTCCACTGAGAATATGCTCAACTTTCCCAGTCCTTCCTCATAACTTAAATCATTGATATCTGGTATCATTTATATAATTGCTCTACACTGCTCCCCTAAAGAGCAATTAAACCTTTACAAAGATCTAGTGGCCAGCACTGTATAAATTACTCAAGGTAAGAGTCTAAAAAGTAAAAATTATTCTTAAATAAGAATAATTCATATTCTCCTGAATTAGATGGAAATTCCTCTAACATCACTATTCAAATACCAGTTCTGTTTACTATATTTTTAATTTCAGTTACACAATGGAATGAAATATAATTAACAATTATTTCCTGTGCATAATAGATAAAATGAGGGAGAGGAAACAGTTTGCTGCTATGAAGATTACAGGGCAAGAAAAAGGAAGAGCTAAATTAGAGAACAAAAAAGATATGGCCTAATTGCACATGGCAGAGTAAGGACTCATATGTCCTCCCTAACTCTTCTAAGGGTCACAGTTTCCATAAGACAGCTCTCAGAGAAAATAAAAATAAAAAAATAAAAAGCCCAAATTCCAAGACCACAGAAAAAGTACACATACAGAGCCTGGCACTGTCTATACTCCATCTTAGTTATCCAATGCATTTCACCTTAGATGAAGAGACAAAGAGTTTTGCTCTTTGTCAAACTTAGCTTTAATCACTGCACTGATTCAAAGTCTTTTCTCTGAGTGAGCAAGAGCAATACCTTTTCCAGTAAGCAGATTCTTTTTTTTTTTTTTCTCACTCTTTATCTATGAGACAGACTCCCTCACAGCCCTCCCTACTTTACTATGCTGAGTATCTCACCTGCAACAGAAAATCTGAGTCTTATAGATAGCACAGTGACACACTTAAGTGATTCTTATTTTTGGAATATAAATGTAAGAATCTCACCTTAACTAACCACTCACACTACAATGCTGTCCCAAAATAGGAGGTATATTTTAGAATGTTCATTCATTTTTATTTAATCAGTTAAAATGTTTAAAGCTTATTAAAACTGCTCTGTTAATCACCAATTTCTAAAATATAAATTAAAACACTTGTTTTTCAAAACCCTGCATTGACGCATATTTCTTTACAACCCTGAAGAGGCTGGATGGTCTTAGAGGACTGCACCAAAACCTTTTTATTCATTCATAAGATAATTCTTGTTTTTACTTTAATAGGAGTTAAGGAATAAGATGATTTTAAAATGTTTTCTGCCTTTCTCAGTTGCCTGGAAAATGTTTCAGTACCAACACTAAGCCATTGACAGTAGCAATGTAGTACCGTGTATATTGCTATTATCGTAATGGTTCAACACACTCCTTGAAATATTCTTTTAGAAAATGTTCTGAACAAGCAATAGTAAACAACAATATTGGCTTTGATGCCTTAGGTCATTCCCCAAAATGGGATGCTTTTTTATTAGCTTCCGGACGGTGTTCTTGTATTCCTGTCACCTAAAGGACCAGATGTTATGCCACGGTAAATCAGCTTAGCTCCAGGACCCTGAAAAGATATTTGTGATATAAAATCATTGAGGATCTTCACCCCTAAATGAACCATATTTTGTCTAGATATATCTGTAATGAAAATAATCTAGTCAAAGGCATGGGTGTTCTGCGTTGTAGTAGAATCTGGACCAGGATCTGTAGACTCCCTTGTACAGATCTGTTAAACAAACAAACAAACAAAAAAAACCAAACAAACAACAAAAAAAAACATTGTGCTGATCCTACCAGAGAGACAAAAAGGCGTATAATGGAAGAAGTCCCTAGAGAAGAGCAAAAAAATTTGCAGAACAGTTACCTCTGTAGCCCTCAACATTTCACAGAATCACAGAATCACAGAATCACAGAATCGTCTAGGTTGGAAGAGACCTCCAAGATCATCTAGTCCAACCTCTGCCCTAACACTAACAAGTCCTCCACTAAACCATATCACTAAGGGCTACATCTAAACGTCTTTTAAAGACCTCCAGGGATGGCGACTCAACCACCTCCCTGGGCAGCCCATTCCAATGCCTAACAACCCTTTCAGTAAAGAAGTTCTTCCTAACATCCAACCTAAACCTCCCCTGGCACAACTTTAGCCCATTCCCCCTCGTCCTGTCACCAGGCACGTGGGAGAATAGACCAACCCCCACCTCGCTACAGCCTCCTTTAAGGTACCTATAGAGAGCGATGAGGTCTCCCCTAAGCCTCCTCTTCTCGAGGCTAAACAACCCCAGCTCCCTCAGCCGTTACTCATAAGACTTGTTCTCCAGACCCCTCACCAGCTTCGTTGCCCTTCTCTGGACTCTCTCACGCACCTCCATGTCCTTCTTGTAGCGAGGGGCCCAAAACTGGACACAGTACTCGAGATGCGGCCTCACCAGAGCCGAGTACAGGGGGACAATCACTTCCCTAGACCTGCTGGCCACACTGCTTCTTATGCAAGCCAGGATGCTGTTGGCCTTCTTGGCCACCTGAGCACACTGCTGGCTCATATTCAGACGACTATCAACCAGTACTCCCAGGTCCTTCTCCGCCAGGCAGCTTTCCAGCCACTCATCTCCCAGCCTGTAGCACTGCTTGGGGTTGTTACGCCCCAGGTGCAGGACCCGGCACTTGGCCTCGTTGAACTTCATACAGTTGGCCTCAGCCCATCGGTCCATCCTATCCAGATCCTCCTGCAGAGCCTTCCAGCCTTCCTACCCTCGAGCAGATCGACACATGCACCTAACATGGTGTCGTCTGCAAACTTACTGAGGGTGCACTCGATCCCCTCATCCAGATCATCGATAAAGATATTAAAGAGAACTGGCCCCAGTACTGAGCTTGGGGGACTCCACTAGTGACCGGCCTCCAACTGGATTTGACTCTATTCACCACAACTCTTTGCGCCTGGCTACCCAGCCAGTTTCTAACCCAGTGGAGCGTACGCCAGTCCAAGCCATGAGCAGCCAGTTTCTCGAGGAGAATGTTGTGGGAAATGGTGTCAAAAGCCTTACTGAAGTCAAGGTAGACCACATCCACAGCCTTTCCCTCATCCACCAAGCGCGTCACTTTGTCATAGGAAATCGGGTTCGTCAAGCAGGACCTGCCTTTCATAAACCCATGCTGACTGGGCCTGATCGCCTGGTTGCTCTGCAAGTGCCACGTGATGACACTCAAGATAATCTGCTCCATCCATATCCCCAGCTCTCTCAGCCTGTCTTCACAGGAGAGCTACTCCAGCCCTTTGATCAATTTCTTTCCCCTCCTCTGGACACTCTCTAACAGGTCTGCATCCTTCTTCTGCTGGGGGTCCCAGACCTGGATGCAGCACTCCAAGTGGGACCTCACCAAGGCAGAGTAGAGGGGGACAATCACTTCCCCTGACCTGCTGATCACACCTCTGTTGATGCAGCCCAGGATGCAGTTGGTCTTCTGGGATGTAACTGCTCACTGCTGGCTTATGTTGAGCTTTTTGTCCACTTCCTTGGCTGTCATTCCTTACTGCCATCACTGTTGTCCACTCACTGCTCTCACTGAACTGCTCTTAGCCATGGCTTACTACAAGCTATGCAGAGTCTTGTTCATACTGCATATTTCCTTTGTTTTTCCATTCACTTTAACTCTGTCTCTTTACATATCTCACTTATCTCTTCTTCCTCTTCCTCTTCTTCTTCCCTATAGGCTGTTCTCAGCTCACTCCCATTGACCTCCTTGCTCTTCTCATTTCCTGCATTTAAAACTAACCATGTTTCATTGATAAATCTCTTACCCTCGTTTATCCTCTTGAGCACCTCTGCTTTTCTTCCCAGCTCCTCCACATTCAACTTAAGATTCTTAATTGTTAAGCATCCATCACATATACAGTCTTCTCTAAGTCCCTCATTGCTCATAGCCGAATGCAAACCACATCTCCATCAACTGATGGCAGTACTATACTCAATTTAGAACTCCCTCCTTTTCATACAAAAGGAGACACAAAGATAAACTGGCAGAGTCTTATTACTAGGAAAATAAAATATTTTTAATAGAAAATCAAACAAGAAGAATAAAGCTGTATGAGTCTAGTGGTGATAACAAATTTGGAATGAATAGCACAATATGTGGAAAGGACAATACACTCTATATGCAGGTGAAGTTATTTGTTGGATGCAGAGTCCAGTTTAAGAATGCCCAGGTTAACACTTAGATATAGGAATATCCTTTCTATATGTGCTCCATAATGAAAGAGGAGATGAAGATTTTCAATTTTCTGCACCTATATAAGCAAGTCAAAAACTACTATATACTTTAATGAAGAAATCCTGTTAAGGGGAAAGTGTTGGAAATCATGACCAGGTTCAACAGGAGTAAATTCAACTAATAGATTTGTGAATATGATGTTATTTGATGTACCTACATTTTGGAATTTACAAAATTGGACAAATATATATATATATATTTCTCAACTCCTGGGATGGCATAAATCATTATTTCTAGGAATAGCTTTTGTTATATATGACAATGCCAAGATACATTGACATTTATACATTAGAAGAAATGTGTGAACAACGGTTAAGTCTACTCTAACCTAGGAAAATCTCCATCAGACTAGTTACTAAAGCTTTACTGCCCTTTCACAGTAGCTTACAGTGTCATCCTAGGAAGGAATACCTGTTCTGTTGTGAAATTTTCCTCCTAAAACTTAACACTTTTTTCATTGTTCTTAATCTAATCTGTTTTTACTGTATTTTCTATTTAGCAATATTAGACCCGACACAGTATTTAAAATAATTTTGTCATATGTATTTTATCACTGATTTTTATATGATATCTTAATATTTTCCTACTTTATGCTTTTCACTAGTTGGTTCTACTGTATTTTAATCAAGAAAATCAGGATTTACTCTTGCCAAGGACTGCAAGTTCTTTCAGATGGGTAGTGAGATGCAATTACTAATTACCCAGAGTTAATATTACTTATTAACTCTGCATAATGGAATTGTGCTAAGAGGCCTCTATAAGGATGAACCCAGCTGTGATGTACAACTAATGGTAACTGGTAACCCCTGCCCACCAAAAAACGGATTAGTGGATAAAAGAGAAGAAACAAGGCTTACAGAATAAAAAATAAAAGTTTTGCAGTTTAAAAAAGATCATAATGGGGTGGATGAGGAGTTGTCTCAACATTCACCTTCTCTCTACAAATTATTCACAGCTGTACTGAACAATGCTGGTCCTATCTCTGATCTCTGAAGTGCTACTAATATATAGGTTCATTCCAATAAGAACTCAACATTTATTCCTACTCTTGCCTTCCCATTATGAAAGCTGTTTTTAATCCATGGAAGTTCTGTATTTCTAACACTGTGGTTATTGGGTTTCCTTAACTGACTCTGAAGCAGGTATTTTATCCAAAGACTTTTAAGAATCAAATGTCAATTTGTTTTCCTTGTTCAAATTTTAAGAGAGTGTTTGGTATTTGTAACGTTTTTATTACAATTTGGATTGTTTTAATATGTTGCAGGTAAAATTAATTGCTTTGCAGACAGATTTTTTAAAAATTAAGGTGATATAATTGATATTCATTACTGATATTTGTTGTGACATATTACATTGAGGAAATGCCCTCTATGCCTTCAGTGCATTTTTCATTCTCTGATATTTGGCTAGGACTAAATCATGAAACATTGTCAAAAGTAACTGAAATAGTGGTGAGAAGTGATACGAAAATTCAGCCAATGACAGTGGCTAAACCCTTGGTCTGCCAACACCTAGGAAAAAAATGCAATATGCTGATAAAAGAGACTAATATGACAGATATTACCGGGCTATCTTTGAAACACGGAGTATCTGTTGCATGTTGCAAAGCATGACTTCTTATCCAAAGAAGGGAAATTTATATTACCAAAGTTGCTCAAGAACAATGAATCTGCTGACATGAAGAATAAGAACAAAATCTCATGGAAAATAACTTGCTTTGTGTACTATTTATTTTTACAGCAATTTATTTCCTATGTGATGTATTCAACAAAAGTGCCTTTGAGTATTTAAAGAAAAATATTGGTCATAAGGACTTTTATATTGTTTTTCTTTTAAATGAGTATGTTGTGTCTGTTGATACATTGTCATAGGATGAAAAAGATCTCAGATCCATACAGTTAAGGTTCCTGGAAGAACGACATATAAATATTATTTCAAGCTGAGATGACTTGTATACACAATGTTCGTTCCACCCCCCCCCCCCCCCCCCCCCCGTAATTTTCCCCCTTTCAGATGGATCATTTCACTTTTCTTGGAGGAGATATTTCACAAGATCCATGTTAAATATAACAAATGCTTTTCTTTCTCACTTAACACTTTTTCATTTTCTGAAGCTTCCCTGAAGACATGATAAACTAGACTTAGCTATGTGGTTAGATGGCATTTATGCTAGGATGTAACATTTTCAAGAGGCCAAGTTTTTAAAAGTATTTAAATACCTAAACATTTTAGTAGATCATACAAGAATTTCCAAAATTGTAAAATAGCACTTAAACTTCTCATTATTTAGATGCCTTTGAAAATATTAACCTATACTTTTAATTAAAGTACTAGAACCAACTTAGACTTTTAAACATCTGCTTAGGTTATTCCTTTCTCACAGATTTTCTTCTAGCTCAGATTAGCATAGTGTAATAACTCTGTTAAGCAAGTTCATATATTCTGGCAGGGTCTATCTCTGTATCAACATGTGGGTTTTTAAGTATATAAGAATATACTCTTTTTTAATAATGCACATTGTCAGTGCCAGTTCCAACATGACTATGGAAGAGAAGTCTGCCATTTTAAGTGCAACATTTGTACATCTGAATTTTCAGGAAATTTGAATTATTATATATAATTTATCTAAGGGGATTACAAGAACTGAGGGTTGATTTGAGACATCTTTTCTTTCTTACATTATATATTGTTTATGTTACAACAGCTTTAGTATTTTTGCTAGGTTATTGTGCATATGAGCTAAAACATCTATGTTCTCATAAGCTTACATTCTAAAACCACAAAACAAGACAGGCTGTAAGAGGTGGAAGAGTCATCATCCATATTTCACTAAAATCAATAGGGTTCTTGGACATATTAAGGTTTGCCAAAGTCAAGTAGAGTTAATGATCTCAGCTCTCTGAGATCATTAGACATCTCTCTAGGCTCTGATCTCAGCTCTCTAGTGTTGGTTATTCTTAACATGCCACTAGCCTTTCCCTCATTTCTCCCTGAATTTTATCAGAGTGTGAAACCAATCAGCTGCTGGGAAAGCAGAGTAGCAGACCCAACGTGAGTAGCTTTGCACCATTAGGTCCTACATAATGCTGTGCCATAAATACAGCATAACACCAAGGAATCATAAGCAAATTTAGCCCTCTGGGTCCAAACAACTTCAGTCTCAGAACTGTTTGAGGTCTGTCAGGTCTGTATACTTCTTTGGAAGGACAAATAACTTTTCCAAGATACAAAGGAAATGACTTTAAGTTTATTTGTGCTCAGAGTCTCTTGATCAGAAAACAAAGCTCTCTCTATTTTTTTTTTTTTTTTTGCTTTTGCTCGATATGTAGTCTCACTTCACATGAATAAAATATTGAGATGTCCACCAATTCAATGAAAGTTACTAGCTTAGTAGATGGCCTAAATTTCCACTAGAATGTGTCTAAGTGTGGGTCCAGCCATAGAACAGTTGGGATGATCCTGAGAGGCTACACTGCTGATCTTCACTAACTGCAGAGGGTAAGGTGGCTTCTTACCTCAACAAAAAGAGACATTTTGGCAATTGTTCTTTATTTTGTTAAAGGTCTGTCTTTACTATAAATAAATCAAGTAGTTGCAAAGCCAGCTTTAATGACTGTTTCTGGATTTGAATGAGACTTGTAGTCCTTGAACGGTTCAAATTTCTTCAGAATCAGGGTCCGTAAGACTGAGACATGGAGTGTGAAGTAATCTCCAATGTTGCAGGGACAGTGGCTTTAGAAAGAGCTAAACAGAAATTTTGCACCTGATACAGAACCACAAAGACCCAGCTAGAGTTAAATACCCTCTTTTAGAGAAAATAGAAGGCTATCATTAAACTAGATCCAAACTAAGGATTGTGACTTTACTGTTCCACCTAGGACCTCAACAAAAATGCAGCTGCTTTTGTTGGCATATATTGTGATATAGAATTAAAGCAACAGCATCCAATGCGTGTTACAGCCAGGATATTCTGGGGCTTGGGCCTAAGGCCTAGGTCTTAGGTAATGTTCTGAAATTTCAAAACTGTCTCTGGGAATCTACCTCGCATTTCCAAAAATGAGTGAAGGCACATATACATTTAGCACAAACTGATTTTTAGGGAAAAGAGGATTGTTCTGAATAAAACAGAATACAAAACCTTACACCAATGTGAGGAAAAAATCATCTGTCATCTTAGAACCAGAGCATGTAATAGACAATCTGCTGCAAGCCCTCTGTCACTTCCCCTGAATTTAAATTCAAATGGAAAATAGAACAATGTTATCCTTTTTTTTTTTTCCTACATAAAGACTTCTTTCTACTCACAACAAAAATAAGAAAAGATGGTTATTACATGTATTACTTCTGTAATTTTAATCTACACTTTCCATTTGTTCTTCCATATCTAGAGGACTATTGTATGTCCAGTGGCTTCAACATATATACCACTTAACATATAATGCAAGAAACATACATCATGCCAAAATCATTTAGTTTTTATTACAACTTTTTCCTTCCAATTTTCTACTTATAATGAGTGCATAAAAGACCCCTTTTCACCCTATTGTTTTTAGACTAAAAGCCACTTTATTCTTAATAAAAGGAATAATAAGTGCCAGTTGTAAAATACTCTGTCAATCACTTCAGCACTTACAATTGTGTAACACCTTTCTTTAGGACCTCTTAGAGTGCTTTAGAAAAGATAAAAACAAATAAAATAAAATTACAATTACATTTAAATGCAGAATTAAACTAATCAGTTTTAGATCACTTGAATTTTGTTACTAAAGGTTGAAAAGAGACAATGTGCCTCTGAACACCCTGCAAGGAGTTGAAAGCTGCAGTAGCCTTGTCCATGCTGATTTTCAAATGAGCAGAAGACCCTCATTAAAAGCAGGCTGAATTGCAGCAGAAAATATCTTCTTTTGCCTTGATTTCCCATATCTGATGTTCTTCAACTTACATTATACTTTTTTTTTTTTTTCCCGTCCGTATATTGTTTCCTCCATGTGCACTGGTGGTAGTGGAAAAATATTTCCTGAGATAAAAAGACAAAATTGGGATCTTTCAATGAATCCTATATTCAGGATAATTGGGAGGGATGAGGAGTGAAAACTAGGTGGGATGTAATCTAAGCATGCTGTGACCATGCTTAGCTTGTGTGCTATGGATATTTAATTTAGGTTTTGCGATGACTATGGTTTGTGGCTTCAGACAAACAAAGAAAGCTTCAGAATATATGTTATCCAGTGATGGAAAATGCTGTCTCCATTTACAGTTACCTTTACAGTTACTTTTACAGACAAACACATTTGAGACACCTAGGTTAGATACCTATAAGGAAGCGTTCCCATGTCTTTTTTCAAAAATGACCAGTACAGTTGCCTTTCTCGTATTCTGTCCTGTGGGTCCTCAGAAAGGCATATGTCAATAGTTTGTGATGTTCTTACCTTATTCTGCGGTTAGTTTTGGTAACAGAAGTCTCATTACGAGGAGACCACAAGCAATAGGTTTATGAAAGTATTTGTAGTAAAGAAAAGGTGACTAAACATAGTCTTATAGGTGATGAAGCTACTCTGTGTTTATGTAACAGTGAAAGTATTTTATTTTTACTAGCAGACAAATGTAACAGCTCATTGAGATACATTTCTTTCTTCTCTTAGGGCTCTTCTAGATGACAAAGAAATGAAGATCAACTTAATTTAATGAACGCAGTGAAAGATATTATACCCATATGCTTTCTCATGCCTTAAAGTTCAACAAGTCCGAGGGGAGTTTTTCAGTGTTCTTTGGATGAAACTCACAAAATACTAAGGAAAGTTATTAAGAGGCATGCACTGCTGGTAAAGAAAGAAGCCATCTAGTCACATCCCATGATTCAGCTCATGCAATGCCTATTGTATGGCTGATCACCTGCAGTGAGCATAAATAAATAGGGAGATGTCAATAGGAGATGACGGTATTTGGAGGAGGAATGATCCCAATATATTAGCAACCAAATATTAGAGACAAAGAGAGTGCAGTCCAGTTGACTCATACCTCTTGCTTTGTGCCATCTGAGATGCCCTGGGACATCCTGTCTCAAATGAACTTTTCAAAATAGCACAGGTCTTCAAAATAGCATAATTTGTTCAGAGTATTTGCCTGCCCTGTAAGGACATCTCAAAATATCTCAAAAAGCAGTTGATCTCCATATTTAGCTAATGGAATATATCTGGAGATGCATGGGAATTTCTACCTGTAGGCATCTACATTAAATTGTTCTGTTTATATATCTTGAGGACACCTTAAGGGCTTGACTCAGTTTCATAAGCAGTTGTCTAGTGCCATTTGAGGGTCCTTAGAGGGCAGATGTGACATGGTAGATCTATGTCCTTCTGCAGCCAACTGATGGAGGACAGGCAGTTTCAGATGGCACTAGTTGCTTATATATATCCAACTGAAAATAAAATAATAGTAATAAAAAAAATCTACATCTCTGTAGAATATGATGGCAGCCTAGAAACCTAGCTTTCATACTGTAAGCAACTGAATGCTGATTTAGGTGTCCTAATCTGAAAAAGAGTAAGACTCCCAGTAGCAAAGACAGCACTATCAGGAAGAGAGGGCAGTGTGCTGGAGGTACATCCACGTGCGCCCTTCTGACCCATGGGATGTGACCTGTCGGTGTTGCTCACAGGACCTTCTTCAACAGCTCCTCCTCTCCTCAGCTGCACAGTCTCATTCCCACATCATAACCTCTGCTGTGCCAGTACAGCCAGTTGTGGGGCTCTGAAGTAAATCAGAAAGGGAACTGATCCATTTCTGGTGGGTCATTTTTCACTGGGACCAGGTTCCCGAGACTGTTCACCATGCAGCTGCACAAACAGTGGTGCCAGTACAGGGAAGGGGGGGTGAAGGAAGGAGCAAATGGGAGGTGGACAGCAGGAACCAAGTCTAAGTAGGCTTAAGCAGCTCTGCTGCTGAATGTGTAACCACAGCCTCAGTGGCTCTCTGATCACGCCTCTGCTCTAAATGATTTCCTTTTGAAACTTTCCTTTTGCCTGTTTACCTACTGAGGCAGATCAGTCACTTGGCACCTATATTTGCTTCCTGCATTTCTGCTTCTGTTTTTTCTCATGATCAGTGACTGAAAAGTAACATTACGCTGGCAGCAATAAAATATTGTCACTGGAATTCCTCCAAAAAGAGCCAGTCAGTGCTCTTTATTCAGCATATGCTGGGGGGTTGCTGTTGTTCTTTGCCATCTTTTGTTTCTTTCAGACAATTGGTGATTAAGGGAGCTGTTGCATGGGGTGTGCACTCTCTCCCCATTATAAAGTTTGAGCATGGGGATGAAATCAACTTCTTTCTTCCATGTAAGTGGGCTCATCGTGTCATCAGTTCATTTTCATTGTTTCCTTTGGCTTCTAAAACAGACTAATTTTCCATGGAGACATAGTCAGCCCATAGGAAGATGCGAATTAATTTATGACTCATTGTAATAAAGCACTTGAAAACATATACAGGACTCCCAGTGCAGAAGTCAAAGAGATTTAAACACATGCTTAAAAGTAAGCATCCACTTCATTCCTTTGTAAACAGGACCTTCATGGAAAACACTAATGCCCACATTTATTCAGCACCAGTGCATCAACATTTTAATTCTTTCAGATATTGTTTATACAAAAATGTGATATCAAAACTTGTTTCAAAACTTAATGAACTACAGCAGATGAGGAAGAAAAATTTCCCACTGAAATATTTTATGTCTTTAAAGTGGGGTAATAAGTCCTCTAGAATCTCTTTAGCCAGTAAAAAGGTTTAAAAATCCACTGTTTATGAACAGTTTTTTTTAGATTGCAATATTCCTAATAAATTAATGTTTACTATTCCAAAAATACGTTAGAGGTATCAGTGTACACATCTTAAAAGTATTCAGCGTGCAAGCTAATCATCTGTTCATGTTTAAATGATACATTTCTCTACTTCATGTACAGCAATCTTCATGTTGGACTCTTTGTATTAAACAAAGGAGGAAAAAGCTGGTGAGAAAAGTCAGCTAGTGGAGAAGATAAGAAATGACTTGAAAAAGAAAAGAAAAATATATGTGATACAGAAATGAAAAATCATAATAAAAGCATAAAAAAAACCTACCCTCAAACCCCAAACCCTGGGATACATATTACAGCAAAGAGCCAACATAATACTTTAAAGATGCATCTGCACTGTTTTGAACATAAAGACGTAAAAGATTATTTTCTTTTAAAAAATACTATATCAAATTTGTAATTCTATACAACTTCACAGCATTAAGTAAAATTTTTAAAACTTAAAACATGCTATTTTTATTAATGGTCCATTTTAAAACCACCAAACATTTTGATGTCAATTACTAAAACAAGGTTTAACGCTGTCAGAAAGCATTACTGCTAAAAACAGTCATCTTCTCGGTGTTTTTGTCTGCAAAGCATTACAGTTTATAAAACAATTTTAACTTGGAATACGTAAGACTCTATATGAAAGTTTCCATATGTTAAAAATTTTATTTGTGTGTTTGATTTTAAATTGCTTTGAAAAACAGACAGTTGAGGTTTATAGAAAGGAATCTTTCTTTTAGGAAATAAATGTCTCAAAAGTACAGGGCACCAGCAGTAAAAACATTCTTACCACAAATCAGAAACACATTGAGAAGTGTTTGTTGAGTACACCTTCTGAAACCAGAATTTGTTTCTATTTGCTGGAAAATTGAAAAATCTGTTGTATCTTGGCATGCTTGTTTGGCACTGTCCCAGGCTGTTCATGCAGCAGTGGCATTATTGTGCAATAAAGCTTTCAGGACTTGTAAAGCTTTCAAGTTTCTCTTCCATTTAATTTCTAATATGCAATGTATCTGCCAATGGTCTGCACAGAACCAACCAACACCGTTGTTTTATGAAGTGAAAAGCAAAAGTGTATATTCCATGATATTTTATTTTTAATAAAATGTGAGGTATTTTTAAGAAATGAAGACAATTAATCAGTGTCTCAGCTTCTGCATGGCACCTAGCCAGAAGCCACCAAGGAGACAGCTGAAGTTTGGAGATTGTTTTTGCAAGGCTAATTTAAGGTGAACTTAGATGGATTCAGGATTTATAAGCACTACAAAGTCTTGACTGGAGCAAAGTTCAACTAAATAATCCACAGCTCACTCTGCAGACAAAGTGCTGCAGCCGAAACTTCCCTGTGATTTAGTCTACAGTCAATGAGAATTTTCAAAACAGGCAGAAGGACTGAGTTTCACTGTTTCACTTCAAAGGTCTCCTAATAACTGAGAGGATTATACTCTTTTAACCGGTTAAGAAGGTTAGATGATTTTGAGTGAGTGGCTTTACATCCATCAATAATTCTAAGTTGAAAGTTTAAAGATATCGTATATATGTACATCATTTAACTCCTGAAGGGTTGCAGTGCAACAATGCACCTGTTTTGAAACTGCATCCAAATTGCTAAATAAATGATAGCTGTTTTTAAACTGCTTTACCGAAGTGAAGATATTAGTAAGAATATTAATTAAAATTCTTTACTGAAACATTTAGTAAAATTAAGATCCTTTAAACTGCTTCTAAGAGACTTCCTTCTTTCCCCACTAAATAAATATATAATGCCCATTTAAGATCATTCTAATGTGAGCTGTGCACACTTTGATGTTAGTACCCTTTACCTCTAGCATGCTAATGCCATATGTATATTTTATCAAATTAGAAAGAAGTTTCAAATGCTCAGTTCCAGTGACAAAGGTACCGCTGAAGTAAAAAAGCCGAGGATTGTCAAACTAAAATGAAAAAGGTACATGCAGGAAATGGCTATAAATTTCGTCTTTTTACAGGGGAAGACAGGAAATTATACATCATAATAGTAAAAGAACTATCCTTTATCATATCAAGTGGCTCTTCTTAAGTTCTTTTTGCTCACGTTTACCATTATTAGTGCAGTCAGAGAGCCCGGTTAATAAAGAATTACTTCTGCATTATATGGTTGTACCTCAAATCTTCTGCAAAGAAGTCAGGGTAACACATGTGCTGTGAATTCTCAAAGAATGGCTGACAATTTACTGTGAGTTTTACACAGATTATATTAGCATTACCATTAACATTAGCCTGTGGAACTGCCCCTAAAATAGTTTTTTTTTTTAAAAAAAAAAACACTCCAAAAGAGACAGAGACGGAATGAAGAAGTGAAGAAAAGGCCATATAGAATTGCATATACTGTATCAAAAATCCCATTAATATTATTATTAACAATAAAAATAACCATCATTGTATTAATGTAATGCCTAGGAGTCATAATACTTTTTGAATAAAATATCAGAGACAATTGGGAAAGGTAATTACAATTTTGATTGATAGAAGGACCACCCATATCTTCTATCTGCCCAGCAAGATATAATACAAATGGACTTAATTTCTCAAATGGAAAGTTGAAGGGGTGGGAAACGAATCAAATCTGCTACGATGACTTTCAGAAATGACTGAAATACAGGAAACATTTTCTCTTGGACTGTTTTAGACAAAACTGCATCCTGCTTCCTTATCAACATAAGCAATTATCTTAATATATTCTAATATACATTATATGTGGAAAAACACTTCTGAAAAGTGGGAACTATGCTTTTAAAAATGGGAATATTAAAAATATCTGATTTTTTGTTTGTTTGTTTTTTTGCCCTTAATCTTTCATTGCTCTCAAGCTTTCCGTAGTTTACCAAAGCATTGCTGAAATAAATACAATAAAGACTGTGAGAAACAATGTTCTGAAGCCTAACTGTGATGGGTAGAGAGAAGCCCTAGATGATTTCCACTGAACTAGCAGAGGATACAAGTCAGTGAGATTATGGAGATTTTTGCCTGATCGGATGCTCTGCAGGACTGACACCTTTCCATTTTCCAGTGTTACCTGTTATGTATTGAAGCTTACTGTATGTTACTTGGGGCCTGCCTTTTGGGAGATGCATTTTACAATGCAGAAATTTGAAATTTGAAGTTTGAAATATTTTGATAATTAAATATGTCTCCTTCCAGAACCTTTACAGGGAATTTGAGATTTTATTTTCCTTAATGATGAGCACAAAAATAAACGTACAGAACTAAATTGCTAGTTGGGTAAATGGGGTAGGGGCAGAGAACAACAAAAACAACAGAAATAAAATTGATTGGGTGGACAAATCTGGAAGTGGTGACTTAATACACATACCTTAACGCATCATAAGTGCCACTGGATGCATTTGTTTCATTTCATTATTATTTTTCAGTTTAACCAGGACAAAAACAGCACTTTATGTATTGAGAAATCAGCTACAAAGGCTGGGTCTGTTGTTGGTCTGTGCTGAAGTATCTCTTCTGCATAGGATGCTCAATGTGGTATGACTCCTCAAGGGTGCACTTCAATCACTCCTACAGAAGGGATTTTTAGACTGGGTGAATGGGAGTCCCTGTGAGCAGCACTCATACGTTTTGCCCATCAGAAGAGTGGATAATGTGTTTTTTCATCTGAGATTTCTTAGGCATTCTAAAATGTTGCTTTTTTATCGGTAGGTGGTTCAGCCTGCTTGATACTGTGGCTGCTTTGTTAACCAGTGCCTGACTGCATCACACAAGTGCCATGGGTTTTGTATTATTAACACAGTCCTGCACAGTGCTAAGTAAGACATCCAGTCTGAATTGGTAATGCTGGGCACTTCATGAGACATGCTCAGCACCTTCCAGTACTGAGCCCTAAATAATGGTCTGGAATTAAAACAGCATATTAAATTTCACAGTCGTCTTCATAATCAGGTAGGGGGAAAGGTCAGGATATATCCACCAATGCCTCGATACTAGCAAAACTCTATCTATATGTATGAAAAGAAGCAAAATGTAGTTTAAGAAACGTATTTTAAAAAATTGATCTAAGGACTGTAAAAGCACTCAAAATTCTTTTAATATGCATTCTTTTGAAAAAATGTTTCTATAAAACATAGATAGCTACGAAGAGAATGTATATAATAATTTATCTATGGCATATCAATGTGAAATGAGAAAGTTTGTCATATTTTTAATGCAAATTAAAAGGACAATCTTAATCTATGGGAGATAGATATTTCAGTCATTTCACAAGGAACTGAGATTATACCTTGGTAACTAGTCAGTGATAACTTCAGTGCTCTAAATACTGTTCTTTCCCATAAGAAATATTTTTATATTTATAATGAATAGGTAGGCAAATAATAAATTACAGACATACAATATGCATGTTTCCTAGTATTAATGGCATGTTTTAAATTTTCTTGCATAACAGCAGTAGGATTTTTTTCATGTAATTTCCATGATGAAAATCTTGCAGTCCTTATGTAGGCAAAACTCTATTGAAACCAATAAATGTGTTCTTAAAGGAAGGTGTGCCCATCTTTTTAAATATAACTAGACCTTCATTCACTTAAACTACCTCAGTCCTCCTAGAAGATAGTAATGTTTTGTTATATAGACTCAGTTTGGAGCAAGCAGTCTTCATGTCCAATCCAGCTGTTGACTGGGACAGAATTTGACATAGCAGAATTTTTTCCAGCATGTGTAATGACAGTACAATCCTGGTCAGCCATGCATGTACTCATTTCAAGTTACTGACTAGTTACGGTTGCTAAAATGAAGTGTAGTATTTTGAGCTCTTAAGCTCTTTTCCAAATTTAATACCAGATATTAGTTCTACTGAAATTAATGAGGAATGAGAAAAAGTATCGCTACCCTTTTTGAAAAACAGATCTCAAATCTTTTTACAATGTCCATTACTTTTTTCATGGTGAACCATAAAAAAAAGAAAATCTTTAACAAGGGGCTATAAGCTTTTTCCACCCAAAATGAAATTGGTAACTACAATATATTTGAAAACCTTTGAAATGTTATGAATGTTTTTCTCTCTAATGTTTCTCTCATTCACCTGTTTCAAACACTGTGGCTGTATCATATCAGGTGAGACTGAGTGCACCTAGTGGGCTCCCTGACACTTAGGACAGCTGAGTGTTTCGTACCTGTCTTTCTCTACAAACAATCCACAAAAATTTAAAACAGAAAGAAAACCCGCTGCTGCCATTCAGCAAGAAGTCTATTACGAATCCCTAGGTGGCATGGAAAGCATTTAGACTCATTTCATTCACATGTCAGGTAAAGACTTTCATTTAGAAGTGAGATGAATGCTGAATAATGGATCTTTTGAAAAATGTAATTAAGAATTCATTAAAGCAGCCCTTAAAATAAAATCTCCAAAATGCAATGCATGTATATATTCTCCGTCTAATGTACCAGAGTCAAATGAATGAATGGAACATAATATAATACTGATGTTTACAAAATTCTAACATTTAAATTAGATGAACTCTCAGTATAATACAATATATAATTTTTAATGGCTTCTGAGTAGGAACAATTAAGATTCTTGAATCTTGAGATTGGTGTCCTTGCTAGGAGTAAAATGAAAGTATCCAAACTAATAGTGTCTCTAAGTCTGGCTTTTGCAATACACATTTACTTGGAAATCTTGACTCAACTGAAGTCTACTGAAACTCTCACACTTTGTTTCCTTCAACATTTATATGACTAGTTTAAGAAAACATGGATAAAAAAAGATAAAAGCTGATATGGTCTTGTTCCCCAACTTTCTGATCTCTAGCAAAGCTGCTCTCTCCGGTGAAATGTCTTCCAAGGCTGTCTCTATAAGCCACTTACCCCATCCAGTCACTGAGGACATCTTTATCTTAACTTCATACCAAACTGGACTGTGCCAGAATGTGTTCTGAAGATGCAATTCAAACAGGCACTGAGCTATCCACCCAGCATCCATCGAGGGACTGCCTAACTAGGAAAAAAAAGTGATACAGGTGCTCTGGGAATGTGTTCCCCACTCCTGTCAGTGAGAAATCTGGGGCAAGAACTGCAAAGTGCAGAACCATCCTTGCTGAAGTTAGTCTTCCTGTATCATCCCCCAACTGGTCCATCAGGAGGACAATATCGAGAATCAGGATTTTGAAGTAAAGTCTTAGCTTTTTTTCATGCTTAGCTTGAATTTAACGATTAACTTGGACTATTAGAGGGTAAAGACTTGATCCAATTTGTGCAGGTGGTTATGTGCAGAGGGACAGGGCTGGTTTCATGGGTCTTGACCTCTGGCATTCAAGAATAGGAGTGTCAAGGAAAAGATACATTTTTAAGGATTTAATGATGACAGAAGCCCTTGATTATGCATAAGTGACTGAAATCAGACTGAAAGTTAAATGTCTGACTAAGAATCTAAGCACACAAGACATTTATGTCACTGTTGAATGGCTTAGACTACATGCCTAGGTTTTACACAGCCAGAGTTAGTTAAGATGAATTTCATTTAGGTTTTCTTCAAATAAGAAAAAACAAACAAAACAAAACAAAACAAAAGGTAATGAGTGAATTGAAAAAGCTGTTATGTTGACAGAAACAATAATAAACCTAGAAAAAAAAATAGGAAGGGTAAGTGCCTTGACTTCATTTAAGGTTATCTGTTAATTTATGTAAATGCCCTTCTGGTACTCATTTCATTTTTGTTTTTTTGGTAGAAAATGTAGTTTATAAAAAGTAGGGGTTGGTAAGTCCAGGATGTCTTAATTCTCCTGTTCTCTGTTATAGCTGTTTGGCACGACATTGGAGATCCTCAAGAACTCAAAGAATATTGCCCTGCATTTTAAGAGTGAAGTATTATGACCCATCAGATGTTTTCACCTGTTCTCAAGCCCAGTTTTGATCATTTGTCTTTACTGTCCCACAATAAGAACACAATCACAGTTGTAGAGGCCTCAGACAACAGAGGTGGTGGCAATCCCTTACCTTATCTCTTTTCTCCTTACAGAAACATATGCAGAGATGCAGGAGCCAAATCCATTCTGTCATCAGTACTTGTAGTGAAGCTGAATGAAAAACCTCCCATTTCAGCAACCTCTGGCAATTTTATCCATCAAGTTTCTCAGACTTGAAAAGCATGGTCTCTATACAGAGGTCACCCAGGAAGCAGGATGGGAAAAAGAACAAAACAGACTTCATTTCAACAGCCCATGGCAGGAAACCTATTTAAGAGTCAAAATTGATAAACAGAGATTTTATCACACTTGTTGCTAGACAGGGCTGAGAGGTTTCAAGTACACAAATCATTTTCTGTGCCTTCCAAAAAAAAAGCCAACAAAAAAAAAAAACAAATAAAACTAACTTCAGTTGACATTATTACTGGACAGCTTTACCTTATATGTGAATATGTGGCTTCCTGAATGTTTTTAAAAAGTTCACTCAGTTGTTTGTGAAGAAGATGGCTGTCATTCACAGGATGCAGAACAATGGAAATCCTCAGCTGATGTGCTGGTGCATGAAGCCTCTTGAACTTAACTTTCCTCCAGACCATTAAGTTATTCCATGTATCTGCTGACTGTGTTTAGCACTGACCCCCAAATTTAACATAATCTATTTTATCCACTTTGCAAGAGACTAGGAGTGCTCACAGAAATGACAATGACATCTCAGTTGATTAGTGAAAATTTCCAGCAGTCACTTTTAAAGTACTTTAACTCAGTGGCTTGCAATTATCAAGCCATGTTCAGGTTTTCAGTCTGCGCAGCCACTCACTGAACTTCTCTTTACCCCTACTTCTTTACTAATGGAGCAAGTTAGCATACTGTAATGCTAAATTCAGTATATTTCATAAAGCATTTTATGAAGTTATTCTGAGAGAAGTTACTACAGAGGCAGTGGAAAGTGTTTTTACTGCAGTGTCTCTTCCAGTGGGCAGAACAATCGTTCACTGAGAAATTTGAGGGGAGGATCAGAAGTGTCAGAAGGAAAGTAGACAGCTGCCAACACAACCACTTCCAAATTGCTCTTCTAAGTAAGACAAAGCAGGTCATTTCTTTAAATCATTCCTCTCACAGAGAAGTCTCTGCCATTGCTATATAAGAACCTTAAGGTTATTGCTTTGCTGTTTGGGAACCTACAGAGCCTTCAGCTCAGACCACATGGGCCTAATGGATGATTCTGCCCTGAAGGGGAAAGTCCGTAGTTTCATTAGGAAACTAGAAAAAAATGCTGTATTCAATGGCAGTCCCCTGATGTCACTTGTAGTTAATCAATTGCCATATGTGCCAATCAGGGTAGGTTGAGCTACAGGCAACTCTTTTTATTTATGGCTAAGAGACTGGGAATAGCCTATGCAGCTGGGAAGCCAAACAGACCTAAGGATTTTCCACAAGCAGGCAGTCAAGGAGGCAATTTATTGAGGGAGAGACCCCAGAGCAAGAAATTAAAAAAAAATAATAAAATAAGGCAGTGATATGTTTTACATTACAGATTTTCTCTTGGTATGGGTATCAGCTTTTGAATATTTCAGTAACGTTACATCTCATCTCTCATCTACATATCCATTGAGAAGTGTTCAGCAGAAATTGCCCTTTGTTCTGCAGCACAGAATTAAACTGACTTGCAACTCACTGCCATACTTGGGTCCTGAAAACTAAATATGCTTTGTGATGATTTTAGAATGGCCTAATCTTTACTCTTGTCAAACTAAACTGCAGGATTATCATATGAAACTTTTTCAAATGTCCAGGTTAATCACACATGACAATCAATCTTTTATTCTAACCAATAGGGACAATCTGTTTTATGCACTTTTGAGGGTAAAGGGGTTATTTAGCTGTTGAATTCTATGGTTTGTGACACTTGTTTTGAATTGCACATCATCTTGTCCTGGGAAACCACTAAAAATGAGACATGGTGCTGTATCCTCCAGACGCATCTACATTTCCCTTCTTCTCTGTGTGCATCTTTGTCTATATTTGTGTTTATATATCATATCTATATAAAGATTGTCTTCTTGCCTGTTTACTCATCTAGGCACTAGGGAGTATACAACACACTTGACATTGGCTTGATGTGGTGATACAGAATAAGTTAGAGCCAAAAGTTAACATCCAGAAAGAGGCACTACCAGCCGTTCATTCCAGCAGTCATAACAAGCAAACTGTCAATTGCAAATATATAGGGTAAATGTTGTTTGTATTTTAAATTGATTTTACTTTAGAAATACGTGTAACTGTTCCCAACATTAAATTAACAGGGTTCTGCATAGACAACTAGTTTTCTATATACTAAAGGATGGATCTTTAACTTTTAGGTTATATTCACAGTTACTGTTAAGAAAATATTAAAATAATGGTGGGAACAGTTCCCCATGTTTCTAAAGTAAGAAGGACTGCTTTAATTCCCCAGTAGCCCAGATTCTTCTTCCACAGCTCTGTAGCCTACATTACAGGAGACTGCCTGGTTTGGCCAAATCACAGCTTGAATGCTTCTGAAAAGAGACTGAGGACAGAAGATAGACATATATATATATGTAAATATATGCATTACTTGCTGTATACATATGTTTTAAAGAATAATCTGCACATTGGCTGTTAGATTTCTATTTTTCCTTTATTTATATATATGCTATAAATATATGTTAATATATGCTCAGCAAAGCAATGAAACCCATACCCATCTTTAAATTGTCTGTCCTGTGCAGGATACTTCTACCTTGTTACAGTTTAGAAATAATTGGCATTAGTGGATCATCCCATGCTAAGGTCTATTTCATCTGCATAAATAGTGGTATATTTAAAGATTCAGACCAACACGTCATTTAAGTAAGAATGGCTATATGAACATGTGAATAGTCCCATCATGAGAACAAATGATTTCAACATTAATGTCTCTGCAAGTGCTCTCAGTTCATTGAGACAAGGATTCACATATCACAATATCACAACAGAGGTAGCTGAACTTCCACTAGATAATTAATACTTCCGTAAAAAATAAAATAAAATATGGACTACATTTAAGGCCATTTTGCTCTCACACGGAGAATATGCTTTTACATTGGGGAGGTTGGTCTATTGCAGCAAGGTCCTTGAAAAACAAATGAAGAAATACTTGCTGTACTTTACATGGTAAGTATTGCCAAGGAGACAAAATGGTTTTCCTTGTACATTTCAGCCTTGTGTTAGGCTAAAAACCATAAAAGTCTTACAAAACACTGCAATTCCTCCTTTTTTTTTCTTTTTTTTTTTTTTTCTTCCCCATAACCTCATTTTCTACCCCTTCCTCATTTCTCACTTGTTGAAAGGAAAATACAAAAGAAATGTTCATATAGACAACCAGTAGGATGCCAGAAAGGGCCTTTTTCAGTCAGAAATGGTGTGGTGCCCTCTGGATAATCAATTGTCCCTGCAACACTTTAGGATTTTTCATGCACTGAGATGCAAACTGAGCAATTTCTTCTTTTTTTTTTTTTTTCCCTATCTAGTTTGTTAATACTGGGTAGGCAATTGGACAGTGGGGCCTCCTCATTCTTGGCACTATTTCAAACACAACTTGAAATGCCCTGACAGCAGTTCTTCTTACAAAGTAACGTTAAGGTTGTGACATGGGCCAACAAAAGGCTGACACACTGTCGTTAGCTTACCCTGTTGTGCTTAGTTAATGGTGGAGCCTCAGATCTGCGTGTGATGTTAGCATTATATGTTCTTCCATAACAAGGCACCAGAGGATGAATTGAATGCAGAATGTCATCTTTAACTTTGAATTTCCAAGTTTAGGCTGGCTTCTTTCTTTAGAATAAGGACTGACTCTGCATTAATTATACAAAACCATTGATAGTAAATATATTAGTTTCTCAGAGGTGGTTAGTATTTAAGTGCAATATTTTCAAAATAAAAATGTTTCATAAAAGCACAGTACTAAAGTCACTGAAGTGTTCTTTTACATAGTTATCCTGATGTATTAAAAATCCTGGCCATGAGCTGGCATTCACAATCACATTTCCCACCTGTCCAGCAGTGTTCAAAACTGGGATTTTGTTTGAAATACATTTCTGGTTTTAACTACCCAAAACCACACTATAAATTGTTTCCCTTATAAATTTCATGGGACAGTTAATCCAGATCTGGAATTTTGGGGTTGTGTTTCAACACAGCCATGGTAATATAATAAAAACAATTAGATGGAGTACAGCACAAGTAATACCCTCATATTTTTGTAAAATTGGCTAATATCAATCACTGTGTAAACCACTCCTGCCTGTTAATGCTTAGCAGTTTCCAGTGTCTGTAAAAAGAGAACTCACATGTTTCTTTGTAATGCCAAAGAAAAATTGGCTCCTCAAAGATAACATATTCCGTATTTTTACACTCTCTAGTTACTTTAAATCAAAGTATTAACTGTGCTTCTCTTCTTACATTCACTGTGTTAGTATGTTAAGTTTCTTTCCCCCCAAAAAAAATCTTTAACTCTGTTATTTTTATGTGCTTATATAAACATGCTCAAGAAATGCAATTTTGCAAGCTTTTAGCTGAGCTGATTTCTTTGAGACTAGAATCATATATAGACTTAAATTTTCTGGATCAGGTAATGATAGCTAAACATAGCACACCCGCATGTTGTTTTTCAAAAAGGGGAAGAATGCCATTCATTTCACTGCCTGGTCTTTGGTGATTTAATAGTCATTTGAGGTCCTGTGTCTGGGAAGAAAAAGCTCAAATCTTTCAGAATCACTTTCCTGGAACCTTCCTTTCTTCTTGTGTTAACATTACATTATATGAATGAGGTATAAGCTTTAATTCCTGTAGTAGGTACTCATTGTTCAGAAAGTTTGCAGGCAGAACAAGTGAAATTTGCTTTGTGAGCTCCCTGTGGGAACCAAATGACAAGCTCTGTCTTCTCCATAAGAGGAAATAGCTGACATGATATTATCCAGTGCCTGAGACAACAATTTTCACCCTTACCTTTTATCTCTTTACCTCTTCCTCGGAAATCTTGGCCAATCTGTAGCAAGCATCTTTCATCTGTGACTCTTGATCCTAAAGCAGTTGAGAATAAATGCTTTTAAAAAGAATTTAGCAGAGTATCCTGTAGGATTAGGTCCTTTAAGATAGGGTCATCCTGGAGAAGGTGAGGGAATTTTCCTTTTCCCCAGGAGAGAAGAAGTTAGGTTGGAATTTGACAAATGTTGACATCTACATCTGTGCAAGTCCTTTTTGGCTGCCTTTATAGTCAGTGGAGAGAAACTGGCACTTCTGGGGTGCAATTAATGTCATCCTTAGGTAGAAGTCTAATATAAGTCAGATGAATTCTGCCCTTCCATTGCCTCCTGGGACAAGTTCAGATTAATTCAGATCCCACTTGAAGTTAGATGGATAACTTCCACCTTTAAAGTTATATAGTCTGCGCTAAAAACACTAGTGTAAGTAAGGACTTCTGAATTCATCAGAGATGAAAACTTTGCAAGGATTCTTATTCTGCATGTAAATAAAATTGAGGTCACATAAATTACAGCTTTTAACAGTACCAGTATTCATAAATATTGTCTCACATAACTTGCCCCCCCTCAGGTAACTGAGACAATATCAGACATGGAAGCGCTGGCTAATCAGAAACACAGGGGTTATTAATGTATATGGAGCATATCACAGAGGTCTGGGGAAAAGGACTTACTGGGAAAAAGAAAATTAAAGGAAAAAAAAGAGAGAGATGGTCTCCCTTCATCATATTCATAGTTTTTTATAATAATCTCTGTTGTAGCATAGAGTCCGGCTTGTTTGTTTTAGAAATAACCCCTTTTTTTGTGTGTAAGAAAATATATTAAGTATTCTAAAACTGATTCTTTTTCTTCTCCGTGTAGCTGAGAGTCAGGGGTCAAATTCTCAACTGCTGTAATCCCCACTAGAGTTATTCTCATTCATTATTGAAATGGGCTTGATCCTGGGCTCATGTAAACTGGCACAGCAGTACTGAAGTCAGGGGAAATGTGTCAATTTTTTTTTAGTAGATGAAAACATAGTCCTTGAAATGCAGTAATTTTAACTAAGCTGAATGCTGCAGGCCAAATTATTTTTAGTATTTAGCAATGTCTGGCTTTTCCTTTACTAATCTATATTATCACCATTCAGTGTACCTAAAAAGAAAAATCCCTGCAGTAGTGTTATATTAGCAAGTGGCAAAAAAAAAACAGCCTCATTGCTTGGTTTCACTCTTTGCCCAAAATTATTTATATACTACTCTGAGGATGATATTTTGCCATACAAAACATCTCTTTTGTTTAGTAACAGCAGCAGATTCCATGACACCATTTATTTTTTTTTTTTTGTCTTTTTTAACAGTAAAAGGCACTATGGTGTGCAGAGCATCCCAGTGGAATAATGCACTGGTGCAGAGGAGCACTAAATCAAATGATAAATTGAGTGTAACATCGATTATGTTAGCTATGCATAGAAATATATACATTTGATGGTCATTATGACACGTGAATGTTCAAGATGAAAAGTGAAAAATACATTTCAAGTTCTGCATATGTGAAAAACTGACAATGATCTGTAATTTGCGTCTAGCATTAAATTCTATAAATCTGCTGGTGTTTTCAGCATTGAAAGCCTGATTCTAAATGGAAAGGTCATTATCATTATTAAGTTTTATAAGAAAATCAGTACGTGTACTAGTATCTATTTAATAACTGAGACATCATGAATGTCAGACTTAACACACTTTGCTGGGTGCTAATAACTCTTTAAGTGTACCCTTGACTTGAGTCGAAGGCAGTATTGAAATTTTTATATTATCTGAACTGCCTGGTAGCATTTAAAAGTACTTCCATAATAGCCAGGTAAAAATATAGTGACTTTACACAACTTTACCTAATTTTGCTCCTGTTTTAAAGGTTAAGCTAAACTCCTTGCAGCCCCCTTGCATAAGAACTGGATGTGCAGGCAGCTGAGTCACAATGGACCTGTCCTACTTAACTATTCCTTCAATTTTATTGGAGTATATTGTGCTTCCTGAAAAAAAGTATGTGTCAGTAATGACAACAAAATGAAGCCTTTTGTACCCAAAATAAGTGCCTGGCAAAACAATATTTGCATCAGTGTCAAAATTGCTTTTTGAAATGTCTTGGTGGAATGGTGCTGTCTCAATATAAAATATGTATTTATTCAGCATTTTTTAAACTTTTGTAATTCCCACATTATATTATCTCTAATTCAAGTCCAGTGATAAATTGATGCAGCTTGTTTCTTTTTCTATTATATATTTAAATTAAAAATTGGAAGATGTAGTTTCTCTTAATGAGTTTTATAGGGGTCTTTTAGTATTCTGTCCCTAGGCGAGTTCCTTACTTGATGTGAAGTCCTCATAAGAGGTGCTTGTGCACTTGATTAATTCATAAATGGTGTTGAGGGATGTATATTTGCACAACTCTTGTTAAATCACAGAAGTTTGCTATTTTTCTGTAGGATGTATTGCAAATTGTGTCACCCATATTATGCACCCAATCTCATACAACACTACAAGTCCCAAATTTTCCAAGTATTCTCATCTATGCCACTTCCTTTTCCTGTGGTAAAGGTTAACCTTGGCTACATTTATATTGGTTCTGAAGTAAAATAAGCAAACAGAGTATACAGTTGGCTGAAAAAATAAGATTAACAAAAGCACATGACTAGCCAAAAATATCAGAAAGTTTCATACTACTGAAGAGGGCTTTCAGCAACTAATACAAATTTGATACTGACCTACATATGATACAATTAATGTATCTGTAGAATTTTACTCCAAATTTGGGATGGGAGGCTGGCTAGTTAGGATTGTCTGTGAAGGTTGCAATAGTGTTTCCTAACTGGTAAAATGTAAATCTACTAGAAGAATCAGCAGTGAGTACAAATCCAGAAGTTTCTTCCAACTGGTAGGACTGGACTAGTAGTGTTGTTTTAATGAAGACAGGGGCACCAATTGCTTATCAACATCAGTTGTGTATTCACAGTTAAGAAACTGCTTTAACAGTTCCCTTTAGGGAAGGGAACAGAAATGGATGAAACCACTGCCATGATACAGACCCCTGAAAGCCAGACTGCTGTTGTCTACATACTGCAATATGAAACTGGACCTCATGCATTTCTGTGCAAATAAGATGACAATTGTTAACTGTTTTGCTAAATACGCGTCCATTTGAAAGATGTAACTTGTTCCACTTAATTTTTTAGTAGTGATACTACAGCAGGAGCTTTGGTGCCCTCTGTGAGTGCAAAAGCATAAAAACAAATGGATATTTTTTTTTCCTCTAAGTATGTGGGCCTTCAAATTTCATTTAATTCAGGAACCAACAGAAAATATCTGACTCTGTAACTTTGCGCCCAAAGATTTTTACCTCAGAGAAGGATACCTGAGGTTCTCACTCTTCATCTGCACAGTAAGTCCACTTTATGTAATTTATTTATTTATTTATTTTTGCTGGTGGGAGTGGGGGAGGAGGGAATGCATAAATGATCCTTAAGGAGCAAAAAAGAAAGAGGAGTTTCTGGGATGATTACTAGTTATATTATGCATTTTATTTTCTGGCTATTCACTTCTCTTGATGTTATTAAAGGACAGAGAATTCAAGAAAATATGGCAGCACCCCAGTGGCATTTAAATGAAAGACAGAAGCTTAGCATGGCCAAGACTTCAAGTCCTTATGTACCAATGGCTAAGACTACCTTGGAAGTATATTTCCACATTGCACCATTTTTCTCTCTCTACTTTTGTGCTTAAAATATTTGAGTTTGAACTTGGTTTTAATCTGTGCTGATTTTCTATTCCTGGTCTAAATATGGACAGAAGCTTGGTTGTAAATTGCACTGAAAAAGTTAAAAAAAAAAAAAAAGTCCCCCCCCCCAAAACAAACAAAACAACAACAAACCAACCATTAGATACTTTACCTCAAAGATGAAATATATAAGCAAGATGATCAGTTAATTTATTAGTTAAAAAAAAAAAAAAGAGAGACAAAATTGGTAAATGGAATTGAAATAGTTCCAGCTTCTTGTGTCTTATGTCAGAAAATGTGAAAGCTGGCTAAATTGTAGAGGCTACATTCAGGTGAAGTCTAAAGGATGGGCCTAACTTTGAGCTCATGAACAGCTGCATTCACTCAGGTGAGACTGCTCAATTGCTCAGAGACATGTGTGTGAATAAGGTACTTCACCAAATCAAGGCCATTGTGCAAGAAGAATGCAGTGTCAGTGTATAACAACCATGCTCCCCAGGAAGGAACTTTTTTATGTGAAAAAGAAGTGTTACTACAGAGGCTGCGTATGATAGGGCTGTGCTGTGTTCTTTGTTTCAACCCACTAGGGTGCTGTCTTTTCCCATATTATTATTATTGCATGCTCTGCAGTAATTTAACATCTCAGAAAGCTAATAGTTCTCCTTAAATTGTAGCCTGCATACCATTACTGTTAGTTGCAGGAGAGTGCAAAGTCTATTTGCACACTATACATCCTATAATTTTTTTTTCTTTGCAAATCAAAGAACATCGGTGGAAAATAGTTTATGCCCAATGTCTCAGAAGTACTGGATCAAGTTCAGCCTCTGAGGTATGCAAAAAAATCTCTTTGCAATTGTTGGGTGATGCTTCTGCTTATATCAGTAATGAGATACCAAATATAGTCTATTGCATAAATAGCACCATAGATACTTCAAAAAGGGGCAGAGCACAGTCCCTATTGCATCTGCTTTGTGCTACCTCAATAGTATAAAGAAACTTAAAGCTCCTTTGTGTAAAAGTATATACAATGAAGTGTATCTGGTACAACACTGACAGTTTTATACCCCCTTCAGAAAACAGAGTTTAATAGGGGAAATGGGCAAAGATACTATTTTACAGCCTTTTTAGAGCTACCGTAGTACAGTTTAGTTGTAAGGGCATGTGTGGAAAGGTATACTGTGGAATCCCAAAGGGAGCTTACAGCTAGCTGCTTTTACACAGAGTAACCAGATCACTTGGCCTGTGATTTGAGGGGGCTCCAGTTGTACATGTCCAGACAGTGCAGCAGGGGCCGTGTGCCCTGACACTTGCTTTGGTTCCTCTGCTAATACCATCTGACAAGGTGCCCTGGGGGTGGCTGCTGGGATGCTGGATGTTGCCGTACTCTTGAATGGTCAAGCTTCAGTTTTACGAGTCATCAGACGGATGGAAGATTAAGCCAAACGCAACAAGACCTGCACTTAGCAAAATTAAAAGGAGCTGACATCCTGTTTAACTGCTTTCACAGAGATCCAACAGAGAAATGAACACAAATTAGGAACTTCTAGGACAGAAACGAAACTATGGTCTCTATACTGACAGAATCAGGACGTGATCCTGCTCTAAATTTCCATGAAAACTTCTACAAAGTGTAGAAGTGTAATACTGAATGATTATTTGCATTACAGGACAGGCCTGACATGAATACCAAGTAATCAAGACTGATGGACAAGAGAAGGCTTCAATGACTGCTCAGACCAGTTGCCCTGGTGCTTTAATCTGGGATCAGCACATGAAGAGCTGTACTTAAATGTGAGCTATGTTTCTGTAGAGCGGTAGAATTTACTGTGTGGTCTATATGCCACTGGCAGGAAAAAAAAAAAAATCTCATATCCTGAGTTTCAGTGGTCTTCCAGACATGGCCACACAGCCTATATTCCAGACTAATTTGTCAGCTGTATACTGAACATCTTAACATACTCCTGAGATGTCCTTGAAATAAAAGCCACATCATAACTTTTATGGTGAATTTTGCTGCCATAGCTAAACTTCTTCTAGTACTTGTAGTTAGGGTGCATTCAGGTTATTAATTTAGTGTGTTGTGAAGGGTAAGTTTGTTATGCACTGGGGATACTGTTGGTACACTCAGAGCAGTTTCCCTCCTAGTGGAACCAAAGCAGAAACAATGCATGGGGGCAGTCCTCTAACATGCCCCATTGTAACGTTCACAAAAGATCTTCCAGCATTTAACTCCCTGTACATGCAATGTGTGCCTGGGACAGGCAAATGGCCTGATTGTCATTGCCAGTAAAGGTATTATGTGGTCACAGGGTCCTTGGACCAGAATACATCTTGGTAAATCAACGCCTAGAACTTTACTCTCTGCACCACACCATATGGCAATGTGGGTATGTCCATAAAGCTGTTTCAAGTTACTCTGCACTTCAGCTTGCAGTGTGATTGAGTATGGGAATGGACTGGCAGTTACTGTCTCTAATCATTGCTGTTATATCACCTCTGCATCCAATAAACAAGTGCTTCCTCTTGGGAGAAGATATCCCTTTCCAGCTATCCTTTCCTACACTGCCAAGCTAGACAAACTTCCTGGTGATGAAGGATGCCTACCTTTGTTCATTCTCACTGGCTAGTCCCTACTGATTAAGATATGGTGATTTAGTCTCAAACGCCATTAATATTTTATATGTGACAGAGCAAGGCAATGTGGCAATGTTAAAATATAAAAATAGTGTGGAGCAAAAGGAGCAAATCTCCAGAATAAAAACAGCTGGTTCTGAGGACCTAAATTCTTCACCATAGACACCTGTTTATTTTTCACTTCATATTATCCCTTGTTTGATCCCATGGGTTGAATGCTCATTTGTGGCTGGAGAACATTAGGTATGCTTCTGGATATGTCTTGGGGTACTGTGTAAAGTTATATAGTCTTTGAATGTACCTCACAGGCATGGTGGTAACTAGATTTTTTTCTCTATCTAATCACTAATCTCAAAATTTTGTTCTTCTCAGACATCTCCAGTTATCTCAGATCATGCGTTTTGACAATACAAATAACTGGAAAAATAAAACTGAGGGAGTGAATGTTAAGCCAAATATTTAAAGAATAATCTTGCAACTTTCCATGTGCATTTTCCTCTCCCACCAAACATTCCCTATTTTAGCTAGCTTTTGGCAACTCTCAGTTATCAGTACTGGATTACAGAAAATTTAATCCAGTGTGAGTGATCCATCCCAAAATGCACAATTTTTTCCACAAATAGTGGAAATAGGAATGTCCATATATCTCTGTGTCTGAGAGTATAACCCTTCGGTCTATTACAGAATAAGATTAATTAGATAAACTTTGAATTTGTCCAGGAGAGCATTTAATTCTGAGGATGAAGCAAGAGAGACAAAAATGCAACGAGAAAATTCTTGGCTCTCCTAAAGTCAATGGGAGCTTTCAGAGGAGCCAGGACTTCATCTTGTATGTTTTGTTTTTCTTCAAATGTCAGTTACCTGCATACAACATAAATACGATGTGGTCAGAGAAGTGTACAGTGAATGGCTGAAACAGTTAACAAAATCAATAAATGTGGGGAAAGTAGATGAAAACATAAACCAGACTGAGATATTTTTTCCAGACTGAGATTTTTAAGTCTTCTGTATTTTGTCATTTGTTAAACCACAAATAGTTATAAACAGAGCTGCAGTTCAGAGAGTCTTTGTTTCTAACATAAACAAGGTATAGGGCATAGCTCTGTATGTCGGCCAAACATGACTATAAGTTACAAAAATGATATATATGTATAAAAGAAGTGTCAGACCCTAATTGAAAAATTATATTTGGACATGAATAAATATAAGCAACTCACTTAACTCCAGAAATGCAGTAAGTATTTAACAGAAAATAACCCATATTAACACGTGTGTATTTTTTTTTTTCTGTGAAATTAATTTAATTCAGTATACTAAAACTCAGAAATGAGGAAGTTTGCATAATTAAAGTATCAATATGCATATTGAAGTTTGTCTGTCCTTGTTGAAAAACCTTATACTTATAAAACATACTGAACATACACAAGTTTTGTAGACCTAGGAGCAGAATAGCATACTATAGGAAATTTGATTAAATATACAGCAAAATTATTTTTTTTAACAGACATGCTTTGCATAGTCATTAATAGCCATGATATTTTTCACTTAAAATGGACACAATTCTTAACAACCAGGTCACACTATAAAACCTGAAATCTGTAAAGAACCCACTTAAATACTGTTTTTTTCCACTTCACTTCTTCCTAAAGTAACATTTTCTGAACATCATGAACACTGACTTTCTAGTCGTGATTTTAAATTCTTTTACAGTTTTATATTTAGTTCTAAAAAGCAAGCAAGCCCTAGGAAAGCCACATTGGCCCACAAGCCTGTCAGTGGTGCAAGCTGTTCCACTGCATAGTGGGTCACGGCAGCGTTACTGCCGTAAACAACGTTGCAAACTTCCAAAGCCTGCAGAGGTCAGTATAGCGACACCAACAAGAAATTATATAGCTTCTCTGAATAGATTAGCAGCCACAAATATTTATTTTTAAAATGCAAAAATGATGTATCATTCTGGCCATTACTGTAACGGTGGGATTACTATGGCATGTGATGAGTTTTTCCTGCAAATATCATATTGCATATATATATATATATATACTATTGCATATGCTAAAAGTTTTAAGGATTTATTTTTGCATTTGAATTTGTTGATTACAAAGGGTTAAATGTACTTTCCTTGAGAGCATTTGAGAAAAGTTGTTGGGTGGGCATTATGGAAAACTTCAGCTTGCTCTTCGGAAGCTGTCTTTTCTGTGTTGCCCTGTCAATGACCTCCGCTGTGACATTGAAGGAATACCCTCCGTGTGGGTGAGAAGTAATTTGCTTCAATAGCTCTTCTGCCCCAGACATGTATAAAAAAGAGACTGTAAACATATACCCTGCGTTTGCTTTGGCGCTGACTGAGCTGACACCATCAAAGTCATTTAGAGCAGAACTTTTAGACGTTTGTGACAAACTAGACCAGGACGAATGATCCAAACAGTAAAAGCAAGACTCTGAACTCAGTGCAATGAAATCTCCAGGAATGAAAGGAAATGACAGATAAATAGTGCTAATCAGACCCTTGAACACTACCATATTAATTGTATTTACCCTATTGGCCAGCTTTTCATGACCTGCCTGCTCATGGCACTAAAAAGTAGTTGCCTTAGTGTTTCACTGCACATTTTCAACTGTGCATTAAAGAATAAGTAGATGTTCAGACATGACCTTGGGGCCCACAGAGAAAGATTTTGAGAGGCACAAATTGGGATTAGACCTATGTGATTTGCTTCCTTCAAAGCACTCCACTTAGGCAGGCAAAAGTAAGTACACAGTACCCACACCATTAAATTTTGCCCCCCTCTGTCTCCCTTCTCCCCCCACCCTCCTCCTCCTCCTCTTCAAAAAAAACAAAACAAAACAAAAAAACAAAAAAAAAACCCAACTGATTAGTAAAGACATCTGAAACAGAAAGACTATCCTGAATGTGAGTGATGGATCAGATGCTGCTACTTCTATTTATGCATCTCTACTTGAACTTAACATTGCACACAGATGTATGGCTTTAGAAGGATTACATTTGAACTTTCTTGGCCTTAAGAGACCTATTTTTCCCTTTATTTCTGAAATGCACATGCATTTATCTATGCAATACATACAATTGTATAGAAATTACATAGTGTTGATGTCTGGCATAAGTCCAAGCTGGCAAAGTAAAATGATAAATGATGAAACACATCTAACTCCACTTTCTGTCTCTGCAAGTCTAAGTTGTTGTACTAGTAAAGATTCATGAAATTAGTAGTGCTCATATACATATTAGTTGCCTTCAGGTTTTAGTTATAGCTTTCTGCCACATGACAACGTTGTAGGTTCGGGTATCCGAAGTGTCAGGAAGATTTAATGCAGCCTCATCAACTCCCAATCAAAAACTATCCCTGAGAAGCTGATAAGAGCCAGTTGTAAGAAATTTAATGGGTGGGAGGGAGGTCACAGAGAAAAAGTTTAAACGTATATTAAATCCCAACTTCTACTGAAATGGCTTGTTGCCCGTAGCAGCACTAGCATGACACTGAATCAAGTACCTGCTTCATGCAGTTCCTGCAAAACCAAATCTACGGATTTCTTCCTTTGCCATGCTCATAATTATCTTTCTGAGAAAGACAAAGAAATGCAGCTCATAGCTTGTCTCCTTATATTGTATTGACATGGAGAGTTTTCCCTGTAATCCATATATTTTTTACAGAGTTGTATTTTGCTGCTGAAAAGAAGGGACAGGAATGTGTGAACTATAAATTAATACTTTTAAATAAAACAAACAAACAAACAAAGATTTTCACATAAGTTAACATATTGAAAGAGTAGAGGAAGCTTAAATAGACCAGCTAATAGAATTTTATTTTCAAAGATCATGTGACTGTGCTGAAGTAAGAAGTATTAACTTTCCTAAAATATTCACAAACTAGCTTTCTCGTTGACATTCCGTTCATGCGTGGTAGATCTCAGACCAGCCAAAGCAAAAGCATAGATAAGGGAATTTTGGTCTGAACACAGAATAAAGTCCAGTGACTTGAAATTCCCACAAATAAGACAGCTAAAGGTGAACAGCTAGTAATATAGATGTTATCCTCACAACCTTGCTTCTTATTCACTTATTTCCCCCTGTGCAGTATGGCTGCAGAGTGGAGACGGAGGAGATCATCTGAGCAGAAGTGCTTTGTCCTCACTTTGCACAGCTATGCTTGATGGCTCCTGGTTCTAATTAATTAAACTCAGCCCTGTAAAACAAATGAGACTTAAAATATTTCTGATATTGGAAGGTTTGAAATAACTGTGTAAGAGAACATCAAAACCTCATTTGCCTTTTCATCATCATCACTGTATTTCTCACACTATCAGTGGTGTACACCAAACAAGAAAGAACTCATAATTCCTGTCAGAACTTGTTGTTTGGGTCCTTTCCATTCCCTAAACATTAACAATAATACTGTAATTTTTAAGTTAATCTTTCAGTTCTCTCTTACCTCTCCTCTGAAGCTCAGGATTAATGGGCAGGGGAAAGAATCCTCTAGAAAATCTACAACTCCATGAGTGCACCTTTATTTCATTTAGATCAAAGTATATTTACTGAGCCAACAATGAAAGATGGAACTGTTGGTAATCCAAGGCTGGGACAAGTGTGCTCAAATATTTTCAAGAAATATTAGATCCACCATGTCAGAGGCTGCCTACTGATTTCAGTAGTGCAAAACACCACATTGAGTCTGTCCTCAGGGAGTCTGTAGCAGAAATCCCATTGGCTTCAGAAGAAGCAGGATAAGATCAGAGCACACTTTCTCCAGTTCCCTGGAAAGATCTTTGGTAGAAGGCAAATAAACCCAGCCTCGGCATACAGTCTTACTTCTTCTTCACACTTGCCAAAATAATTTCCCTTCACACCACTCCCCACTTTTAAGAGAAGTGTGAGAAGCTACAAACAAAACAATGTAACAAAAACAAGGAATGGAGGCAATGGGTGCTGTAAATATAACCAATAGTCAAATATATTCAGTATTTCTCAGTCTCTACCCCCCAAAAAAATAAATAATAATAATAATAATAAAAAAGTTCAACCCCCACAGACATTTGGCTAACTAGAGCTCTTTAAATCAACTACTTACATGGTGGGTACATGCAGCTATATGTGTAGCATCCTGGGCCACACAGCAGAAATCATCATAGTCTAGATATAATAGAAAAGGTATACATTTGCTTCTTGCACTATGTAAAAGATATCCTCATTATATATAATTAGAAAACTTATTTTCCCCCTGCTGCTCTAATTTGTTTTTTCTCTTCACTTTTAAAATTCTCCATTGACTTTAATTAGCTTCTCTCTGAAATCACCAACCAGGTGAAATTAGAGCACTTTTTAAGTTTAAAAAATGTAGTTGGATTTTTTCAAACTTTTTTTTTTTTTTTCCTGAGCTTTATTCCCTGAGGCCAAATCCTCCCTGTTCTTACTCATGAGAGTAGTGCTGTGTACTTCAGTGAGGAAGCTTTCCAGAGGAAGGCAGGTTTTGGCCCTAGTGGGATGTACCAAAGCTTTACTAAATATAGATGTAAGATATATGAGACAAATCCTCACTGAAGGAAATCAGCAGCGTTCCCCCTAAGTCAATGAAGCTAATGCATTTACAGCAACTGAAGATTTTTCCATGTGTTTTCAGACTTCACAAGTCTTCACCAAATATTTATCACTTGTGAAATGCTGTACTTTTTGCTAACAATATTTTTATTCTTTCATTTAAATGCTCATCATTATACAATCAATACCAGTGATTCAGTTTCTGCTACTATGACAGAGCAAATTTTGCCTAAGAGAAATCATTTGTGTGGTCTATACGACATAACATATCCTTAAATATCTTATTGTTAGTTAAGAAATTAAGAAACAAGCCATTTAAGAAATATGATAAAAGATATCATTAGCTGCAAAATAATACAGCTCTGAGCTTTAAAATGTTCTGCTGGAGCTCTGGAGCTAGAGACAGTCATGTCCTTGTGATATTTCAGTGACAATTTCTATTTTAAGTGTCAAAAACAACTCTGCTATCTGGAGCAAGTAGTGTAGTATTCTCTCCTTTTAATATTCTAATCGTGAGGTGTAAAGTGAAATGGTTGCACAGTGTAATGGTGGTAAAGAAGCTGAGTGTCAATGAGACGGGAAAGGTGACAGACACGGAATGAGTCCCCAAGGTGCTCTCCAAGTGCATTGGATAAAGATTCCCCTGGGAAATTTTTCTCATTAGTTCTCAGACACAGTTCAGTAATTCAATAGCACCAGGTTACCATTAGTCAGAAGACCAAAATATGTTACTTTCCATGCTTTAGCTCCTTGATTTGTATATGTCATTTTATGAGAAAAAATTATGAGATTGTCTATCATTCAAAGTAAGTTCACGTGTTGTTTACATACCTGAGTATGATCCATGACAAGACTCTGACAATACTATTACCAGACCATACAAATTAAACAGAAACAGACACTTTTTTGATATTTGAAATTGCATTAATGAATGATTGCATTGTACATACACAAGAGAGACATTACAGATTGATTTTCTACATTAGTACCTGAAAAATTAATTATAGTTTGAGAAGCAAACCTAGAATTATCAACAAGTAAAAAGTCAAAAAAGCTGGATTGTTTCTGTGGATATTGTGAGGTTAAAATAATTTCTCTGTGCTTAAAGATGAAATGTGTATGTATTCAGTTAATATGATGGGGAAAAGTAGCTAAAAACTTTGATGGTTAGCTAATTTTATGTGTAATTACTCTGTGAAAATGTTAAACTGAATAGGTTATTCTCGACATTTTTTTCTATGCAATAAAATTGTACTTACTTCTATGCTATCAAAGTTAACTGCACTCCCACTCAGCACTCGAAGGGATAATGGCTGGAGGTGTTGTCTCTCTCATTACCCACCAGGGTGGAAAGAAAGGAGTGTCCATCCCCAATGGTCATTTAAATACTTGTTGTTATATTAAAAAGTAGTCACAATGAAACTGAAAAAAATAAAAAAAATAAAAAAAATTAGACACCCAAGCATAACAAGTTATTATATGTTTTACTAGTGCAAACAGAGGATTAGTTTGTCTTTTTATGTACCAGTGCATGTGCTCCAGAATGTTCCAATTTAGTTTTCATTCTTGATTAACGTATTTAGCACTCATCACTGCACCTTGCACTCATATTTAAGAGACAGAAACGACAGATAATTACTCTGCCTAAAGTAGTTCAGGAAAGTACAGATGTTTTAGTGTTTCTTTTTTTTTTTTTTTTTTAGGAAAAAAAAAAGATGCCTTCTCTGGAAGCTTTTTCATTTTACTTCAATTTGTTTTATGGAGTGTGGTGCCTTTTCTTTTTTTTTCTTTTATGAAGAGTGTACAACATTTAATAAGAGAAACAAAAACACGTTTGCATAGAATTGTCTGTCTTGAACAAAAAATATTGAAATCTGTCAGTCAATAGGTGCTTCATTTTTGACCTGTCAGCCTGGTGAGAGCTTGATCTTTTATTGCAGTCAGATCAAAATCGTGTACCTGAGGTGTCTCATTTAGCTTACAAAATCAACTTATTAGTAGAATTCCTTAACAAGAGGAATTATATCCCCAACAAAATTATATCTTGTTCTGTAAACAGAACTCACTGTTTCATGACTAGATTCCGATATGCTTACCATTGTACTGCAAAAAGGCCATATGTTAAGTGTTGTGGTATCTATGCCAAATAAATCATCGAGAGCCAATTCCTATTAATCTTACTCACATATGTTATTGCACTGAAGCTGGATGTTTTACTCCCAAGATTAAGATGAGAATGGTTCTTCAGTTTCCTAGAAGTGTGAACTCACCTGTATCGTGTATATTATTTTCTTCAAAGCTGTGCACTGCAGCCTCCAAATGAAGCTCTTTTAATTGAAAATGTTTCTATAACTCTTTAACACTGAGCTATTTCCAATCTAATGATCAGGATCCAAATAAATATACCAAATACTTATGTGCTATACACAAGCTCATCATTGACTTATGAATTGTAAATATTTATAAGTGGCTCATATTAAAGTAGTTGTCAACTGCAGCTACAGTACTTCACCTTCTGTCACTCCCAGGTATCAAGGGGGCTGATTCAATCACTCTCTTGTCAGGCTACCTTTCTTCTCCTGAATACCCAAATCCCTAAACACAACAAAATACAAATGAATGAAAAGTGCTAATGATGCATCATTACCAAGAGGTACCAAGTTTTTTAAGGTCCTTTGCTGACTAAATTTTAAATTAGCACAATTATTCAGAGCATTCCCCAAGGCACCATTCATTATGCCTAGCTGCTGAGCTGAGGAACACTGCAAACGAAATATATATTACTGTCCACATGTCTGTCTGCTTTCCTGGAGTAGGAACACATGTAATATCTTCTTGAAAAGGCAAAACTCAAGATTCATATATAAAATGTTTTTTGTATGGAAAGAAATACAAGTATGCATGTATTTTAGAACGGATAATATTACTCCATTATTATTAGTGCTCCACTACCTAAGATGTGTTTATTATCCTCAAAGATCTTGAATAACATAAACATAAACTTAGAGACTATTTTATTTAAACTGGTGTTTCATCTACTCCCTAACACAGCAGTTTTAATCTCAAGTGAAATGCAAAGTCTGCTGGAGCTGGGAGATAGAAAGTCTCTGATCCTGCCTAAGCCTTGCGGAAGCTTGGGCTGCACAGTGGATTAATTTCTGCCTTGGCCCTGTGTTCAGCAAACATGTCTGAGTGGACACTTCCCTGACTAAAAGTATTGGGCAGTCAGGATATCAGATCTTTTACAGTTCCCAGGAGTAATGACCTGTGTTATATCTACCATGTATGTCAAAATTTTGTCAAATTTTCCTTTTTTCTTTCTTTTTTTCTTTTTTTTTTCTTTTTTCTTTTTTTCATGGAGTAAATGAAGAGTCTGAACTCCTTGCTCATATTAAAAATATCAATATTTAACCATTCTCTGAAGGATAAGAAAGGCAACATTGACATGACAGATCCCTGAACTGTCCATAAAGTAGATCAATCCGATTCACCCAGCAGTACAGACAGTTTAATTCAGTATTTTTGTAAAACAATGGCAGTATTTTTTAGAAGAATAACAAAACAACCAGTTATTACACCCACATTACAAGTTATTAAGAAAAGAGGAAAAAGCTGTGAATGCCTACATGCAAGTGATATGGGCTTACCAAACTGTTAAGGTGACAGCTCTTCTGGTAAAACCCAGTGCATATTTACTCTCAAACAGATGGAAATGGGTATATCTGCAAGAGAAAATCATTTCTGTATGTACCTAGCTGTGAAGTTCTGAGCTGCTTTTTTAGCCCAATGACATCACTGCACACAAGCCGGGCCCCACCACACAGATGTGCTTTCATGTGCAGTGATATCACTTTCACTAAAACACTAAAGGCATGACTTTCAAGCAGTTTTAAAATTCAGATCAGTTCTGCTCATATTTAATCTAGACATGTTGGTTTAACACCAAGCCAAGCCAGACCTTTTAATGTTCAGTGGCCATGATATAAAATTCTTCACTGTGTTGCACCAATAAATTCAGAAGTGCAGTGTAATTTGCTGGAGTCACTGTGGCTGTTGTGAAATTCAAGCAAGAGTTTAAAGCAACCCATCGTTATGTGTCTTACTGCAGTACTTCAGCTCTTTGGACAACATATATATATATATAGTTTTTTTTTCTTTTCCCCATGAACAAGCACAGAGACAGGATAACTCGTTCCTGCTTGTTTTTGTCAGATTAAAATGTGATTAAAGGTAGTCTGCAAAATGGGATTGGACTCTTCCTGAATTAGGAACAGTTTCACTGTGCAGTTATTTAGGAGTTGTTTAAAACAAACAATGAAAAGAAAGTGCCACTTGACACTGACAGCAAGTATCTCTGTTCATTTTGCATTGTCAATAGCTCCAGTGGTAGCACTATTCTTTTGACAGCTAAAAGCAGATGTGTGGGTTAAGTATGGGAGCAATTCAAATGTCCATAGTAAACTGCAGGGGGGCAGAGAGAGCTCAGAGAGCAGCAGCTTTAAAGTAATTGACTAATACAGTAAGGATATTAAAGTCATTTAGTGCCAAAAGGGAACACACTGATCCTTGACCCTGAGCCACTTTGGAGTAATCTAGTATTCAATCCAGCGTGTAATGACTGCCAGGCCTGTCAATCCTCCGGGCTCTCCAGTCAAATGCCTGTGGCTACTATTGGCTTATGGTAAAAGGACAAAAATGCAAGGAAATGCCTCTCAATCAGGCTATGATGTGATAATGTTATTGCTCCAATGTATTCTATATTGTCCCTGCATAGTTTAATCTGTTGAGATCCATGTCAAAAATTGCCCTTGTTCCCCAGAGGTCTTTACTCAACCTTTTAGTAATACAAGTGGATTTGAAAGGAGAGGGGTAACTCACTTGATGAATTGTTTCCAGTTAATATAAAAAATAAGAGGTCAACTGTGGCTTAAAGGCTAACCGTGGAAGGTATAAATTAGAATAAGCGTGCTAGTAATCTGATTAGTAAAGCCTTGCTCTTCATTTATCCTAATGGTTAAAATACTTTACAATAAATAATATTGACACAGAAATTTATTTACATGAGTGACACAATTCCTATTAAGTTTATATGCTGAAAAGACTTTCATCTGGGAAGCAATACAAAGAAAAGGTTCACTTGCTTCTGTCACTTCTTGTCCTTAAAACTTCTGCAACTACTGGGAATCTTGTACTTTAAATTAGGCACCTCACAGTTGAAAAATATAATTATTGCTACAGGCTGGGTAGTCCACTTGAGCTTGAGAGAAGGAAATTGCCATTTTTTGTTATTTTGAATTTGCTAATTAAAACAGGGAAAACTGACCCACATAGATTCTCTAAAGTTAAAAAGTCAAAATGGGATAATAATTATGCAAATTTCAATGTATTGCTGTAAAAAGGATCCTTATGTTTCATTACACAATCTCCACTATTTCCCAGCCCCACTTTCCAGGTGCTGTTCATAAACTTGGGAAAGAGAGAAGCCTAGGTGCTATTGATGCTCCCATTATTTTTAGAGAAAGGGGAGGTTATGTAACAGACACTTTGCCTAATTTTGTTCTGTGTGATTCCACAAAGCTCTCCACAGGGATGATGCAGTACAAAAAGGAAAGAAAGAAAGAACATCTCCTGAGAAATATCTTGCTTATAACTTTGAAATAACTTTAGTGTCAAAAACAAATGACTTTCTCCAAAATTCTGCCTGTCCTCTCTCAGTTCAGTGCCCCAAAGTCATTATTCAATGTAAGTCTGTATTTATAAAACCATTTTCCAGCCTGTACATACCCTTTACACTTGAAAAATTATGATTTTGTGGACAGTTTTAGGGGGTGACTTGGAGAGAGAGGAAAATTGTTCTTTTGTGCTCACTGAATTCCCCTGCCATGACACTGGAAGCACATGCGACACCAACCTTGATCCCACCAGGAGATGTCTGGTTGTGTTGTGTTCCAGAGGACTTCATCCCAGGCAGTTTTATCACAAAATGGTGTTTTCACAGGGGAAAAAAAAAAAAAAAAAAAGACTAAATCAAACTAACCCAAAGCATGATAGGACGATAGGACATTGTCATGTTATTGCCCTGTAATTAGTGAACATCAGTGCTACATTAATGGCTATAACCTACAGTTTGACAAAACAGGAACTCCTCTGAGCCTCCCAGGAATGGGGGTTCAGAGGAACAAATTCCCTCTTTTCTTGGGGAGCTCTCCGAATGGCTGTGACAGACCAAAGGACTAGGCTAGGCTCTAAAGTCCTTACCCGGCGTGTTCCCATCTCTGAGCGCTCACTCACACCACTTCTCCCAGATGGCACTGTCAGTCTGCCCCTAGGGAGACAGTATCAACACCAGCATGAGCACCTGAGGAGTCCTTCATCTGGGATAAATTCAGCTGGGTGATTAAATGAATCTGGTTGATTTAAATGAACCATACTCTTTAATGCCCTCCAAAAGACATGTCTCACGTGGATGAGACTGATGAAACCAAATCCCCACATTTAGGTCATTGCCCTGTCTTCTGGGGGTGAGCAAGGCTTGTTCCAGTACCACCATCAGCCCACAGAGCTCGTGTCCTCCTGCCTGATTGGCAGTGATTCAGAGCACTGATGGCCACTCTGCTGACCCCAAAGACTTGTTCCAACCTCAGCAGGACAAGCAGCACCCACCAGCTGGTATGGAAGATGTGTGCAATGTGATGCACCATATGTGATGCACCACATGTGATGCATTACAATGTGATGCACCAATGCTCAGCCCCCACAAGGGAAGAGTGCACACAGTCACCATTATCCAAGTAGGACTCAAGGGCCCCATGCTTTTGAGGTTTGGCCTACTCCTGCTGTGTCAGCAGCAGCAGCTGCAGCACAGAATAGAAGGCACAGGTTAACAGGGAACCAGAGAGACCTGATCATCTGCTGTCATAAGTGCAAGACAGTCACTTGTGCTATGATACACTCACTGCTTGGAAGCTTCCTCCCTCTCATGCTCCTCTTCCCCTCTACCACACCTGTAAGAGCTGGTACTCACCCGTCTCCCATCCTCAACAAGAGGATTCCCTTTTCCCTTTCTTCATTGTTGTTTGAGGGAGAGGAAGTGTGAGACACCTCCACAGCTTCTCAGCCTGAGGCGGGCTTGGGAAGATCTGCCTCCTTTGCATTGTTTGATGAGGAAATCAAGGTAGCAATAACCAAGTTTTCAGGATCCTTCCTTTCTTTCACCCTCCAAATGTACTGTGTCTGGTTTTAACATGGGAAACTCATTTTAAAAAGGGCAAACTAGTGAGGATGGGGAAGGAAACAAGAAAAAATGCTGAGAACCTTTGCTCAAATGTTCTTAGAGTAAATATTAGTCAGGTATGAAACACCTTTTTTTAGAGAGGACTATGTTCTTGTGTTTCTTTCAGCCCCCCTCCCACCCCAGCACAAATTCTTTAACCATTTCCTTGTCACTTAAGGAGCCTGAAGTGTCTGGAAGCTGATCAGAATGATGATCTTCAGAGCTACGATATTTCATGAGGTATGTTTTTAAATTGAAAGGAGAAGAAAAAACTTTTAGAAAATGCAAGAAAATACCCGCTGTTTCTTAACCTACTTGAAACCAAAAATGCCTTAGAGCTAATAGGTCAGGCATTGCAGAGACACCCACAAACCATTTCAAAATGCAGGTATCTTGGCTGTAATACATCTCCCTTTGTGTCTGTTGTAGGATGCTTGTGTTTTTATTTAAATTCCAGACTTTAAGTGCAAGTCTAAAAGCCACCTGGACCCCTAAGGGTCTGGATGTTTTTAAAGTGAATCTGTACTCATACCCCCTGCTGTCTCACTCTTATTAAATTAGTGTCATTTTGCAGTCTATGAGAAGAGAAAGCTTGTCTTTTGCACTCCTCTTTTAGGAACATTTGAAACCATTAGTACCATTTTGTAAACATATCTTGAGATGACAGTGCAATCTTTTCAAAGTGGGGCTTCAAACACAGACATGCACTCACACAAATGCATGCATGCATGCATTCCACTTTTATGACTTTGGAATAAAAATGCAAATGAATTTATTACCTTAAGCATGGCACCAAAGAGAAATTTATGCACATACATTTAAAAAACAGACCCCTTGAAAATAAAGCAGTTGCAGCCTATTAATTTTCTTCTTTGGCAGTTTTTAAAATTCCCCTAAAAAAATGAAACAGCATGAATACTGTCAATATATCACAACAGCCACATTAGGTTTTGTGATATACATCATAATATAAAGAGCACTATTAGAGCACAACCTGGGAACCATTAAATCATTCTAAATCACTGTTACATTCCATTAGTGTCAATGGTGAAACCACATAATAGGCTTTATTACAAACTTCACCTTGGTAGGCCATTGTCTCTAATAACCACTTCTCTATGATGTGGTATCATACCCAGAAATCCAGGGAGATAATAAAGGCTCCCTTATTTCTTTTTTATTGGATGGGTAAAGTTAAATTTAGCTGTAAGTAAAAAAAAAAAAAAAAAAAAAATCCTGAAGCTTTGTTCACTGTGAGTTGCTGCTATTTGGACAAAAAAAAAATTAGGCAGACTTGGGAGAACAGTTTCAAATAAATTTGAATCCTGGTAAATGCTTGAGGCCAAGGTAAGATAGGCAGTCCCAGCAATTACGATGTCATTTTTGAAATGCAGCTTAGTGCATTTATGCCCTTCTTTACACTTTTGTTCAGATACAAAGCATTGATTATGGAAACATTATAGGAATTAAATCTGTGTTCTCATATCTTCAATCCCTATATATTAAGTATCCATTAAAAAAGAAAGAAAAGGAAAGAAAGATAGAAAGATAGAAAGACAGAAAGAAAGAAAGAAAGAGAGAGAGAGAAAGAGAGAGAGAGAAAGAGAGAGAAAGAGAGAGAGAGAAAGAAAGAGAAAGAGACAGAGAAAGAAAGAAAGAGAGAAAGAAAGAGAGAGAGAAAGAGAGAGAGAGAGAAAGAGAGAGAAAGGAAGGAAGAAAGGAAGAAAGGAAGGAAGAAAGGAAGAAAGGAAGAAAAAGAAAGAAAGAAAGAAAGAAAGAAAGAAAGAAAGAAAGAGAAAGAAAGAAAGACAAAGAAAGAAAGAAAGAAAGAAAGAAAAAGAAAAATGAAGAAAAAAGTGAGGGAGGAAGAAAGTGAGGGAGGAGGAAAGAAGGAAAGAGAAAGAAGGAAAGAAAGAAAGAGAGAGAGGAAAAGAAATAGAAAGATATATAGAGAGAAGAAATCTGAGCATGCCAGTGTTTTCTTGCTTCTTCCTGATTTTCTGGAAATGCTTCAAGAGAAATTATTGTACATAATTACGGATCCATCTTTCCATCTTACAGGGTGAGATTCTGCTTGCCATAAGACTCATGATAGCACAGATCAACTCACAGATTGTAACATGGCCATGTGGGGTTAGCATGCAGAAGCTTACCATTCCAGGCAGCTGGGGTATGCATCTCTGTGGGGGTGCAGGTCTGTAGGCAGCTGTGGAGGAATCCTCTCCCTTTGAAACTCATCCAACTTTGGAATTGTGTTCACTGGAGCAAGGACTTCCATCTCAAGATTTAAAAAGTTAGTTCACACAGGTACGCTGTATTTCCTGTAAGAGAACTGATGAATTTTGATGAATTAGTATCTCCATCATCACAATATTTAAGCTTAATTGTGCTGCAGAAGCAGACCTACAACTTCAATTTACACAGCAGTGCAGCCTCCCATCATCATTATTCAGATATTCGTGTGTCTGAAAACATTTCTTATGGTGATGCCTAATATATAGTATCTGTCTTTATAATTCTTTCACATGAGCTCAGTACAAGAGTTGGAGTAACTGGAAGGTAGATGTGAAGAGACAGGTGAATACACCAGTCTCATACTGTAGCTGAATTAATGAACTGTATCCCCTAGTCCACCTGAATGAGTTCTAGGGGCTGATGACATTTTATCCTTAAATTTTCCTGTAGGTGCTGATTAAGGTTGGGTGTAAATAAGAACTGGTCATTGCTTCACAAACTGTGAAAGTTTTACAAACTCAAAAGTCCTTGAAGATTGCATCAGTTGTTAGCAAAAAGAAACAAAACAAAATAAAACAAAACAAAACTAACAAAACCACTACTTTCTCCTCCAATAAAATAACTGGAAATAAAATAACTAGCAATAATTAGCAATATCCTCTGTTAAACACTTAAAACTAAAACATTTTCTCATTATTTCACCTATTCTAGATTTTAACCAGTTCCCCTGACTAAATCCTCCTTTGTCCATTCATTCCTTTTTGTACGTCTTCGTTTTTTGTTTTTTTTTTTTTCCTTATTCAAATGCTCCTGTTTTGAATTTTTTTGGTGTTCTCTAATACATTCTGTATCCATAGATGGCATTTTTGAACTTATCTCTTCCTTCTAAATGGCAATTTTATGTAGCGTCTGATAGAGATTAAATACACGCAAGTCCTTAACATGAATTGGGAACAACAGTCAAGGTTTGTGTTGTGTTTCTACAATGATTCCTGTTAAATATCAGACCACCTTCAACATTTGTTTTAACCTCTAGCAGATAACTCTGACTTTCTTATGAGAAAAATGTTCTACTATGCATGAAATGCTGTTTTAGAAGTGTGAATATAGTTTCTTTGTCTGCATAGCACAAATTTACCAATCTCAGGCAAACCATACCTAGTGCTGTAGCAATCCCACATCTCCAGCATGTAAGGTCTGAAGTAAGATTGTATAACTCTCTCTGAACTTGGAATATCCTCAAAGGTAGACAGATACAAAAGATACAAAGATACTCTGGATACAAAGGAAAATCTGTGTGATGATGGAGGACTACAGAAGGAGAAAAAGGTATGTTGAAGGAGATAAAAATGTCAATAATTCTGGGTGTCATGAAATGATTAATTAGAGATTTACTGATAAACCACAGTGACTAGGCTTGCATCCATTTGCATCATTTAGGGAAATATAAAACCAATGTCAATGTCTTCAGGTGTGGATGAGGTTGGATGTGATTGGAAGAGGAACATATGGATGGGAAAAGGAAGTGATAAATGTCAGAGAAGAGAGATAGAAAATACAGCTGGTCTTTTGGATACTTTTATCAAATCTAAGCTTCCTTCAGTATTGCTTGTTTGGCATGGCAGACACAAGCCCTGTTCTCAAAGTCAGCGTTGTATACCCTGCTGCTCTTATGGGTCTTTCTAATAGCCTGAAAAATACAAATAGTTTGGTTCCATTAACTAAAATGAGCCATAAGAAAGGTTTAACATGACATGCATGTAAACTGTAATGAATAAAAAGAGGTATAGAAGTTATGAGAAACTATTTTGTTTGTATTAAGTTTCCTGGGGGCTTACAAGAGAGAATGCACTGACTTTGCTTTATTTTTTTTCACACCTGAAGAAACATTTTTACTAAAATGTCACCCTTGACCTTGTTTCCTTGTTTTATATTTCCAGTGCACATTGTAGTTTTTATTTATTTACTTTTTTTTTTTTACTGCAACAGTTTGCAATGCCACTGGTATTGATGAAGATGAGAGCAAATTTCTTATCCTGGTTAAACAAGATGGATGGTGAAAAGCTGAGCTCCAGCTTGAGTTCCTTACCTTTTCATTCCTGCTTCTCTCTCTCTCTCTCTCTCTCTCTCTCAAACTAATACCATCTAGGCAGTTAAATATTTGGAAATAATAATTTTGGAGGGGTTGCATCGTGTAAACTAAATACAAAGGCAGTAGTGACAGTGTGCTTAACTTTGGCTTTAATTTTCCTGTGGTGTTAACTTGGCACCTGAGGCAACTTTCCCTTTCTGAGAAGTGTCAAAATATATCATGCATTAGTATCAAACTTAAAATAAATTTGTTACTAATTTTAAGAAAGAGCTGACTCAGTGTTTTAGGTGATTAATGCAGAGCACTAACTATGGCTTCTTACCATGTGCACTATCCAGCTTAAATACCAAATTTAATCAATACCAAATTATGAGAAAATTTTTCATTTTCTACATTTTTTTTCCAATGCTCTGATATAAGTTCATTTATAAGTTCATTCTTTGGGCAGTTTCTTTCATTCCTGGCATCAAATGGTGGAATAATGGACAGACTTGTTCTCCACAGGTCAGCTTATAGCCCCACTCATTTTTCTCACTCTTCTCCAAAATGTTGCCACTGATAAGTGTATGTGACACAGAATTTTTAGTCCCCATTTATTATATGCAATGATGGCAAAGAATGATGTCAAAACATCTGTACGATGTGAATGCTTCTGGGAAGAGGATTATGGACACTGGGTATCTCATGCTATTGCACCAGCAACAAAATACTGTTTTTAGTCTTCCTGAAGAACATAAACATTCATTAGCATTCTTATTCCTATGCTATCCTGTTTTCTGGTAGTTTACAACGCAAAGGATATATTATATGGTTGAAATAGAGTCATTTTTTCTTCTCTTAAGAATTTCTGCCTTCACTTCACCCTGTTACAAAATGTGCCTCAGAGAAAAACCTATAGTCTGTGCACATCTTTAATACTGGTTAAAATAATTCTCAGACAAATGTCATTTAAGTCAGCAACGTAGACTGGACCAAAATGGATCCAGGACTAAAGAAGCACACATTAAAACTACCTGTATCCTTTTCCTTGGGCTACGCTAACCATTCAAGCAAGTAGAAGCAAGCAGGGCTGATGATTCTTGCTCCTGTTTCTTATTTGTGGTGACTAAAAAAAATCACCTGTTTTCTGTTCTGTATCTAACATATTGGCATGGCAGACTAAGGAATTAAAAAAATGAAATGTCTCTTCATAAATTAGAGAATAATACTGTGTCTGTGTAATGCAGCTGAGGAAAAGAAGCAGTAAGATTTTAATGAAGTATCTTTTTTTTTTTTTTTACAGAAATATTTGAGAGCTTGCTGTGTTATGAAATATATGCAAGCATTTGGTGCCGCATGGTTTATAATGCCCTGAAGCAAGTTGTAAGTCTTATCAGCATCTGGGAAGATCAGAACTTTCCGTTTGGGTTTTGATTAATCAAATATATTATGAAATCTTTGCTATGTCTGATTTTTGAGAGAGTCTATTTTTGATATTAATATGTCTCTACAGATTAGATATACATCAGTTGTTTCATGAAAATAATTCTCTTATCTTTTTTCTCTTGTACAAAAAATTACGTTTTTTAAAATAAAAACCATCAGATAAATATTTAAACACAGATTTCCTTCATGTGTGTGTCTCTTCTATGCTATTTCACTTATAAGTCTTTGTACAAATGAGGCACTTTGAAATGTAGGATGTTTAAGAGTCTCTAACTTTTGAAACAATCACTAGAGGCCTGAAGACTACTTCCTAGGAGGAGACAGCCAGTAGTATTTCATTCAGTTTCTTTATGGCTGCATGTTAGAAGCCTGTGTTAAACCACGAATCTCATCCTATTAACCCAGTCATATAACCTTGAGCTATCCAGCCTTCCCGATGACAACACACAGTGCCTCTAACATGTATATCAGATGTGGTGTTAGCTTTTTATCAGATACAATTAATGTCTGAAAGCACCTACATTAAACAGACAAGTATGCATAGCTTGACTCAAAAGCATCTACAGTAAATTTTTCTATGTTAGAATAATAACATCAGTCACTTCTACCACTGTATTAAGGGTCTGTCAGTAATTACATTATAATCCTCTTTCATCCCTTTGGATAGGGCTAATGAACTTCTTTTTTAATTTCACTAAACTGGAGAAAATTGATGTTTTAATATTATAAATGTGCATATCAAAAAGGACTATCAAAATGAGTGGTCTCAAGTATTTTTATGCTCTCTCTCACTGTTCATGATAGCTCAATAATTTATTTGTTTTAAAACAAAAAAAATGCACCAAAGTGTTTTTTTTTTTAGGTAAAAATGGACATTCAAGATTATTTAATATTTTAACTTGAAGGATAAAGCTTTTCTCTTCAGAGAGCAGATTTACTACACGAGTACAATCTTTACAAGCAAAATGGCAAAGAGTTTTACCACACAGGCATGAGGTCCAATCCTGCCAGATGCTGAGCAGACTGAGATCCAGCTGAAGCTGGCTGCAAAGGGACCCAGCACATTCCAGGACTAAATCCATAATGCATAAGCACACCAGCTACTTTGATACCAACAACCTTAAACATTTTGGTCTGTGGTGTCAATGATCCATGAACTAAGACATTTACTGTACACAAGTGACAGGAGCAGTTTAAGGAGAACAAGTAAGGGAGTGGTGTCAGCCTTCACTTTGACTCTCCTTGTTCACAAGATATGCTTTAAGCCTTGTGTTTACCTATGTACTGCAAGTTCTGGGTTTATCTGTTATCTCTTTCGTTTCTCCATGTATAATTTAGCTTTGCAAAAGTTCTTCCCAGCAAGTCATAGCTTTGCTGAGCAAACAATCAGTGTAGTAAGTATAATAACTACACCAACAGGTTTACAAAGCCACTATTACACCCATGCTCTGTGAATATGTGTATGAGGTACATTTTGGACATACACATGGCCTGAGGCTCCTGGATTAGCTGTGTGTGATGTCCCATATCTGTGCATACAGAGGAGATTAGTAACCCAGGGAGTGCATGTGGATGCCCCAGTTCTTGGTCCACAAGTCTGGCATATGGCCTAAAAAAGCATTAGATATACTACCATTTTCTTGTGCTACACTTTCCTCTTTCATGTCCTGCCTCTTGCAAGTTACCTCTTTTATTTATTTATTTTTACCATTACTCTTCAAACACAGTACATGACAGCCATTTTCATTGCCTTTCTGTGAGCAAAGAGCTACCTATGCAGATTGGACTTTTTGTAGCTTTGCTCCAGCCATGTTAGGGTTCCTTGGGGATATGGGAGTGCTGGAAGAAGACTTTCATACTTGGTAGTATGTGGTAGTATGTCCACTGCACCAGACTTGCACCAATGGAGGGGTGAAGGCCCCTGTGGGGGTGTTATGGGGGAGCTGCTCAATGCAGAATGCATCTGGCCTCCTGCACATCCCTTTCCCCAGCCTCTCCCTTAGCATTATCCTTCTTTTTTCTCTCTCTCTCCCACGTACATACTACCCATATGTGCATAGTGCACACACACATGTACATGTGTACATAGAAACACGCAGGACCATGTAAATGAATGGATAGCCTGGAGGTAAATAGCTGTGTTAGAGCATTTTTAAAGGTATTATTAATGGTTTCCAGCATGCATATTGAAAGCTCATGTTTGTGCAGGAAACAAATGTACAAATGCGCATTCCTTTTCTGTATGCTGAAAGAGAAGCAGATAATTTTGTGATACAGAGTTGACAGACAGATAAACAGCCCCAATTTAAAAATACATATGATGAATAGAGTTTCAGAAATGAGCCATAGCTTATCTTGTTAATTCTTACTATGTCTGAATAGTGGTGAAAGGAGCAGTGCCAGAACTCAAAGATATGATGAATAAGAAAGAGCAAAATGACAACCAAAGGCCCTGGTGACCAGAAAACAAGCTACAGTTTGTCCCCCAGAGAGAGACAGTGATGGGTTGAACTTGCCATTAGAGGGAAGATTAAGTGTCCTTGGTTCCTCAGTTAGTTAATTATACACTCAAATCTTTCCAGTATATCACATAAGCCAGGCGTTTTGCTTTTGAATATCTGTATACTGACTACTTGGATTGCTTATTGGTTATTTCTCTTGACAACTCAAACCTGAACATTAAATCCCATTGGCAACAACTATCTGTCAAGAGCAAAAAAAAAATAAGATTTGTGTATTTAGTTTTCATTATAGAAGTGCTTGTAGTTGAAAAAATATGTACCTGTCAAGTTTTCGACATCTCGCTGGGGATGCAAGCAATGCTGTTGTGATTTCAAAACCTGGCTGACAAATTCACGTTCCAGTAGTAAAGACAAATCAAGTTTTTTTTTTCCTTTTTTTTTTTTTCCTTTTTGCTTTTTTCACCGCTTTGACAGTCATACATAACAATTTGAGACCTAAGTGGCACTTTGATGCACTATTCCATTATTAAGTGGTATAGTCACTATAGAATAGATGACGGGCCTGTACTCAAGGCATTGTGAATTAAACAGCTTTCAACAATGGGGGAAATTGAATGGCCTAAAGAATTCTGAAACATAAAAAAATAATGATTAAAATGTGTTTCAGAATCAGCAAGGCATATAATTTCAAATAACGTCAGGTACTGAAATTCAAACTAAAGAAAACAGAGTATATTTTAGAAGAATCTTTAAAGTTATGAGGAAACATTAAATAATTAGCAAATATCACTAAACCTGCAATTAGTAATTTTAAATATGACTCTTTGATGAACCTTAGAAAATTAGCATGACATAAAAAATCCTACCTAAAATTTAAGATATGAAGACATAAAGCCTTTTTATTTATTTATTTTTTTTATTGTGACAGTACTTTGACAGTACATTAATTGACTAGTTTTGTAGGCGCATTTCCTTGTGCCTAAAGGTAGAGTTTTAAACTAAAGTAACATTGACTTAAAGTACTTAAATTAATTCTTTTGTCAATAACTCTACAGCTAATCAATACACCTGGAATTAAACAACAGTTTTTGGCCAGAAGGCATGTTAGTCCCTGGTCTCTTTTTGTTACAATTCATTAATCATTCAGCCACTCCCAATAAAATGATTTATTTCATTGTTTGAATCAGAAATTTTGATACACCAAACAGCCCATAGTGGCAAGTAGAAAAAGGAAAACCAAAGAAAGGTTTCCAACATGACTTTTTTCTTTTCTTTTTTTTTTTTTAATTGAGAAAACAAAAATTCAAAAGCTACGTTGATAACAATTCATGCTATATTTTTAGTTAATAAAATGTAAGTAGATATTTTTTCCTATTAAGATAAAAAACAAAAGAGCCTAGAGCATAATTGGTCATATATTATCTTTTGTTTTTAAGATTATTAAAGGCTAAGAAATTACTTTTCAAACATTGATCCAGCAAGATTACCAGGGAAAAAACGCCACCAAGCAATGAAAATTCTATTAATCCACAAAGTTCTAAAATATTTGCTACAATACTTATCTCTTTGCAGTTCTGACAACTATATCAAACTGATCTCTATCTCTGAATAGGATGTGGATTACAATTTCAGTTCTTAGTACTCCAAATCTTTTCTTTTTCTTTATTCTTCACTAGAAAGACAAAATTGAATTATTGCTTTATCCTTTTCAACTGGTAATCCTTCAAAGCATGTAAAGCCACATTAAGAATGTAGTGTACTTTATAAGATGGCATAGGGTATGGCTCATATCTGCAGTCAAAAAATATAAAACAAAACAAACATTCTGATTTGGATATGATATGTTAAAAGATAAAGCTGGTTTGAGTGAGTTACTAAAAGAGATTTCATCAATATCCCACTTTTTCATTCCAAGGCACTAAGGGAGCAAAAATGAAATGTAATTATGAGAAATAAAATAAGGATTTTCTTAGTTACAATTCCTGGCCCTTCACTGATTGCAGTAAATTATAAATTATGCAGTCAATGTAGGCCAACAAAAGAAGACATCTTCAAATCTCAGTCAAAGGTAATTACTTAAGTCGGCTGAATGTTCCCTTTTCATAGAGCGTGATCTCTCTTTGACAGCTCACACTGACAGATGACCTTCTCAGCAACGTTCTTATCCTTCGGATCATGAGCAGTGTGCCTCTCTCCCTGAATATCTCTATATATTTGTGACACTAAGCTTTCAAATACAGCTATTGACAAATCAGAACATCAGTCTAAGTGCTGGTCTTCCTATCACTCACAATAAAGTAGCTATCACTTGTGGTGTTGTAGAGCAAGCACATCTCTGAAAAATGAGTTCTCACCAAGTGCTAATTTGACACAGCTCGCTTGCCTTCCCATAATTGCTCTGTCATTGTCAGTTGGCAGTTCGGGCTCATTCCTGGAAGCTGTGCCGTACAATTGGATACAATTACTCCCATTTACCACCACTATTATGCCACTGATGTTGCCCAGTCCGCATATTGACATGCCTCATTAAACCTGGATGCAGGCCATTAATGAACATTGTTAGCATTTCTCTTAAACTTTTTGCCTCTAATAAACAGTCAGTGTTCCATGAAGGAGCACTGCCATCCTTGTGATATGATATTTATTATCTTATGGGGGAAGGGGACTCTGCAAATGGAAACTATCCAGATGCTGTGAGAGAGATATATGGTTAGATCAGCAGAGAATAGCCCTGATCAGGAGGACCTTTTCCATCAGGGGCATCCTACCATTAACCAAGTGACCTCTCCTATCCAAAAGAAGACAGGAAGGATAAACATGATAACCTCAGCATGGCCCAGTCACTGCAGGTTTCTCAAGGTTGCCCTGGCTTCCTGCTGCTCCCCCTGCCCCCCTCCTACCCCCAGGTGGTGCTGCGGGATGCAGCAAAGAGCATTTTGCCCTGGGTCCTCAATCCATTATGTCCAGCCGCTCCGACGTGCATTTTTATTCAGAGATAATTATGTGTTGATCAGAGAAGTCAGCGGCTGTCACCCATATGGCAGGCACACCTGCAGTGTGACATAGGTGGTAACGATGGCATGCTCTTGAGCTGTCATGACAGGGACAGGGACTTTATTATGTATATGTCACCATTTCTCTTAGGGAAATTATCCTTTTCCGTACAATGACAATAATGAACCTTACAACACTTTCATAAACCCTGTTTCCAGGCCCTTTCCTTGACCTTCATTAAAACTCTGTCTAGCAAATTCAGTGCTTTATGAACAAAATGCAGACTTTCCAATCAAATGTAAGTGAGCTTTTGGAGTTCCTTTTTAACTGCTTTACATCATGTGGCCATCTGGATGGTCAATGACCCTGCAGAACACATCCCACTCTTCCAGCAGACCACATGTAGCAGGACTAGGATAGTCCTTAAAAAGACTGTAGTATCTGAAAGCTCCAGGGTGTTTGACAAGGTTGCCTCCAGCAGGCTGACGTGGCAGAGCAGTACAGGCACGGCAGCTGCCCGAGAAGCAAAGCATAATGCACTGCTCCGAAGTGGCTGAAAGATAAGCCTAGTGCCCTGTGGAGGCCAAGCAGCACTAGTCCTGCAAGCTGAAATCACACAAGCACAATAAATAAAACATATTAGCTACCCTAAATAAAGTGGATTAGCTATACCGTATAGGTTTGGTATGGGCATTCATTCAGAGGCTTCAGTTAATTCAGGTCAATCTTCCTTGCTGCTCTTAAAGCTTCAGATATCAACAATAGAGAACTTTGCTAAATTTTGAAGGAGAAAAAAAAAGTCAGGAACCAGTAAGAAATTCCAGAACCGACAGTATTGGGAAGGAAGCACAGGCATTTTGAGTCCCAAGCAGAGGTACGGAATTGTGGAGGAACACAGCAAAAATACCAGGAATCTGTCTAGGTTTTTAAGTACCAGGAATCAGTCTAGGTTTTAGAGACTTTTGCACTGAAAACTAGGCTTATAGGAGAAATTTTGTATCTCTAAGTGTTAAAGATAACCCTTCTGTCCAATATAACATAGGGACAATTATTCTCTCTCTCTCTTAGTTTTGCTTCATTCTTTGCATATTTCCTTCTGCTGTTTGGTTGATGACACAACAGAAAGCCTCCATGGAACTGAAACCAAAGAAGAACAGACAGAAAGGCATCTTGTATCCAGAGAGAAGGAAGAGGAAAGAAAGGGATGTGAGCTTATGCTATTTCTCTCAGGCATCCATAAAAGCTATGCCTGAGTATCAAAAGGGGAAACTGAAAAACTCCCATAATAATGTATATTATTTATATATATATTTTTTCTTCTTCTTCTGATTTTTTTTTCTTTTAAAGTGGGTCATTCTAATTACAGTGTTCTCAATTAAAAAATAAATAAATACCAAGGCATGAGAAAAGTAAAAAGTAAATTAATGTTGTCAGTGTCTTTTGAAACAGCCAGCTACTCTTTTTTAAAGACTTAAAACTTTGAATATGCAGTTTAAATTGACATTTATTCACCTTTGGGTTATCTTTCATACAGATTTTAATGTGTGAGTGCATGTGAGTAATATGCCTGCTTGCCGTGGTTGTGCTTAACATATTTCTCCCATTTTGATATATACAAATCTACTTTCCACTGCATTATTTCAATAGCAATAGAATACTTCAGAGAAGTAATTTCTTGCAAGTGAGTGCTATCTGTCTAGAGAGAATTCAGGATCCAGGGAATTTAGCTTTAAATTTACATTTTTACTTTAAATGGCTTTAGCAAAAGTTGCTAGCAGAAAAATTGTAAAATTAGGGACAGTTGCAAACTTATGAACTTTCTTAGTCTCTTTTAAATGTAAATATTGTACTGGTGAAAGTGCTTGTGGGACATGTATATGAATTCTGGAATAACATGCCCTTTTGTTCAGCTGTGGTCTAAATAACTATATAGACTGCAGAAATGTATCAAAAATATCTGAAAACCTTAAATGAATAAGCCCACACTTAGTGGGCTTACTTTTTACACTTAATGGCTTACTATTTTGTTCATATTGATCTGTATAATTTTCTCCACACTGACCTCAAGTTACTTTTAAAAATATTAAGACTAGGAGATGAATTTGAGGTTCTCATCTCTCTTTCTAAGGAGTTATGGTTTACTTAATCAATTAAGCACCACAACTACAAATAATAATATCATGATGCCACATTTAAAAGCTGAGACAAACAATGCCTCATCAACTAATAAAGTCCCTAAGCTTCCTGTCGGTATCCTGGTCAATATTTTAAGAGATTGTAGAAGTATTGCACTCCTACTGGAGACAAGCAAAAAAGTGGAGTATCATAGACAATTGAAAAGTCATTAAAATGTAGGTCATATCCAAAAATAATTACGAGAACTGAATCTGCTCAGGATATTGAAGTTAACTGTTTTGGGAAACAAAAAAGGACATGTTAAACAAGATTGGTCGAATCTCTGTTTATATCCACAAACATTGTATAGCATCACAAATAAACTAGTGCTGTCTACCAGTGGACTGGCCTGTATTATACTGCCCAAGATGTATACATAATTGACAAATGAATAAATACAAGCTCTCTCATCTTCCATTCAAATATTAATTGAAACACATTTAATTCATGAGAACTGATTAGATTGCAGAGCAGAAGAATATAGTTGTTGAAAGTATTATTTGCACATCAGGTTGAGGTTGCACACATAGCTTCTTGAATATCTCAGATATGGGTGCGATGTTAAAATTGGCAGAGAAGCAATAATATTCCTTTTTTTTTTTTTTTTGAGGGGGGAAGAAAAGCAAAATGTTTACTATCTGCGAGGTGGAGGTTTTTGTCCTGTGACGTTATAATTCTGCCTCTTCTGAGTCTGGGAGTCTGGTCATTGTTATTCAGTCTGTACTAGGGGAAGAAGAAAAACATATCTAGGCTAAGGTCGAAAGGTAATAAAAAAATAATGAAATGATGTTATTTTTCTTCTCTTCCCATCTAACTAGGAATGTATGACATGACAAGAACCATATGGGTTACTGGGTCCTATTTAACATATAGCAGACCGTGACACAAATAATCTGAGTCCTTCTACTTTCACTTTCCTTTGAGTCACACCTATCTATCACCTAAACACATATGAGTTGGTGAGTGTAACAACACAAATCCCTCAAAACTACACAATGTCAAAGAAGAAAAAGAAAAGCAACCAAGGACAACATTCCTACCTTGGATTCCTGCATTAGTAAGGAAGTTGTTCTGCAGTCCCATGTAGTAAATCCATGTGAGAAATTGCTGGATATTTGTTCTGATGTACATTCGGTTCAATGGCAGTACCAAAATAGCTCCACGTGAATAGCCGATGAAGTTTTACATTCATCAGCTTCCATGTATGTATTCATTATGCAGCAGAAAATGCTGGTAACTAGCCTGAAAGGAGAAAAACAAACATAAATGAAAATAAGCAAGCAATTAATTTCCAAGGCTTTATATATATGAGTACATATTATTGCCACACTTGTTGTTTCTTTGTTTAAATATAAAAGAAAAAAAGAATTATTAAAATTGCTGTTGTATTTGTATCTGATAGCCTTCTACAATGGAGTGACTGCATCAGTTGACAAGGGAAGACTGACCCATGTCATCTACCTGGACTTCTGTAAGGCCTTTGACACAATCCCGCATGACATCCTGGTCTCCACACTGGAGAGATATGGATTTGATGGATGAACCATTCAGTGGATAAGGAGTCGGCTTGAAGGTTGCACCCAGAGAGTGGTGGTCAGTGGTTCTATATCCAAGTGGAGGCTATACCTTAGGGATCTGTCCTGGGACTGGTACTGTCTAATATCTTTACCAATGACAGAAATAGTGGGATCGAGTGCACCCTCAACCAGTTTGCAGATGACACCAAGTTGAGTAGTGCAATTGATACAACAGAAGGAAGGGATGCCATTCAAAGTGACCTGGACAAGCTTAAGAATTGGGCCCATGTGAACTGCATGAGGTTTAACAAGTCCAAGTGCAAGGTACTGCACCGGGGTCAGGGCAATCCTGGACTGGGAGAAGAACTCATTGAGAGCAGCCCTGCAGAGAAGGACTTGGGGGTTCTGGTGGACGAAAAGCTCAACATGAGCCAGCAGTGCACACTTGCAGCCCAGAAGGCCAACTGCATCTTGGGCTGCATCAACAGAGGAGCGGCCAGCAGGTTGAGGGAGGTGATTGTCCCCCTCTACTCTGTCCTTGTGAGGCCCCACTTGGAGTGCTGCATCCAGGTCTGGGAGCCCCCAACAGAAGAAGGATGTGGAGCTGTTAGAGCAAGTCCAGAGGAGGGCCACAGAGATGATCAAGGGGCTGGAGCACCTCTCTTATGAAGATAGGCTGAGAGAGCTGGGGCTGTTCAGCCTAAAGTAGAGAAGGCTCCTGGGTAACCTCATTGCGGCCTTTCAGTACTTAAAGGGGACTTATAAAAAAGATGGAGAGCAACTCTTTGCTCAGTCAGATAATGACAGGACAAGGGGGAATGGTTTTAAACTAAAAGAGGGGAGATTTAGATTAGAGATTAGGAGGAAATTCTTCATTCAGAGGGTGGTGAGGCCTGGAACAGGTTGCCCTGACAGGTTGTGGATGCCCCATCCCTGGAGGTGTTCAAGACCGTGTTAGATGAGGCCTTGGGCAACCTGATCCGGTGGGTGGCATCCCTGCCTATGGCAGGGGGGTTGAACTAGATGATCTTTAAGGTCCCTTCCAACCTGAGCCACTCTATGATTCTATGATTTAGGAAGACTTCCATGCAGACCTTGTATTTAGTGTTTCCTCTCATATCAGTTGCAGTTCCCGACAGTCTAAGCTTACAGAGTAAGGTAACTAGTTAAGTATGAGTACTGGAAATATAGTCTCTAAACTTGTACGGACTGACCTTACAGACAATCAAATAAAGAAAACTGCTACAGATATGTCTTCTGGTGTCAGGGAGAGCAGAATACTATTGAGATATTTTCAACACAAGTAAGCATTAGAAAGAAAAATAATCAGGATACCCAGAATCACAGAATGGTTGAGGTTGGAAGAGACTTCTGGAGACCATCTGGTCCAACCCCTGCTCAAGCAGGGACACCCGGAGCCAGCTGCCCAGGACCATGTCCAGGTGGCTATGTTTGTGCCGTCCCTCCAAGAAGGGAGACTGTACAATCTCTCTGGGCAGTATGTGCCTGTGGTCAGTCACCCACACAGGAAAAAAACATTTGCTGACGTTTGGACAGAACCTCTTGCATTCCAGTTTGTGTCTATTCCGTCCTGTCCTGTCACTGGCACCACTGAAAAGGGCCAGGCTTTGTCTTCTTTGCAACCTCTCATGTACCTTCATCCAGATTCCCTCTTTTCTTCTCAGGACATCTTTTGTTTCTTCTCCAAAGTCTATTCAGGAACAGCAGTTTCAGTCTCCCAGACAGTGTGTTACACACTCCATTTGGAACTTCTAAATTGGACAGAAGGAAGATAAGTGGAAAAACTCACAAGTCAGTTACCACAGAAAAAGAAAAATAACTGTTCTCAGAACTGTCCTTGAGTATCAAATGCAGTGGCAGCTAAGTTCCTGCACTTCTGTATTGGGTTTACATAGCAAGGTTTAGGTAGCAGGGGGCTGCAGGGGTGGCTTCTGTGAGAAGAATCCAAAAGCTACCCCATGTTAGATAAGGGCCAGTTTCAGCCGGCTCCAAAGGGCACTGCAACTGCCCAGAGCCAAGCCAGCAAGCAATGTTTTTTTGTGCCTCTGTGAGAACAGATTTAAGAAAGGGGAAAAAACAAACAAACAAACAAACAAAAATGGTGTGCCACAGCAGTTGGAGAATAAGGAGTGAGAACCAGTCCTGCAGTCCCCAAGGTCAGTGCAGAAGGAGGGCAGGAAGTGCTCCAGGCACGGAGCAGAAGTTCTGCTGCGGCCTGTGGAGAGGCCCCTGGTGGAGCAGGCTGTCCCCCTGCAGCCCACGGGTCCCACACGGAGCAGATCTCCACGCTGCAGCTCGTGGAGGAGCCCCTGGTGGAGCAGGTGGATGTGGCCTGGAGGAGGCTGCGGCCCATGGAGAGCCCCCGCAGGAGCAGGCCCCGGGCCGGAGCTGCAGCCCGTGGAGAGGAACCCACACAGGAGCAGGGGTTCTGGGGGGAGCTGCCACCTGTGGGGGACCCGTGCTGGAGCAGTTTGCTCCTGGGGGATGGACCCCGTGGTATGGAGCCATGTGGGAGCAGTTCTTGAAGAGCTGCTGCCTGTGGAATCAGTTCAGGAAGGATGGCATCATGTGGGAGGAACCCCACATGGAACAGGGGCAAAGAGTGACCATGAAGGAGCAGCAGAGACAAAGTGCCAGAGACTGGCTGCAGCCCTCATTCCCCTGTGCCACTTGGGAGGTGGAGGTAGAAGAGGGTGGATGGGGGGAAGGTGTTTTTAGGTTTTGTTTGTTTGGTTGGTTGGTTCTCACTGCTCTAGCTTGTTAGTAATAGGTAATAAATTTCATTAATCTCCCTGTGCTGAGTCTGTTTTGCCCATGGCTATAATTGTTGAGTGATCTCCCCATCCTTATCTCAACTCCTGAGCCCTTTCCATTGTATTTTTTCCCTGTTTTTCTTTGAGGAGGGGGAATGAGAGAGTGGTTGTGGTGGAGCTCAGCTGCCCACCTGAGTAAAACCACCACAACTTTAAAAGCTAATATAGCATGAAAATGGATGCTGAAATCTATTAGTAGGGTTTCAGTTCCTTGTGCAGAAATTGCTATGAGAGTGCTACTAGGGTGGGCCATCAACAGTGGTTCAGGTAACTAATGAAATTGCAACAGAACAAGCTTATGATTAGGAGAAGTAAATCACAGAGATTTGTGTGCTTGTGCAATTACCACTACATATAACCTGCTTTTGTTTCTACTCCTCCAGAACCAGCAGAAATTTATTCCTAAAACAAGAAGAAAGTTTCCCAGAACAATCTTCCTTGGCAAAAGAAATATCTGAGTTGTAAGCCTCATTTTAGTTCCCCCAAAATGACTGAATTCTGTGGTGATGCCCCCAGCATAAGTTCAGGACGGCATGGCATGGCATGAGAAGGAAGGAGAGGGGAGGGGAGAGAATAGGACAGGACAGGACAGGACAGGACAGGACAGGACAGGATAGGATAGGATAGGATAGGATAGGGTAGGGTAGGGTAGGGTAGGGTAGGGTAGGATAGGGTAGGATAGGGTAGGGTAGGGTAGGGTAGGGTAGGGTAGGGTAGGGTAGGGTAGGGTAGGGCAAAAATAAATGATTGTCAGTACATGTGAAGAGAGCTTCTAAATGAAAAATGGACTGTATTTGCACTGTAAGGGGAAGGTGTCAGATAAAGGGTGATCAAGCAAGGACATGTATATAGAAATGGGCTAGGCTGAGGGCATCCAGTAAAGCAGATAAAGATTCGGGCTTCAGATAGACTTGACTGGCAACTCTTTGGAGGCAACGGCTCAGAAGAGCCAGCCGTGTGCTGGTGAAAATCATGAATATATGAGGAAAAGAAAATGTGTTTGTGAGCAAGCAAATGTAGACTAAGTAACAGCAACTAGTGAGTAGTAGTGTATATAATTTGTGGTAGGAAGAGGGGAAAGACAAAGAGTCAGTGAATGTAAAATCAGAAGGAAAGAACAGAGAAAGTGAAAAGTTTTGATCTACTCTCATTGATACTTTGAAGTGAATTGTCTTTCTCCATTCTGCAGGGGAGCAGCTGATGGAAGACCATTTCTTCTTTCTTTTCCTGGTTTCAGCTGAGATAGAGTTAATTTTCTTTATAGTGACTGGTATGCAGCTATGCTTGGGATTCAAGATGAAAATAATGTCAATAACACACCAGTGTTTTAATTGTTGCAGAGCAGTGCTTACACTAAGCCAGGGACTTTTCAGCTTGTCCTGCTGCCCTGACAGAGAGGAGGCTGGGGGTGCACAAGAAGCTGGGAGGAAACAGAACTGGGACAGCTGACCCAGACTGGCCAAAGGGGTATTCCATACCACATGGTGTCATGCTGAGCAATTAATATGGGGTGGCTGGCAGGTGTGAGGGAACTGCTGCTCAGGGATAGGATGGGCATCAGTTGGCGGGTGGTGAGTAACTGTATTGTGCATCACTTGTTTTGTATATTATTATTATTATTTATTATTATTATTTCCCCTTCTTTTTCTGTTCTATTAAACTGTCTTTATCTCAACCCCAAAGTTTTACCTTTTTCTGATTCTCTCCCACATCCTACTGCAGGATAGTGAGCAAACAACTGTGTGGTGCTGAGCTGCCTGCTGGGATAAGCCACAACATTTCTCCTTCATCGTTCCACTCCAGAATATATCTCTGTGTCCACAGATACTATGGTAATGAGCATACTATAAAAAACCGGAATAGATAGATCAGCAACCATTGCCAAGATTTTGGCTTTGAAATCTAGGTAGCTCTCAGGAGAACAATGGCCTATTAGGAAATGTTTGCAACCCTACCACTTAGATGAGGCACCATCTGCCATTTTTCACAGGTAGGGTTGACTTCAGAATCCCCTTCTGTCTTTACTGAGCACTATTAATGACTGTTTTAAGATACAGTAGGAGGAGATACATGAGGTAAATTTCCTGTACAAATTATTAAATTTGGTAAATGTCAGTTGTTTCATTAGTTTAAAATAGTGCTCATGTGTATAATTAGACACTACAATAAGTTTTTCATTATCTAGGGCTTTTATATGACATAAATATACTGTAGCAGCCATATGAAAGAATCGTTTTAAAAACTCAAATACTCTGATTAAATGACAATGTCAGTAGTAGATGAAAGCCCTAATTTTACAAGCTTTCACCTAGAAGTGTAGGTCATCCTAATGGCACTAGGCTTTGGGGGAGCCCCAGGAGTATGAGCTATAGACTCTAACGAATCAGCTCCTTAACCAGTAAAAATTGGCATAGCGGTATCCATTTGGACTGACTGATTAGTCAAACCTGGAAGTGAAAAAAACAAACGAGATGATCAAGCTTCCCAGGATAATTCTGTACGGTACTCCTACTTTGGAGGCATGTCTTCATCATAAAGTGGAGCCCCATGTAGCGAAGCCTGAGGTATGAGGAATTTAGAAGGAAGGTCCATAGGAGGATGTGCAATGTTGGTCTGATTTCCAGCTTCATGCTATATACAGGTACTCAGGATTTATGTGATTGTAATGATTCTGCAACCAGCCTGAGCTGCCTCATATCTAACTGGCACCAAGCATCTCTGCCCCATATGTTCCCAGTCTTCTTGCCCCTCTGTGGCAGGAGAGTTAGTGGATTTGTACTCCCCATGAAGTGGCAGTTCCTCTGTGTATGAAGCTTGCTGCAGTTTTAGTGCACGAAGCATGCTGCAGTTTTAGTGCCTCAGGGGTGAAACAAATCTATCTGGACTCCATGGGACTCTTCCTGTTCACTGTGCTTCAGTCTCACCATTAGTGCCTAGATAGGGATCGCTGTGCAGATTCCTCTTACAGTCAAAAAAAAAAAACAACACCACAGAGTAATTTAGTTTTAATGACATGGCAATCTGATCTCCATGATACTTTACCAGCTTGAATTATTTCACCAGATAATTTTCATACATGTAAATATATATATGTTTGCATGTAAATTTAGTAGTCTAACTTATTAATGTATTTTAAGAATTGTATCATTTACAGTTTAGCTTATTCATGTATTTACTTTCATATAGAATTCCAAATAGTTTTAACAAGCCTACAGTTGTATTGCGATAATAGATCATTTTGCAATGAATAAATGTAACCACAACCAATACCTATTCAAAACACCACACCTAAAAAATGGACTTGGGCATTTGTGTTCCCAAGCAAAATATTTTTCACAAAAGGTAGCAATAATACTGTGATATTTATTGCATGTGTGCTGTCATACTTGAGGATACATACAGTAATCCTATAGGTATATTACAAATGAAATGGACTCAGCTGAAGAAAAAATATAATAGTAAATATAGAGACTTAGAGTCTGAACCTATGAGATGTTCATCAGGAGAGTCGGAGTCAACAGTTTCCTACTTAAATTTCAGAAGCATAGTGTCCTCCTACATGTACATATCATGCTGGTCTTAAACAGAGCCCCTATTCATGACCAAAATAGCTGCACAGGGTAGTGGAGTTTCTGTTGTATTTGGATTTCTAGGCAGGAATGCTGCTATCTGATAATAAAAACAACAGAAGTTCTTTGTTTCTGCAGAGACTACAAATTATGAAAGGCTCCATTACTGATCTGCTTGGTGTTATTGTTTAGAGACCTAAAACATACATTGACTAGTCCTTAATGGCTTCTGTATTTACATTTCCCTACAGAGATTCATTTAGTTGGCAATGCTGAAGACATTGTGCCTGATGTTGCATAATTTTTTTTTCCTGTAACATATCTCCTTGCTCATTTTTCTGAAACTAGTGCTTGTTTTCTGAGGCCACAAGTCACTCGAACAAAACATTCTCTTTACAACATCATCCCAAAAGGTTTTCACCATACTCAGAAACAGTACATGGCGAAGGATACCAGTTTGGGCATTCCGTCAGTTTAACAGCCCCAAATGATTTTCAGTCACCAGAGACATCAGCCTGTTCTCTGTGGACTCGATGTGAAGAATTTTATGATGTATAACAGAAAATGTAATAAGCAAAACTTAGGCCTAGTTATATGATAGTTATTCCTGCAAATGACCTAATGACTCTAATGAAGAGAGTCTCCAGTCTTTGCACGGATGAAATGAGACAGCAAGGATAAGATTCTCTGTCTAACTTCATCTGTGTGAGTAGACTTCCCAAGCATAATCATCTACTGCCTGTTTAGATGGCAATTTAAGAATACTGCCTAATCTCCTGAACTCCTTCTGTCTCTGCAGAAAACTGTAGAACTTGTGCCACACAGGCGAGCTCTAGGCACATATTCCAGACAGAATATGCAGAATATGTAGAACGTCTCTACATCTGAGCTAGATACCTAAACATTAATTCACAAACAGTGGAAAGAAACAGGTACACTTAGGCTATAATCCATTGTCCTATTATAGATGCCTAATCTAGGGCCACAAAACAGTAGTGTGAGAACCTTACTTTTCCTTTGACTTCATCGAGAGGGATTTGGTTGATTTGTTCTTATGATATTAAAATCTAGATGGATGAGTCCCACACCCCATTTCTAACATTATTTTGGAAGAGGTTGCCATTACTGAGAATACCTCCACCACAGACAACACTCCTGTTTCTGAAAATTTTGGTTTCTGACAGTTCATGCTTCCTTCCAGGTTGCCAAAATGGTGTTGCTAATATTGATAACAAGTGTTACTTCTGTGCTGTTATAATTTAATAAATACTACAGCAGTTTTCTGAGACAGAATACCACATGTGAATAATTATTTCAATTTTGCTGCAAAATCACTAGTGAGTGCATGGGGATATAGCACATGCCATTAATTTTTGCAAATGTGATACCTGCCAAAGCCTGCCAAAATGCCAGTGTCTTTTTTTTTTTTTTTTTTTTTTTTTTGGTATTGATCTGTAGCAAGTAGAGAAAGAATTTCTTCTGGTCTAGCCCACCAAGTGCTACTACTATATTTTTGTAATAATAACGCTACTGTACACTCATAAGTAGGCAATGACCAGTGGTTTCATTTGACAAACTAGATAACTGAGATGTCACAAAAGGTCTCAGAATTTGGAACAGCTCCTAAATTTCCCATATGATAGACTGAAATGTAAACCACTTTATGCTGCTTTTCATAAACATCTGCCAATTATGTGTGCTTGACTAAGCTGTCTTTAAGTAGTTTCAAACTTAGATCAACATCCCCTTGTGGGGTAGAAATTTCAGCACCTCATTGCTATCTTCTGAACAGCTGCAAATAACAGAACAAATGTTCATTGTTTCCTCCTCCAGAGGGCCATCTGACTGATGGATAATAGCTCAGGTCTGCTACTTCTCTGAATCTGCTGACCAAAATCTATGCCATGGGCTCGAAGACTGTATCTTCATAACCTATTGACAAGGCAGGCAGAAGAAAGAATACATGTTCACAATTAGACTGTATCATAATTAGTGTACATAAAGAGCTAGAACGAGGCCTTCCTGATAGCTATGGTTTTTGTATCTCACTGATTTAAATGTTTGGTTTTAATGATGTGATACTTCTACTCAAGACATTGTTTTAATCTGTAGAAGTTACCAAAATGTTCTGTCGCTACCTCCATGAATCTGTCTCACCCATGTTTCTACTACATACATTTGTTCAATCTTTTGTTAATCGTTGAATTATTGAGATTAAGTTTTGTGCTTCTTTCTGTAAGTCTCAAAGCACGTAACATATCTAAACTATCAAACATCAGAAATTCTCTAATATAAGCAGTATATCACACATGTATTTTCAGGTATTAAAGTACATAGCAATTAGCTTGGTTTTCCAAAATATTACGAGCATTAATAACTATGGATGGCACGCTCTTGTAATGCTTTAATTGTCTTTGGTTCTTCAGTTTGAATCATTCAGTCCAACACTTACTGTGACACAGTGTATGCAGTGCTGTGTCTCAGGAAAGGAGCTGTGTTGTTTTAATAATATTCTTAAGTATTTTATCATGCAATCATCATAGACCAAAGAGCTTTTGAATGAAGAATTTTCTATGTGCAACAGTTATAGAAATAAAGGCTGTTGTAGCTGGAGTTCTTGGATGTTCCTGTGATAGAGGCACAGAATACTAATATTAGTAACAATATTGCCAAACTGAAAGTTAGAGAGTCACCTTCCTTCTCCTTAAATTGTTTTCATTAAAACACACATTGAACATGTTTTTCTCAAATATTCTGCCACTCCAAAAAGGTTTCGGGATTCTAGGTGCTAGGTTCATTGCACTTCAAGCCAGAGAGAGTTTTAAAGTGGAGTCTTATAAAGAGTGATTAGTTAACATCTTTTTAATGATGAATTAATGATCAGTAAAAGCACTGTAGTTCCAATATGTACAGAGCCTTGTATCCAAAGGCACAGGTTCAGTGAGAGCTGTTTTGCGACCTTTGTGGTGCCAGTAAAGGTTGGGTTGAGTGTAGGCAATGTCCAATCAGTCTTTCAAGGTTAACTACACATGCCAGGCTAGGAAATGAAACAATTACTAACAAATTTTATAGGTATATTCTGTCAAATTTAAAAGGCAATCAGAAGTCTAAATGAAAATTATGCCTGAGGAAAGCATTAAAAAAAAAAAAAAAAAAGAAATAAAGAAAGAAAGAAAGGAAGGAAGGAAGATATGAGGAAGGCTTTTTCTCCTCTCCTCTCCTCTCCTCTCCTCTCCTCTCCTCTCCTCTCCTCTCCTCTCCTCTCCTCTCCTCTCCTCTCCTCTCCTCTCCTCTCCTCTCCTCTCCTCTCCTCTCCTCTCCTCTCCTCTCCTCTCCTCTCCTCTCCTCTCCTCTCCTCTCCTCTCCTCTCCTCTCCTCTCCTCTCCTCTCCTCTCCTCTCCTCTCCTCCCCTCCCCTCCCCTCCCCTCCCCTCCCCTCCCCTCCCCCCCCCTCCCCCCCCCTCCCCTCTCCCCCCCTCCCCTGTTGGACTTCACTCTGAACAGAGCAATGAAAATATCAGTAGAACCAAAAAAGGCTTCTGTGAGATATCCCTAACTGCTGGAGAGAAAAAACCACCAACAACAAAAACAGAAAGGGTGAGAGTGTTCATGATGACATCAGTAATCATTGGGCAACACTGGCACAGTGAGTGTGAATGATTCGTTATGCTGTAATTAAATTTTAATTAACTTTACCCCGCTTTCCTTATTCTAGCAAATTAAATAAACTTCATTTTATGGTACCCGCTAAACCAATGAGCAGAAACTAGAGTTATGCTCTAGTTAAGCTAGGCAATATGGCAAAACTGTGTGTAAAGCGTAATGAAGATGTTTCTTTGCAACTGGAGCTGTTTTGTTTTTTAACACTTTGATTGATATCTTTTTACAATATTTGCCATTAGCTGCAGTACGATGAGATCCCACAAAATGTTTATTTGTGGTCTTGCAGTTTTTTCAGAAAAACATCAGTTTCTCACATAACTAAAATTTCCCTAAAATTTTGATTTCCCAAAATTACAAGAATCATTCATTTTTCATTCCCCTCTTCTCCATGTAATTGTAACACCCTGAAGGAAAGCATAACAGCCAGAATAGGAAGCTTTTAAGAGCAGATCTTAAGTTGATGTTTAAAAGTTTTGTGTAGGGATTAAAAAATCTGATACTGTCATTAGCAAATTATGGAAAGTTATACTTCTGCCTGTTTGTGGGCTGATTCTCTATCAAGGGATTTCATCCAGTAGGTCCTTTGAGATGTTTCAAACCTTCCTTTTTTCTAGCTGATAACAAACTGAGTTAGATTCTTAGGTTGAAATCTTGTCACAATGGAGTCAGTGGAATTTTAAGCCATTGACTTCTACTCTAGGTGAGCAGGGATACAAGCTATTATAACAGATTGAAACATGATCTTTTCCTGCATTAAAAAATCTGCTTAATCAAAAATAAATTTTGTTTCACTAAACGTATTCAGTTTTGAAAATGTCACTGAATGACTGCATACAAGATTAAGTTTCCAAGGAGTAGAAACTGAATCCAGCCTGTAGTTGGAAACAAGGAGATTAGCACTCAGCTTTGGATTTCATCTCCACATTGTTCGCTGGTCTTTCTATGACTTGTGAATGTTTTTAGAAACTCTCTCTCTTTTTATTGCATAAAAATCTCAAATAAAAATAAAAATAAATTTGTAGGAAAAAATATTTTTTTTAAAGTCATGTCAATTGTCTACACTTCTACAGACTATTGTCAGAATCTACTTGCTTTGTGTTAAGCAAAGAACTAGCAGCTTAGCTCCGCATGTGGAAGTGAAAACTCTCTTGTTTGCAACTAATGATGGGAGAAAGCCGTTTCCTTTTCACATTGATTTTCCTATTCCACTCCTTGCTGCTCCAGCTGCCTATAACAAATCATCACTGCAATATCTTCACTTCTGTGGTCTTCCCATCCATGTGCTTTACTGGTCCCCTCTATGGACATTGTTTTAATGAAGTTTTGCCTGTGCAAAGTAGGTATCTTTCCAATCTCAAACCTAACTAAGAGAGAGACAAAACGAAGAAACTATTAAAAATAGGGGAAAGAAGGCAAATGAGTCAAATCAGATTAATTCAGAAGAAGAAAATGGAGTTTAAATAGGCCACTGGAATAGGAGGAAAACATGCCTGTTTCTGTGGGTTAGGAGCTGATTACAAAGAGGAGAAGAGGCTGTTTTGGCTGTGCAGGTGGCACCGAGAAACGGAAGAGAAAAAGAGAAACTCTTTTTGATGGCAAAATCCTTGGTTTTCATTTTATTTACAAGGGAAAAGATGGCAATGATATGGGAAAGGCAGAAGTCGTCAGTGACCTGCTGATTATTTTTTCAACATCCTCACTTCCTTGCTATCAACTATGTGAGGAAGGGAAAATCAAACAATTCAAGGAGTGAAATAAAAAAGTTAAATCTGACAGGTATTATTACTGTCCAGCTATGACATTTGCAATAAAATTATAAAGAAAATGGACTTTAGTAACATGCTTTTTATTTATACGTTTGAAAAATTAGTGAAAACTGTGATCCCATTCTACATGATTACCTATACGTTAGTTCTTTTCCCTAGAGATGTCAGGCTTGAATTTCTATTCATCAGCTCTGCCCTTCTTTCTGTATTACTCTGATGTATAGATTGACCTGTCAGACCTAACCCAAAGGCCTTGATCTCTACTCTCCTTTAGGTCCCTCTTCAGGATTTTCTTCGGCAATGGCATCTACACAAGATCAGTGGTGGAGAGTTTGTGGTGCAGTTAGGGAGAGCTAATTTTAATTAATTAATCAATTAATTAATGCTTTGGAACATGTAATGGCTCCCTAAGTAACCTCATTATCTTATTTTCATTACTCTGCTCTTTCTTGTCTATTCCCTTCTTTCTTTTTGTGTCAGAATTGCTTGTTGTGTCTTGTTTTAAATTAGATTCTTCAGGGCAGGGGCACTGTCAGACCTGCTTTGTACAGTAGAAGGCATGTTTGGGCCTCATCCTGACTGGAGCTTTTGGGCACAACTGTAATTAATTACCATTTACAGCTGAGCCATAGTGATGCTAAATGCCTTGTTCGAGGTGTCAAAGCAAGTCAGCAACACAGCTGTAAATGAAACCCAGATGGTATTTCTCTCTGCTTGTTCTGTGGGATTGCTACAGTGAAATAAACGTTCAAAGATATTACCAGATTTTCCCAAGAATAAAGAAGGTATTTCTGATTTCCCCAAGCTTCTCAGAGAAAAGCTCCTCAAGTACCTTTTATGTTAAAATACAGGTCTTCTTTTTCAATCTATAATTTCAGAAGCCTCTACATGCCATAAAATGACTTCTTGCCTATTTTCCCAAATTCCCCCTATTTTCCCTAAATTTCCCCTATTTTTCCTCTTTTTTTTAATTTTTTTTTTCTAATCAAACAAATTTCAGTATGGAGTGAAGATGCAAAAAATTTAGAAGACTGGAGAGAATGTAATATAGCAGATGGGTCCTGAAAAGAGGACTAGCAGTTGCAAGGTTAGGTGTATTGCCCTGTAGGGATATCACAGGTACGTGTGGTTGCTCTCAGATATATTGCTACAATATTTGAGACATACCTAGTTGGGAAACTGATTCTTATCTGTTAGTTGGCCAGTCCTTCTACTCTTTCAACTTTCAGCTTAAAACTATGCAAACTGATTCAGCCAGAGACAGAAATTCTCCATGCTTATTCAGTGAGATATGTAGCTTAATCAATTAAACAGTAGTCTTTCCAAATCATGGGCTACCAACTGCCATGATCATATCTTTTTGTTGTTACTACTGTCAACAACAAGCTTGAAACTCCTGACATCACTATGGTGTACTTGCTAATAAGTTGACAGGAGACATACTTGCCACAGGCTTATCGACAAATAAGAATATACATGAAAATGAATGTTGCATATGTGCATTTGCCTGCATGAGTGTCAGGTAGCATGCTTTTTCAGAGATGGGGCAGAAATATTTTCAGGTGAAACCAGCTCTGGAAAAGAAATACTATTCAAAAAAAAAAGTTTTCCATCCAATTTTAGGAAGAACATATTTATAACAGTACCTAAGTATCAGTGGATCTTAGATTATAAAATAATAAGGAACCTATCCAAATAGAAGAAATCAAATGCTTATATAAACCAGACTAAGGTGTGTGAATAAAATTAACTGTGAAATTAAGCTTCAAGATGCAGAAATGGGACCAGACTGCATCAAGTCTGAATTAAAACTTATAAAATACATAATTTGTAGATGTTCAATCTTCATGTGTTCTCATTCTAAATAGGTACCTACAATAAGAAAGTATTATTGTTTTTTGTTTGTTTTGTTTTGTCTTTTTTTTTTCTTCCCATTGTCTATTAGGAGTTCTTCAGACTCATAATTTAGAGTTATACATCTAATGATGCATGAAATTAATGGTTTGTAAATTACAGTTTACTTCTTCCCCGTCATTTCAGAGTATGTGCATTTGAGTCCTACACACGTGAATGCATAGATCTGCCAAAAGTGTCTTTTTGAGCCTAATCCATCTCTTTTAATATTCTCTGACATTGCCAGGCTGCTAACAAAATTCATTTACAGGTATTTTCTTTATTCAGAGAGAACTGTTACTGTTTACATTTAACAAAGCTATTTTTCTCCCTCTCTCTCTTTCCTCCGTAAGAGTTGAGGGAACAGATTTCAGAACCCAGTGTTCCCACTTCTATGCTTAGTTAACTGCAGTAGTAATGCTTTTCTAGGCAGGTTCTCTTGAAAGTGAAAGGATTTAACTTGCTTATGTCATGGCAATGATACATTGTTAGTTCTAAACCTAATGAATTTCTTGTGAACAATTCATATCTATTCCAGACTTAACCATTCTAAACAGACTTCCAAGCTTGAGATTATTTTTTTATATTATTATATTATATTATTATATATTATATTATTATATATTATATTATTATATATTATTTATTTACTCCAAGTAGTTTTAAATTTTAGCATAGCTAAATCTACCTCTCAGGGTAATATTTATCTGAAAGACCACAGAGAATGGAAAAAAAAATACACTTCCCTTTCCAATCTGTAAGTGGTGTACAGAAAGTTACAAACAGGTAAATCTGTTCACAGATAATGGTAATTTGAATCTAGTATTTTTAGCCAGAATTTCTAAGAAATGGATGTTATCCCATTAGGTTCCACGTCTGCACTTCTTTGTCTGCTCCTCTCTAGCAATTCTCTAATCGGCTGGCAATTTCAGCTTCAGCCACATTTGAGAAACGAGTTGAATCATGAGAAGTATGTGATTTCTATATGATTGATGAAAAAGAGTGATTGGGTATAAAAGATGGAGAGAGTTTCTAACACTGTCTTTACAGAGAAGAAAGCTTTACAGTCAAAGACCACAGTTTTGTTAAGCAGCAGAGAACATACTCAGCACTGATGGCTTCTCACACAAAGTCTCTAGCATTTGATAAGTTAAAACCCATAAATAAAGTTTTTCCAGCGCTTACTTTTACTAATGTCAGTTCCCCCTGTGGATTCTCTGTGGTCTAATAAGGCAGGAGTTAATGCTGCAATCTTAGTACAATTTGGTCAAAAATTATCTATCAATCAACCATAAGACACAGCCATTTGCAGTCAACCCATTTTTAATTCTCGTGCTGCTTGCTATGTGCATTTGCCACCCTTATTCTTCCTTGGGTTTGCTACTTTCCAGGTAGCTGTTGTCTTCTCTTTGTGTCAAATGAAACTTTGCTTCAAAAATATTGGCCCTGTATTTTCTGTGTTGTACTGACATTTGGAACAGACTTCAGTGATTTGCTCCTGTTTGGTATCATGTCTGTTCCAAATCCCCAGTTCCTTCCCCACTCATTGCTCCATGCTAATTAGCATGAGAAGTGCTCACTGAAATTGAAGAGGTATTTGCTATGTAAAGAAGCTGCACACTTGCTGTTTTCACCCTGACTCTTACTCACCTCTTGCCTGTAGTTTCCACCTTTGGGTGTGCTATATATAATTTAAACCCTGATTGCAAGTAGATACAGTCCCTCCTGCTTTGATGTGGAAACAGCTTTTTGCATGATGGAAATTGCAGCTGTGAGTGAAACAGCCAAACTCTGCATTGCATTGGAAATAAGATTGCTGAAAATTGACATGGTGGGTTTTTAGCAAGAACAGCCAATGAAAATAACTCAAGAGATGTGTTTTGGCTTAAGCCAACACTTTTTCAGGGACTCAGACATAGATTCATGGAAGGACGCTGGTAGTAACTGACACTGTAGATTCCTATGCCCAAGTTAGATTCTCATATTGCTTACTAGGGTTTCACAGGTGAAGCTCTGGCTGCTGAAGTTATCACCTGTAAATTTCTTTAGGGATGCAAGGTACTGGCTGCTGGGTATGCTTAGTAGAACTTATATTCTGGCAATCCATTTTCCATTTCATTTTAAACGAAAGTATCTTTCTATCTAGCATGCAGTCTACTGTGATATCAGCACCAGTCTGCATTTAAGCTCTGGATCCTTGCTTTGGAGACCAGTATTTTGGTATATGCAACAGAGTACTTCAAAGACTAAAAGCTGTGATGTGTAAAGTCAGTCTCCTATGAGGATTTAACTCCAAGTGCTAAACAGGAAGACACCCAAGAGTGACATCTGCAATGGCATTTGGGTACTTTCCAGGCATAAAAACAGTACTTGAATGGTTCCCACAGGACTCCTCTATCTGTTCTTTCAGCATTCTGTACGTTTTCCTACATTAAGAAGTGTCTTCCTGCACATGCACCAATGGGATATCTGGAGCTTTGTCGATCAAGCTCTGTGCGTTTTCAGAGAAAGCATCTATGGTCACTTTGCATTTTATTATGCTCAAATATTTTCATGTGTATAATGCTGCTTTGAATTGAGCCAATACAGTGAGTTTGGCAGGCTCAGATTTATGATTAATTCATTAATTTTTCATTTTAGATCAGCACTATGGACCAATATTCCTAAGTCCAACCAAGCTGGTCACAGTTCTGCACATGGACAATTGTAAGGTACAAACATAAATTTTCTGACTAACACATTGTGGTCTAATCATTTTCAGAAGTACCAATTTTTAACAACATTTTTAATAGTTCTCACTTTGAACTTAAATGTTTAATTCTTTATAAATTGCACTTAAGGCACTTACCTGTTTTTTTGATCTACATGTTTAAGAAGCCTGATACTTGTCACACTTGGGTTTTATTGACATGAGCCAATAATTCCTTATGAATACATGTTGTACTGCTACACACATCTGTACGCCAGCATCTAGCCCTCTCCTTGGGAATCTGACAGATATCAAATTGTAAGCAGGATTGGAGCAGACATCGGGACACTCTTCCTTATATTTTGAAAATTTCCATTCATGGTTTTCCTGGATTTCAAACTGAAATAGAAGTTCAAGCAAATTGTTAACCAGCATCAATATTTTGTCTGAACACATAAACACAGAATCAATACTTTGAAAATCCCCCTTGCAGAAATGTGTTTACTAGTACTTTGGTACTGCACCTGTGGTGGTGAGGTAGAAGGTTTTGTCTGCATGCTGCCTTTTAACTTTGAAAATATCTGTTGGTCTGCATAATGAGCAACACCACTCTGTTTAATCCCTTCAAAAATTTGCCTTTGTTGCCCAAGCACAATTAGTGAATATTCTCTACCTTCCATGGCTGAGATAACAAAGTTGTCATTAGAAATGAGATGGATTCCAGTAGTGACCATAGTGATGCTGCCTGGCACTCCTAGATAATGCTCTCCCCTGAGAAGCCTTACCCTAGTAATTACTTTCTTCTCCCTTTTGTCAACCTATTTGAAATCTATCACTTTTAATGAGTATTTATCTCTAAGTCAGTAAATCTGTATTAGGTAGCACTTTGTGTAATGTCTTATTCCAGTCCATTATCCATGGTACTCCATCCTATCTATGCAGGCTTCATTCCTATGATTTGTTCCATGTGGACTGAACCCTGTGTTCATGCAGAACCCCTTGGACTGCAGAGCCATTCCATATAGACCAAAGACTCCATCTGCGTGGATAAATGGTGAGATCTGGGACAGTAATTACAACATAGGAAGTGATTAGATTTTTTTTTTAAACATTGACCATTTTTAATAAGCTTTCTTTTAATTATTAATTGAATTTTCCCTAAATATTTGCACATTGATTCCCCTGTATGCCTGAATATTATGCCTAGGATGCATGTAAAATCAATAGGCCAGAATTTTCCCAGGTCTTCCTTCCTACCATATATGGTTATTTTTAGCATCTGAATCCCTAGCTTGATGAACATTATCTGCAAAAGTTCAAAAAGTCTTTCAGTCAGTTTCTTAAAATATTCAGGTGAGCCAAATGTCCAGATCCATCTTACTTAATTTTGTCTAAAACTATTTAGGAAGCAAAGAAATTATTACAGGACACAATTCAGAGAGACCATTATCAAAGGTAGAGAAGTCAGTGAATTGGAACTTGCAGGGTCAAGTCCTGACCCTACAATTAAAATCTACATATTTTTTATTAATATTAATAAAGCTTATAACTGATTTTAGCCCCAGGCAGGACAGGGACCTTGTTGTGCTTGGTGCAATGCAAATCCAGATGAGGAAATAACCCTTCTTGACAGATTCAAGCTAAATCCAAAAGAAGGCATTTGGGCAATTTGTGAATTTGCTGGAGGTACCAGCTAGGGAAGCTTTTACAGCCATGCTATGTCCTTTTAGGGGAGAGAAAAAAAAAAAAAAAAAAAGGAAAAAGAAAAAAAAAAAAGCCCTTACTGAACCAAGGCTGAAACTCTGGGATAATGACCAAGCCTTTCGATTTGTTGACAAGGACTATCTTAACATCTCCTGACATAAGTGGAGTTCACTTCTGGTTTCAGTCAACAAGGAGTGTACACTAGGAAGCTCTGGTGGTGACAAATGGGATCAGTGAAGGAATACCGCAAAGATCACCGTGAGACATCCATGTTCCTCCCTGCTAGGGACAACCAGCCAAAGATCATAACCCCTGCAGATCAAGAGCAGGCAGCAGACCTTCAGTGTAAGGAAATGACAAACACGGGGACGATGGTTTTTCATGTCTAAATGCTTAATGCATATTTGGGAAAAGTCCATATAAGGAAGATCATCTGTCTTTTCTGCTTTGCCACAGTCCACACATGGATACAATTGTATTCACACAGCAGGTTGCAAGGCAGAACCTGTAAATATGTTTAGTAAGTTAGAGGCAGACATAAACTAAAACCATGTGTATTTGCTTTTAAGGCAATCAGATTCAGTAGTGTTGTCAGCACCTCTGAGAGCCCACCCCAGGTGTAGATGACCTTATTCTCTATAAACACAGTCAGTGAAATAATTCTGATGTTATCCATTTATGAGGATGTTAAGAGGTATGACACCAAACAATTTTTAGGTGTTCACTGAGGAATTTTTGGAACCCGCTTACACAGCAAGTGCTTTCACTGGAAAATCTTGAAGCAATTTATGTAGTATAAATTTTTTTGCTATGTTAAAGTGAAAGTTTATTCATGAAGAGACACATTCAGCTACAAGCAGTAAGCAAATGTAAAGATTTTTCACTACTTCAGATGTCAAAATAAAGCCTCGCTAGGACAGGCACCGGCTTCTGTATGGCAGGAAAAATCATTTTGGAAAAATCAGAGCTGAGGACTAGCAATCTAAACTCAAACCCTCTAAAGTAGTTTTGGCAACATGAAAGATCATCACCTTCATATGGGTTACACTTCTATAGATATGAGTAGATGACATTAAGAAAGGTTCAGATTCATGAAGTAATCAGGGGAACATTTCATTTCAGGAAGAACATAGGCACCTATATTTAACAGAATATTTCAAAAAATCCCTTTCCACTGATACAGGCTTTTTAGTATCAGTGCGTATACTTTTTTTTTTTTTTTTGCAATTAGTTTACAAGTATGTTTTGCAATTGTACAAGTCCCAGGGGCTTTTAATACTTGGCTGTACTAAATGCTTTGGTAACTTCTTACAGATTGACCACATATTCCATTTAGAAGGACACTTCCCTTTAAAAAGAGGAAGGATGACCTTCATTCTCTTTTATACTGTGGACCTGTCTTTGTCACAGAAATATGTCATTACCATTTGTTACAGGCAAAACATTCTTATTGACTGTGGAAACTTTAAACAATTTAATTTATTGACAATTATCACAAATTTTGGATTCCTGATTTTGATATGGATGGGGGAAAACAACAACAACAATAACAACAAAACACAGAAGACAAACAGAAACACTTAAACACAGAAAGAAACACCTGACGCAAGACCTTCCCTCCCCTTTCAGGAGGCTCAATTTCCGTCAAAAACTTCTGCTCCTCCCTTGCTACACTCAACTCTCCTTATTTTCTGTATGGGTTACATCCAGTCTATATATCACAGTGAGGTGAGGTGTTGAGGGAAACAGAAAGTTAGGGTCAGTGTGTGATGGCTGTTTTTAACAGCGCCTTGCTTCTTACTGATGTTGCTCTGCTCCAGCACAGGTTGTCCATGGCTGCAGTCCCTAGGAGTTGACCTCCTGTGGCACAGAGGTTCTCTTTCCAAGACCGTGCCTTGAGCTGTGTCTCCAGCAATGTCTCCTTCCACATCTCTGTTTCTTCTTCCCCACAATGGTTGCCACTATTCCTTAAATATGTTTTGACAGAAGCACTATATGCTTCTGTGACTGGCTGAATTTTTGGCACATGAAGGTATGCTCAAACTTGTTTCAGTGCTGACTGGATGCATATATGGATGGTAAAGAGCAGTTCATGTCCTTTTCTCACACTGGTCACTCTGCAGCACCCTCTATCAGGTCATTCTGCAGCACCCTTTATCAAAACCATGTAACTTATGGACCATGTTCCAATAAAGAAGGAATATAGATATATATACATATATATATATATATTTTAAAGGATTTATAGAAGTTAGATACCTTGAAGAAAAGAGATGAGAGGAGACGTTTGAATAAAATAGGGAAAACAAGACCTTAGGAATGAGATTTTGATCAAGTATCTTGAAGATCATGATAACTACTATGAGTTCTGAAACTTGACAATGTAGAGGTCTTTTTTTTTTTTTGGCAAGATATTTGGTGGACTTAAGGAATTAAAAGTAGAATTGTTGAATTGCATGTAGTGAAAGAGGAGAATGTAGGAGAGGATCTTAAAGCAGTTAGTAAGCTTAGGAGAGAAAGGATCACATGAGGAAAAACAAATGGGCTCCAGGTATGGAAGATGAAGCAGTTACAAACATGAGGGCATAAGAATAGGTATGTATGCAATCAAGAAAGTGAAAAAGAAAGGATTTCTGGGGTAAATGATACAATTAAAGGGGTAGAATCAATTAAAACATTTGTGACAGGTAAAGAAACAATTATGGAAAGAAGAGGAAGCCAGTTTAAGTAGTGAATAGAAGGCCAAGTCATACCTTGGCAATTTTATTTTGGAGGAACTGGTAAAGTAACATGAAAAGAAGTGGAAAGATACAGGAATTTAGGATATGAATAAGAAATGAGTCAAAGATGAAAATGTCACTGAGATTGCAGAGAAGCTATTGAGTACCACTGGAGAAATACTACATTCCTATGAAGGAAAATATTGGAGTAACAATAAGGGAGGATGAATTCACAGTTGGACTGTTAAGTCTGATCAGAAGATTTATGACACTGTGCAGCATGAAAAGGTGATCAGAACAGTGGTCTCTGAAGTTGCAGTTGAACTGGGAAACACTGAAGGAAGAGGAGAGCTTTGTCAGGAGGTAGGTGAAAAAGAATTACTCTTAGACACCAATAAAACAAGAACAGAAATGACAACTGCATTGGTACAAAAAGAGGAAAACCAGACAGGAGGCTGAACTCATAAGAAGTCAACATCATTACTGGACTAAAGCCTTATAAAAGGATCAAACAACAGCTGTTATAAGAAATGTAGAGTTTGAATGGAAACTACAAAAGAGAACTTATTTAGCCTACAAGTCTAGTCCCTTTGTTTGACGAAGGTGAGAAAAAGAGGCAGAAGTCAGACTGAAAAATTCGACAGCAGATCAGCAGAGAGAAAGCAGACATAAATGAAGTTCCAGTTTGGTGAACGGAAGACCTCAAGCATAGACATAGCTCAATGATGAGCTGTGGGCAAAGAAACATACAGCTTAGGTTTCAAAGGATCATCATCATGGAAACTGAAATTATTTGAAATTATGATATATTAAACCATAATTCTTCACTTCCAGGTACCCTGGTTCTATGCATTTTGCACCACAAATGAAAGGTTAAATTCTCAAGAAAGATTTAACACGGTGACATCTAATTTTCAAGCAAACTGCCAGCTCATTCTCTCTCCTTCTTCCTTAAGCCATGTTCTGTGCCAGTGGAAGGAAACTGAACAAGAAGCTAGGCAGTAGGAAACCGTGAAGAGTAGTGGTGCAGAAGGGATTTTCCCTTTTTATAAGATGTCTGTTTGCTCACAACTTTCTTAGCTGTGAACTGTCTCCTGCAGTGAAGTGAAATCACTTAAATGGTATCATTTCTTTTTCACAAAGAGATAAAAGAACGTAAATGAAATATCAGGACACAGTCTAGTATCACTCAATGATGACGGCATTCAGCCAAAAGAACCGTTCTCAAAACTTCCTTTCATGTGAGCTTACATTCTTCGTGAAAGACATAACCACAAGGCTATCTGCAAGTCAGAACTTCACATCTCACCCTATCATTGCACACTTTGTTCTATTAAAAATATAGGGGGTGGGAGGTGGTGGGGGTGGGGGGTAGGGGTGGAGGAGGAGTGTGTAAAAGCAGAGTGAATTTTATTAAAAAAACTATATCATCCCAGGGTTAGGGTGCTCTTCTGCTGCAGAAAAGACCTCATGTTAAATCATGGGTTGACGAAGGTGGAGGAGGAAGAAGAATTTAAATGTATGCCTGACTTAAATCAATACTTTCCAATCTCTCATTGAAGGGGAAAGATAATCTCCCTGTCTTTTGTCAGATAGGGATGCTATGAAAATGGTTATTGTGATGGATCTGTCAAGTAAAAAAGGTGTAGGAATACATTATTTGTGAATCTCTTGTGAACCTTATCATGAACTGGAGCTTCAGGAAATTCAGCACTGCCTAGGCAAGAGCTGTTTTGCTCTTACACACCTATCAAAACTTAGACACCTAAAGGACTTCACTGGAGTAGACTTATTCTGTCATAGACACCTGCTAAATTCAGGAAGTTTTCAATGGTAATGATGAATAAGTATTAAACTACATGCTCAGAGACTCATTAAGGCCTCTACAATGCTCTTGCAAATCTACCTCAAAACTGCTACACACAACAGGCAGCCATGATGTACAAGTAAAATTGGGGTTTTAAGGGAGCTAGTGCATAGACTGAAAAGGGATTTCTTAGTTAAGAAGACAGATGGAGTGAACGATTGAATGACATTTACTAAACAGGAAAGGAAAGTGATAGGGAAAAGGGACAGCTGTAATGAACACAAACATGTAGCAGATAGAGAAATGGTGTGCTAGATTTAAAGGACATCTGGTGTAAGGGACAGCTGAAGTGTATGAGTGACATGCCCTAGATATAATGTTGGAAGTGCTGTGCGTGAATGATAGCTGGCTTAGCTATCATGGGTGACATGTCCTCCATAGAGGGATAGAGTGCTGGATACAAGTGACAGCTAGTATGTACTGTATGACTGAAATATCTTTGTTACAGCAGGCAAATATAAGGAAAAATTAGCTGGAATGCCTGAGCAACATGTTCCTGACCAAAGAAGGAAGAGCTAGATGCAACACAAAGCTGCAATGCATAGGTAATGTGACCTAGAAGGGGAAGAGAGCAGTAAGTGGGACAAGTGCAATAGGACCAGATTGGATTAAATAAACCGAGCAGGAAGGAGATGTCATGAAGTGTAATGTATGATTGGAGTGTACAACTGATATGCAACTGGCTTAAAGTAGTGTCAGTGGCCAAAGCTGATAGAGTTGGCAGCTGGCTGCACCCAACTTGTTGTAACCATAGTGCTTGATCTTGCTGGCATTTCCATGACGTGGGCCAAATTTTCCAGAGGGACTATCATGGGGGTTTCTGTAATAGCAGCATCAGTACAGTGATCCTGCTGGCATCATAATTTAAGAATTTTTAATGATGACACTGTATTTTGTTCTCATTAGTGCAATTAAATTAAAGATGTCATTGAGACATGTTAGAATGGTCCACTGTACTTTTTGAAAGTCATTTCTGAATTAGTTTTTTTTTTTTTTCAGGTGGTATCCTACTACAAAGGTAGATCAGTGAAAGTACTTCTTTTCAATCTTTGGGGATTTTCCATATTAATTCCCTCACTCAACAGCACACTCCTGGAGGCTTACTTATGTACTCTGTAGCTGCTCTGTGATCATGAGTCAGGAAGCCCCAGTCATGATCACTGTTACTGGAAAACAATCTTTTTTTTTGTTTCTTTTCTTTTTTTTTTTTCCCTCAGACACTCACTTTGTCTCTCTCTGTCTGTATGTCCAGTCCATATAAGCCCACAGATACCCAAGTCCTCTGGTCTTTTATTTTATATATCCATATATACAAAACTGAACACATACATACAGGTTTTTGTGCACCACTACCATAACAGTTATGATAAATTGCAGTAGAACTTGTTATTCTGTAAATTATTGTAGGTTATTACAATCAGCAGAAGAATGGTCATATCCAGAATTGTGATGTCCAAGAGTTCAAAATCATCAATCAGGGATACAGGTTCATGAAGTAGGCTTAAAAATCACAGGATATAAGTAACAAATAAATACAAGACCAAGCTTCTTTTCATTCACACGATCACAGAATCACAAAATGGTTGAGGTTGGAAGGGACCTCTGGAGATCATCTAGTGAAACCTTCCTGCTCAAGTAGGGTTCCTAGGGCACATTATCCAGGACTGTGTCCAGAAGGCTTTTGAGTATCTTCAGGGAAGGAGACTCCGTGACCTCTCTGGGCAACCTATGCCACTGCCCTGTCACCCTCACAGTAAAGAAATTCTTCCTCGTATTCAGATGGAACTTACTGTGTTGCATTTTATGCCTGTTGCCTCTTGTCCTGTCACTGGGCACCACTGAGATGAATCTGGCCCCATCCTCTTGACACCCTCCCTTCAGAAACATATACACATTGATCAGATCCCCCCTGAGCTTTCTCCAGGCTGAACAGGCTCAGCTTCCTCAGACTTTCCTCATTTGAGAGATGCTACAGTCCCTTAAACATTTTAGTAGCCCTTCACTGGGCTTGCTCCAGGAGATCCATGTCTCTCATTCATCCAGCTGTAAGGGTAGTCTCGGGCATGCTGCCTTCTACTCTGTAAGGACTAGAAACTTTTTTTTTTTTTCTTTTAATGAAAACACTAAGCCGTAGTGAATTGTATGACTTCAGGAGCCAGGGATTAAGAAAAATATGAAATATCATGAGGCGTACAATAAAATCCCTACGATAGAATCACCTTAACTGGCAACGGTGAGGTGGAAGGCCAACTTTAATTTAACCTTGGAGTGTGATGCAACACAGTCCCACAATGCAGGTCACATCTGTGAGGCAGAACATAGCTCTTAAGGATACTCAAGTTCTCTTTTATTGAATATTCTTCATAAGTATATTGCAGCTATGGCCTCTGTGCAGACTTATGAAAACAAATACTGTGAAGTATAACATTGTAGAGTGCTGTATAGGAACAGACAGGTTTTAAAATGCTTAATCAACTAGTGTATCCACAAGAATTTCACCAAACACTGTTACTGGTGACCGTCTTATACACTTATTAAAAGAACGATGATTGTTCTTACAGCTTGGAATAGCTTTTATCTTGAAATGAATAGACTCTTTGAACTGAATGCACAGGTGTATAGAAGTAAATGAAGTCCTGACTGTTTTCCCCCAAGTGGACAGGAAATGGACAGATCCTGGGCTGCCTGCCTACATCCACATATTTTGTAATTAGAATAAGCTAAGCAAGAATGAAGCGTTAGTAGCTTTTTGTTGGCATAG